>NC_133661.1:220545810-220852444 GCF_037893015.1 Macrotis lagotis | reverse complement strand
CTACTGCTCAGTTGTAAGGCGGGGGGAGGGGGGAATAATTCAAGGTCAACAAGAGATAGAAAACATTGCAAGATATATAATAGATAATATGGAACAAAAAACCTTTGTTCAAACAATAAAAATGTAAACAAGATTAGAAGGAAAGTAGAAAGCTACAATCTTTATAGCAAGTATCTGATAAAGACCTCATTTTTCAATTTTATAGAGAACTGAGTCAAATTTATAAGAATACAAACCAATTCCCAATTGACAAATGGTCAAAGGATATTAAAAGACAGTTTTTACATGAAGAATCAAAGCTATGTTTAAGCATATGAAGATGTATTCCTGATTGCTTTTATCTTGAGAAATACAGTTAAAGCCAATCTGAAATATCTCCTCAAACTTATCAGACTGACTAATATGACAAGGAAAATAACAAATATTGGAGAGGATGTTAGAAAATTGAGGCATTAATGCATTGTTGGTAGAATCATGAACTGATTCTATCATTCTGGAGAATAATTTAAAGGGGCAAATAAAAATATTTGATCCAGAAATATCAGTACCAGAATTGTGTCTCAAAGAAATCATAAAAAAGCAAAAAGGATCTACATGTTCAAAAACATTTATAACAGCCCTTTTCATGATGGAAAAATATTGGAAATTGAAGGGTGGCCTAACTCTTCTCAGCAACACAGTGATCCAAGACTGAGTTCAAAGGACTCACAAAGAAAAATCCTATCCTTATTCAGATAAATGGCTGGTGGATTCTGAATGCAGATTGAATTGCTTTATTGCTTTATTTTTCTTATGACTATTTTTCCTTTTGATAAGTTTTTTCTTCTACAACAGAGATTACTATGGAAATATAGTATGTATAAAAGTACAAGTATTAACTATATCAAACTGGCTACCATTTTAACAAGAGAGGCGAGAGGGAGAAAAAGTTGGAATTCAAAATCTTGTTAAAACGAATGTAAAATTTTTCACAATACAAAATTAGGGAAAAGTAATATACTAATAAAATAAGAAAAATGTCAAAAAGAAAAAGATGATATTCCTTGTTTGAAGAGCTGTTGTTGTAAGGTCAGGCTAGCTAAATCAGAGTCCATGAGGAAAGGTTCTATCCAGAGGGGCCAGACAGACAAGTTAGGGTCAGGTACTAAAGAGGTTTAAAACTTAAGCAGAGAGGCAGCTAGGTGGCGCAGTGGATAAAGCACTGGCCCCGGAGTCAGGAGTACCTGGGTTCAAATTCTGTCTCAGACACTTAATAATTACCTAAGGAGAGTGGAAGGAAATTTTGTAACTTAAAAATATTCATATGCATATAGATGAACGTTGAAAAAACTTTCATAACATATATTTGGAAAAATAAAATACCAATAAATAAAAGAAATCAATGTAGTGGTTTCATCTGGGAATGTACCTGATATCCAACCAGAAAAGGATTCTTCAGAAAACAGAGCCAAGGATTTATAAATAGCTATACTTATAAGTTGACATAGTATTATACCAGTTGGGAGAAGGGAGAAATGAAATTCCATGTCAAGGCCTATTGGGAGGAATGCTCTGACTAAAGTGGAATAGTGGTGGATCTGGAGGTTATTGTTAACTGCTCTAAAAACTGTCCTCCTTAAGGAATGACCAGATCAAAGATAAGACCAAGATGATCAAGCAGTTATGAGTAGGACTTTATGAGAAAACACCAAGGCCTTTTCCCTCTTGATGTTTATCTGTCACCAGCCAATTCTCCCCCTATTTTTTCCAATTTATCTTTACTTAAAGCGAAGCCCTTTTTACTATAAGTTTTTACTATTAAGTTTATTATTATTATTAAGTTACCTAAAACCAAGAATTCAGTTTTATGACTGAGGGAAACATAAATTACAAAAAAAGTAAAAACCCAAGAAAATTCAGGTCATTCTTTTTCTAACTTCTCTACTTCTTGCATGTCCCCTACCTCCCAACCAGAAAACCTAGAAGATGAAAAAATATTTTCTCATACAATACTCTTTCTCTATAACACATAGAAAAGCTTGAGAGTGTGAATAGAAAGAGGACTAAGTTTGTGGTCAATGTGGGAAAGGTATGACCATCCTTAGAGGATAATAAACTTTTGGTGGCTGGTTTCATATCAGAATAAAATTAAAGAACAGGATATGATAGATTCTTTTGTCAAAGAAGCAAATGAATACGAATGACTTTTGTCATCTAAAAGAACTACAAAATCATGATTTTCTGATTTACTTGGGCTAACAAACTGTATCTCTTCCTGAAAAACCAGATTATGGGAGAAAAGTCAGGTGATATTGATCAGATTGATATTGATTCTGCACAAATTCATGGGTTCATGATATAATAATAAATTCATAGACTCCTCATGAGATCACATTTTTGAAATAAGAATAAACCCTCATGCCCAAACTCCCTTTTTTCCCAGATAAAACAAAGGCACAGAGAAGTTAAATGATTCATCTGATGATAACTTCAGTTCATCATTTTATGGGGCTCTGTCTTGTACTACAGTCTTTTTCTTTTTTAGGGAAATGTTGTGCAGGCATTCTAAATAGGAAGTCAATAGATTCTTTGGTATCAAAATGACATGGAGACAACCTATTTCCATAACTGAGGCCCAGGATGCATGCCATTCCCTGAGGTTGACATAGCAGCAATCTTTTACTTTCTGGATGAAATCACCCTCTGTAAAAGTGTATTGCTCTGATCAGCATTAGGTGTTCACTAAGGGATTTATGATTTTCAGGCTATCTCGCATGTGGGCTTTACATGTTCAAATGATGTAGGTTATGTATGTACCTACATACTTACTCCTTCCTCCCTTCATTCTTTTCTCTCTCCTCTATGTTCCCATCAGTGCAGCTAATCTAGTGTTGTGCAGTGGGAGGTATAATGAATTTAAAATGAGAAAACCTTCCCCTATTTCCCTGGGACCTGAGAGTCAACCATCATACCTCTTGACATGCTCATGAATCCTGTTTCATGGAACTACTAGTTGAAACTTAACTAGATATTGCACCAAGCTCTTGCCACATTGACTCTGATTCTGAACCCCACTGTGAGAAAATCATCTTGGAGGTGGTTCCCATAAGACCTAAGATGTAAGAATGATTATATCATGGTCCAATTCTCTTGTGTTTTTTTCTATAAATTAAATACTTTCTTACCCCAAAATGCCAAGCCCTCTTTCTCAGAACTCCTAATTACATTTTCATTAATTTTAAATTAATTAAATTTCTATTTTATTATTGCCTCTCCAGTTTCTATCATACTTTGTTCAAATCTGTCCATCCACAGGTTAGATGTTCCAGTATGGTTGACATTGACGTGTGCCTCAGGTCTTGTTATTTGTTCTTTTTTAGGTCTTTTTGCAAGGCAAATGGGACCAAGGCACACAACTAGGTAATTATTAAGTGTCTGAGGCCAGATTTGAACTCAGGTTCTCCTGACTCCAGGGCTGGCAACCAATTCACTGTGCCACCTAGCTGCCCCCTTGCTATTTGTTCTTAACTCAAAGGACTGGTCTCAGATCCAGAGGTTCTTCTCCTTAATGGTTCATCTATCCAGGTACTCAGGTTCTATGAAAACTAGATAACTAAATTCTTCACATTAGTTCCATGGTACCCATCAATGAGAATATGTATTTTATTTTTAATCTGTGGTATTTTTTTTCCTCTTTTCATGGTTGATTTTCCAAATGATAATTTAAGGACTTCAGTTTCTTAGGCATTAGGAAGTATCAGTCCCAGGAGCATATAGCATGGTCCTCATATCACAATAGCACCTAAGGGGTATTCAACCCTTCTATCTGTTTATACATGAATGGAAGAGGGGAAGGTGAACTACCATTAGTGGTATAAGTGAAAAGACAAAACTCAAACATTCCCTCAAACTTTGAGATAGAACTTTCCTAAAGACAAATTCATGGGGAAAATTTTATTTTTCTCTTTGCTCCAACATCTGGTCATAGCACTTTTGGCTGACACATCTTTAATTTCCCTTGTCCTCCTGATAAAAAAGAAGACAGAGAAAAGTCACAGAGATCTATGAGGTTATAGCCACAAATAAAGCTCCATAATTTTCGGGAAAACACTCTGAGCTCAATCTAAAAACTATCTCACATGTGAGTTTTGCATGCCCATATGATGGAGGAGGAGGAGTTTCCGCCTTCCTTTCTTCATCCTTGCATCTCTCCTCTGTGTTCCTGTCAGTTCAGCTAATCAAGTGTGGTGCAATGAAATGTATATAGAATTTAGAATGAGAAAACCTGAAACAATTGGTTCTAAATCTATATAAACTTTTGGGAAAAATAACCCAACTCTTTTTATAACACCAATATGGTGCTGATACCTAAACCAGGAAGAGTTAAAACAGAAAAAGAAAATTATAGACTTATCTCCCTGATGAATCTAGATGCAAAAATCTTAAATAAAATCTTAGCAAAACAGTTATAACAAGTTATCACTAGGATAATACATTATGACCACGTAGGATTTATCCCAGGATGCAGGGTTGGTTCAATATTAGGAAAACTGTTAGTATAATCAATTATATCAACAACAACCCTATAAGAAATCATATGATTATATCAATAGATGCTGAAAAAGCATTTGACAAAATACACCACCCATTCCTACTAAAAACACTAGAGAGCGTAGGAATAAGTGAAGTGTTCCTTAGAATAATAAGCAGTATCTATCTGAAACCATCAAAAAGCATTATATGCAATAGGGATAGGTTAGAGGCATTCCCAGTAAGGTCAAGGGTGAAACAAGGATACCCATTATCACTACTGCTCTTCAATATTGTATTAGAAATGTTAGCTTCAGCAACAAGAGAAGAAAAAGAAATTGAAGGAATTCGAATTGGGAAGGAAGAGACAAAACTTTCACTCTGCAGATGACATGATGATATACCTAGAGAATCCCAAAAAATCATCTGAAAACTACTAAAAATAATTAGCAACTTTAGCAAAGTCACAGGATATAAAATAGACCTTCACAAATCCTCAACATCTGTATATATGAGTAGCAGGATACAGCAGAAAGAGCTAGAAAGAGAAATGCTATTCAAAGTAAGTTCAGACAATATAAAATACCTGAGTCTACCTACCAAGGTAGACTTGGAAACTTTGAAAAAAATAACAAAACATTTCTCACACAAATAAAATCAAATTTAAATAACTGGGCAAATATCAACTATTCATGGATAGGCCAAGAATATAATAAAAATGACAATTCTACCAAAATGAAACTACTTGTTTAGTTCCTTACCAATCAAAATTCCAAAAAAAATTACTTTAATGAATTAGAAAAAAATTAAAAGTAAATTCAGATGGAGAAATAAAAAGTCAAGAATTTCCAGAGATTCAATGGAAAAAAATGTAAAAAAGATCTACTGGATCTAAAATTATATTATAAAGTATCAGTCATCAAAACTGGTATTGGCTAAGAAATAGAGTGGTGGATCAGTGGAATAGACTAGGTGAAAAATCAGGAAATGATGATAGTAATCTGCTGTTTGATAAGCCCAAAGAGTCCAGCTATTGGGATAAAAACTCTGTCTTTGATAAAAACTGTTGGGGAAAATTGAACAGTAGTATGGCAGAAACTTGTATTCAACCAACACCTCACACCCTATACTAAGTTAAAATCAAAATGGATACAGGATTTAGACATAAAAAAATATTATAAGCAAACTAGGAGATCAAGGAATAGTTTACCTGTCAGATCTATGGAAAGGGAAGCAGTTTATGATCAAGGTATAGATGGAGAACATCATTAAAAACAAACTAGACAATTTTGATTACATTAAATTAAAAAACTTTTGCACAGACAAAACCACTGTAAACAAGATCAAAAGAAATTAAATACATTAGGAAACAATTTTTACAACTAGAATTTCTGACAAAGGACTCATTCCTAAAACATACATAGAACTGAGTCAAAATTTTTAAGAAAACAAGCCATTCCCCAATTGACAAATAGTCAAAGGATATGCAAAGGCAATTTACAGATGAGGAAATCAAAGTGATCCATAATCAAATGAAAAATTTCTCTAAATCACTACTTTTTAGAGAAATACAAATTAAAGCAACTCTGAGGTACTACTTCCCACCTCTCAGACTGACCAATATGACCAGAAAGGACAATGATCAATGTTGAAAGGGATGTGGGAAATCTGGGCACTAATACATTGTTGGTGGAGCTGGGAACTCATCCAACCTTTCTGGAGAAAAGGTCAACAAAAATTTGCATACCCTTTGATCCATCAATACCACTACTTGGTCTATACCCTGAAGAGATGATGCAAAAGGGATAAAAACATCACTTGTACAAAATTATTTCATAGCAACCCTGTTTTTGGTGGCAAAGAATTGGAGAAATTAGGTGAATGTCAATCAATTGGGGAATGGCTTAATGAACTGTGGTATATGTATGTGATAGAATACTATTGTTATATAAGAAACCAGGAGGGATGGGAATTCAGGGAAGCCTGGAAGGATTTGCTAAATGAGAAGAGCAGACCCAGAAGAAAACTGTATATCCTAACAGCAATGTGGAATTGATGATCAACCTTAATGGAATTGTGGAGCTTGAACAAAGAGCAATTACTATTACCTTTAATTAAAAAAAACTTATCTTACTTTGTAATTTTGCTATCTCTTATACTTTATTTTTCTTCCTTGAGGATATGATTTTTCTCTCATCACATTCAACTTAGATCAATGTATAATATGGAAACATAAAGACTAACAGACTGCCTTCTGTGGGGAGGAGGGAAGCAAGATTGGGGGAAAATTGTAAAATTCAAAATAAATAAAAATCTTTCTTTTATAAACAAAAAAATCTAAGAATGAGAAAACCTGAGTTCAAGTATGAGATCACCTTTTTCATAATCTTATGATCAGAGATATCAGTTCAGCTCCGTTCAGCTCCAAGTCCCAGTTTCTTGCTCTATGAAAAAAGAATAACAATACTCCAAAGTTGGTATGAGAAAAGCACTATATTAACTATTTATTATCATTCACTTGAACTGAAATAGTTCTTCAGGAAACAATAACCTTCCTACCAAGTATTCCCACTCAGTCTTTTTTATGAAAAGGTGATCATGTTCATTGATATGTACATGAAAACAAATTATTTTTCTAAATGTTTAGCAGTATTATCCTATGTAATGGCCAATGAGGGAGAAGAAGAAAGAAGGAGGAGGGAAAGAGGGAGAGCGAGAGAGAAAAGATACGGGAGAAAATGAAGAGAAAAGGAGGAATAAAATTAATCTGTCCCCTCATTCACCTTCAGTGGTCTTTCTTTACGGGGGTGGGAGGGGATGATATTATGTATTGTATACATGGGATACCTACATCCTAGGAGAGACTAGACACTCTTTTCTCACTGTAGAACTCCAATGACTTTCTGAGTCCCAAATAAGGTACCACCTCCTATTATTCTCAATTCCACTGGAAGAGATGAATGTCCAAGGATGTAACCTAGTCATAGCTCTGCCAATAGCAACCTGTGTAGGTTCATTTTTGAGATCTAAAGATAAATAAACAAAAACATGACACTGCAAACAGTCCATCTATAAAAAACTTACTCCCTTCATTTTTCTTTTAGTCATCCTCTATAGTCTCTCTTTCCCATCTTTCTCATTTTCTTTTCCTTGTTCAGTTTTTGGATTCAACTGGGTAAAAATCTGCTGGGGTTTTTTTTTGAACTACTATTTTGCTTTCATAGTGCTTTATTGAGCTCTGGGGAATTAGTACAGTATAAATAAATAAATAAAAACTATTATTATTATATATCCACATTTAAAGGATTAGTTGGAGGGGAAAAGTGACATTTTTTCTTTATTTGCATTAGAAATATGCTGCAATCACAATAGCTCTCCTCCAACCCATGATTAATGGCATATTTATTCAATCTTTGTTGCAGAGATGCAATAAGCTTGAACAGGGCATGAATTATTATACCAAAAAGGGGTCCTCATTCTCTCTTGTTGCCTAATTAATTATGAATTATAAAGTTCCCATGGAGATACCAAGAGAACAAGGGCATTGGATTCAAGCAGCAGTTAGTCATTCCTTGCAATAAAAATCAAGTGATTGGATTATGAGCCATTTGACAACAAAATGAATGTGTCATTGTGTTGAGAGAGAGAAAGAGCAATTTGCTGTCAATCCAAGAGGAAAATATTTCTGTAGTTTTATATAAAAATAAACCTAGTGCTATATACAAGTATGAGGATCTCTAACTTGTTATTAAATAGTTTCAGTTGCATCCAACTCTTCATGACCCTATTTGCAGTTTTTTTAGACAAAGATATTAGAGTGGTTCACTATTTCTTCCTTCAGTTCATTTTACACATAAGGAAATTGAAATAGGCAGGGTAAAGAGATTTGTCTAAGGTCACACAGTTATTGTGTCTGAGGCCTGATTTGGTCTCAGGTTTTCCTGAATCCAGGCCCAGTGCTCTGCCCAAAAATTTAGGACTAAACAGAATGATTTGAAAGTGAAGGCCCACATAATACATTACATTGGTCAATCATAGTATCCAAAATGTTGGGCATACAAAATAAGATATTCTTTCCAATAAGTCACTGTTACTATGTACATGTGTCATAATAGAAAGCAACATGTTAAACAAAACTCTTCTGTTTTGAGAATTTAGGAGTGGGAATGGTTAGGTAGTGATAATGATGCAAAAACAAAAAAGAAGAAAGAAATATTAATAAAACATTTTTAAAAAAGCAAAATGGAGGAAAATGTATTATGTTAAGGTTGATATGTTCTTTCAGCATAGTGGCTACCTAAGTCAATTTCTGTCCTGTACTTGCCAACCAGATTTAAGCAGCACTAATTGTTCTTGGGTTACCTGATTCTCAATAAGGAACATATGCTCTCCTTATTCTCACATTCATTACTCTTCACCCCACCCTGACTTCTTTTGAAATAATTGCTATTTTTAATAATTATATATACATATATAATTTATAATTGCTAATTATAGAAATGATTATGGACTTGAAAAACTAAAGATTCTCCATAGTAAAAGGGTATGTATACAAACATAAATTAGATATAGAACAGGTCATTTATTTCCACTCAAAAAAGGAAAGGATAGGGGAGGCTAGGTGGCACAGTGGATAGAGCACCAGCCCTGGAGTCAGGTGTACCTGAGTTCAAATCCAGCCTCAGACACTTAATAATAATTACCTCTATGTGTGGCCTTGGGCAAGCCACTTAACCCCATTGCCTTGCAAAAAAAAAAAAAAAACCTAAAAAAAAGGAAAGGATAAAAAATAAAAATTCAGTCAGATGGAGGCAGAAATTGTGGCATGAGGTAGCTCCCTGCAGAATGGAGATCACCCAGAAAATCTAACTATCAGCTGGATCACCTTGATCCTTTCAGGAAAAGCAAGAGTATGAAAAAGCATCAGTTTTACAGAACTGTGCCTAGCCCTGAAACAGGGTTGGGATTCTGGACATAGAGCTCTGTTATCTCAACATCCCTTGAATGCTAAAAGAACAAGACAAGTCTGTGTACTACTGTGACAATGGCTGGGTGCCTATGTTTGTGGACCAAGAGCAAACCATAATCCTCATATCTGTGGATTTCCTACTGAAGAAACCAGATGTAGAGTGGTTCTAGGGAAAAGATAATTGATAAAAACAAATTGTCTTGATGTGACCCAGGATACCTGGACTATCTCATTTTAGATCTATTATCCGAGAATGCTAATGAGCCCATTTCTGCTGTGGAAGCCCTTTGCCTTTATGAGCCCCTCTGAGTTATTTTGGTTGCCTGCTCCTAGATTCTTCCAAGGCTGCCTACTCCTAGATTCTGAGGTCACAAAGGTTTAAAAGAAGGCCAAGACTTCATCCATGAATTCCCCAAAAGTCCTTCTTTCTCTGCATTGATTTTTATCACTCCAATCTTGGATGGAATATTGGCTCAGATCTCCTAATGAAGGCATCTCAGACTCTTACCTACTGTTTTTTTTTTTTGCTGCTTTTAGATACAGCCCTTTGTTTAAAAGAATCATAACCAGAAGAATGTAATAGAGAAAAAACCTTTAAAGAAACTTCTTAGATCATTCAGAAGCCCACAATGCAAAGGAGCTAGTATAATTTCTTTAGTTTTTTTTTTTTTTGCAAGGCAGTGGGGTTAAGTGGCTTGCCCAAGGCCACACAGCTAGGTCATTATTAAATGTGTGAGGCCGGATTTGAACTCAGGTACTCCTGACTCCAGGGCTGGTGCTCTATCCACTGCACCACCTAGCCACCCCTAGCTAGTATAATTTCTACAATTTCATTGCTATTAAAATAGGTTTCCTAAAAGATCAGGTAGTTGTTACCTCTGTGGTATTGACCCTTAGAAGTATGTTCAAGCTTTGGCATACTTCCACTCAGAGTGGATTTATGTAGATTCATGGTGGGTAATGATACTGAGTATTTAGCTACTTCTTACAAGTTAGGATCATGGAGAATACACTAACTTGAGCCAAAATGTAGCTAATTGTAAGAGACATCCCAGAATAATGATATCGGCATTTCCCTCTCTCCCTCTGGTTCTAAGATTACTGAGTACATCATGGACATCTCTCCTTGGTTTTGGATGCAGGGTTCTGACTACTAAGTGCTATAGTTGGAGTATTTCCATTTTCAAATGTGTAAGCACTGTCTGACCATTAACTCCATATGATAACTTGGAAATACATGTTATCTAAAGGAATTATCTCTATCCCTATCATATCATAACCTTAATGTCACCTGATGAAGAGTTCCTCATTTTAAACATGCCTCAGAAATGTTTGTAACTTTAAAGGAGTCCACAATTAAAAAAATTCCTCTTTTAAAAAATCATAGATTATTTAGAAATTTTCATTATTTTATCACTACCATTAGTAGCAATAATGGGAGGTTTTTAGGGTAATAAAGTTTTTGCATTATTGTTTTATAATCATGTTGAATTTCACCTCCACTGAGGACACTGTCATCAAACAGCAAGAGAGATCTTCACAGGGATATCCTTCTCCAATGCTCAAACTTCTCTTGTCAAAAATCCAAATCTTCAAAACCTATAAGATTGGGAGGATGGTTGTAGCTTGAAAAAAGGGAGAATTTGACTTCTGGGGCAGAGATCAGATGGCAGTACGAATCTAACAAGCTCCTGGAACTTTTCCCTACCAAAGATAAATAAAGCTTCTACTCTGACATTCAAACTATAGATCCCCACCAAGAAAAAGAGAAAATTCAAAGAAGTTTTCAACTGTAAACATCATGGAGGATCTTCAGTGAAAGTCTGTCCCTTTGAGGGGAAAAGGGGAAGTGAAGACCTAGAGGCTAGAAAGTGGGAAAAACAGTGGGAGGCTTTTAGCCACAATTCAATGAGGTCCTGACAGCTTAACAACAGCAGAGGCTGGGCAGCTAGATAGCAAACCAGCAGGGAGGACCTCAAACCAAACCAAAATCTGAAACCCAAGAACACCAGGGTAAAAGACAGGAATAGGTCGGGAACAAACAACTGCGAAGTCAGAACCTGGACATAAAGGAAGGAAAAAACCTCTGCGATGGCAAGGCCTGGATTCCATAGGTAACATCTTGGTCAATGACAAGTCAGGGATCAGATTCCAGCCCCAGTAAAAAAAAAAAAAAAAAAAAAAAAAAAAAAAAGCTTGGATCTATACTCCCTATATCCCAGGAGCAGAACTAAAACAACAGACAAAGATGATAACAATGCCATGTCTGAAGAAGAAAGCAGTGCAAAATCACTCAGAGGAGAAGTATCAAAACAAACTAGAAATTAGACTCAAGTACAAAAGCTCATTGAAGAATTTAAAAAAAAATTGAAAACCAAAGAAGAGAGGAAGAAGGAAAATGGGAAAAAGAAATGAGAGTCATGCAGGAAAATTATGAAAAATTGCCCAAAGAAATCAACTCTGTTAAAAATAAAAATAACCAACTGGAAAAGAAAACACAAAAGCAAATTGAAGAAAATAAAACCCTAAAAAATAGAATTGAACAAAACAGAAACCAATGAATCTATAAGGCTACAAGATTCCATCAAACAAAATAAAAAGGCTGAACAAATTGAAGAAAATATAAAGTATGCTTTAGGGAAAACCGATGACCTGGAAAATAGATCCAGGAGAGACAATCTTTGAATCATAGGACTACTATAAAGCTAGATCAAAAAAAGAACCTGAGCAACATCATGCCAGAAATTATAAGGGGAAAACTGTCCAAATCTACTAGAACAAGAAAACAATAAACCATTTAAAGAATCCACAGGGGGCAGCTAGGTGGCACAGTGTATAGAGCACCAGCCCTGGTCAGGATGACCTGAGTTCAAATTTGGCCTCAGACACTTAATAATTACCTAGCTGTGTCACCTTGGGCAAGTCACTTAACCCCAATGCCTTGCAAAAACTAAAAAAAAAGAAAGAATTCACAGAACCCCTCCAGAAAGACCCCAGGAAGAAAACTTCAAGGGCCATTATAGCCAAATTCCAGAACTCTCAAAGGAGAGAATACTGAAAGTAGAAAAGAGAAATCATTTAAAATGCAAAGGAAACACAATTAGACTTACACAGGACCTATCAGTCTCAACATTAAAGGATAGGAAGACCTGGAATACCATATATCAAAGAGCAAAGGACCTGGAATTATACACAGAAATGTACTACTCTGCAAAATTCAGCATATACTGTCAGGGAAAATGATGGATGTTCGACTAAATAGAGGACTTCCAGAGTTTTATGCCACAAAGACCAGAACTGAACAGAGAATTCAATCACCAAATACATGATTCAAGAGTTGCATAACAAAGGTAAAGGAAAAGGGGAAGGGAAAAAACTCAAAACAAAACAAATGTTGGTCAAGACCATCAATTATGTACCACCCTAAAAGGGAAGATATAACACTTCTGATTCTTTAGAACTTTACTTATCTTAGGATAATTAAAGGGTCAAATATAATTCAAGAGAATGGACTCTAAGGATTTGGGTATAGTTGGGTCTTATCTCTCCAATGAAGAGGTCCAAGGTAACATCACCATGTTTGAGCCAAAAAGCCCTGAAGAAAATTTTCAGGAGTGTTAACTTTAAACTCAAATGTCTCATTATACTTTGAGCCACTTTAATTCTACTCTGCTTAGCACCTTGGCTAATGAGGACATCATAAACTGTGAAGTCCTGATCAGTGTCTCCCAGTAACTTGTGATAATTTGTAAAGTTCTCAGGTGAGACCTCCAGAGCCTCCCAGTATGTAGAGATCTTTAAGATTCTTACAGTTAATTAGATCAGGGTTAGACTTAATCCTGTGCTTCACTTAACAAGGGGTTAAGTACCCTGGGTGGGGAGGGGGTGAAGTAAAGTGTGGGAGAAAATAGGCCTGGGGGAGAGGTAAAATAGTTCAAGAAATTATATGACTTTGGATGATACTTTTACTCATGAGGAGGATTGTGTGTACTTGAAAGATACTTGAAAAGGAGGGAAGGTAAAAAATGATTATAATCATAATTTGATGTAATTCGAGACAATGCTGCTCATCAATCAATCAAGGAAAAAGACCAAATCTTGTCAATCTCTTCAATCTCTCTGGTAGGTATAACCCTTGTGGCCACAACTCATAGACCTTCACTGCAGAATCTTTTGATAGTCAGGAAATCACTGCTAGAGGAAAAGAAACACAAAAGGAGAGGTAAGGTAGTCAGGAGCATTTGGTACAAATTCACATAAAGAAGTATACACTCCACCTGGACATATTTGGATAAGGAAAGAGCCTTCCCTCTTTCACCTGCTTAGCTAGAGTTACATCTCTTCTTGAAAACTGCATCCAGGTGATATCTATCAACTGGGAAGTTCCTCTTCTACTTAGTGTGACACCTTGTATCATCAACATTTAGAGTTCAACAAGTAGTCTTTTTGTAAGTCTTGTTATCATCACACAGAAAAAACTTCTAAATCAACATGGCCAGTATAAAGCAGTCAGAGGAAATCATTACAATTCTGTAGGAAAGTGAGGAAATGTTCACAGAGGATGACCTATGGGGGTCAAACTGGGTAATAGAAAGTCACAATTTCACATTCAGTCTTCATTTTCTACTCTTCTTTTTTCATTGAAATTTTTGTTTCTTAAATTTGCAGTAAAAAAGGAAATTAAAATGAAACAAATACATTGATCTATTTATACCCAAGAACATTAGTCTTAGTTTGTCAAATGTGAGCCATCAATCTTTGGAACCAAAGAAACCATCTATTCTATCCCTCTTACCCATTTATCAGAACCAACAGCAACCAGGTCTGAAGTTCCATAAATGATTTTTTGGAAACTTGGGAATGGCATTTAATTGATAATTTATGAAATTGGGGCAGGCATACCAAGTTCTTTGTGAACTCACTAGGAAAAACCAAGGTGGCAGTAAGAAATGGGACTGCAATCACACTTTAATAAGTCATAGAAGAAACAGACAAATAATGAAGGAGATAGAAGTGGAATGGTGAAGGGAGGCAGGTAGAATGGGGAGGAGGAGAGTCAAAGAGTATTACTCATATATTTATGGATTAAAGTTGGGAGGAATAGGAAGCACAGGATCTGATGAAGATGGAAGAGTGCTGGGTCATGTTTGTGGTAGCAAAGAATTGGAAATCAAGTGAATGTCCATCAATCTGAGAATGGTTGAACACATTGTGGTATACATACATATATATATATATATATATATATATATATATATATGTGTGTGTGTGTGTGTGTGTGTGTGTGTGTGTGTGTGTGTGTGTGTGTGTTATGGAACACTATTGTTCTATTAGAAACCAAGAGGGATAGTGTGAAGTTCCTGTTAGACTAGCTGCTCAGGAAGTGTTAGGTTCTTGCTGGCTAGCTTATCCTTACCCGGGCAAAAGTTGAAGGGCAGGAGACAAGGGAGACAAGAATAACAAGTTCTCCTTAAAGTTCTCCTAGTACTCCAAGATCTCCAAGTTCTCCATTTATTAAACCAAATACAAGTGCTTAAATATCCTCCCCAGTCTCTGGTCCACTCCTACTCCCATGGCACTCTACAATCAACCTGTGAAATAAGGCCCTGGTGCTTGAGGACACCAGGTGATGAAAGTTTACAGTATTACCACACACAACAGTCCCTTACAGGAAGGAATTTCAGAGAAGACTGGAAAAACTTGCATGAACTGATGTTGGCATGAAGAGTAGAGCCAGAAGAACATTGTATACCCTAACAGCAGCATGGGGGTGATGATCAACCTTAATGGACTTGCTCATTTCATCAATGCAATGATCACGGACAATTTTAGTGTACCTATGACAGAGAATACCATCTGTATTCAGAGAAAGAACTGTGGAGTTTAAACAAAGACCAAAGTCTACTATCTTCAATTTTTAAAATGAGTGTCTTATGTACTACATAATTTTGCTATCTCTAATATTTTATTTTCTCCTCAAGGATATGATTTCTTTCTCAATATATTCAATTTTGATCACTGTATAGTATGGAAACAATTTAAAGATTATCAGACCGCCTTCTGTGGGGGGGGGGAGGGAAAAGAGGATGGGAGAAAAAGTGTAAAATTTAAAACCTTACCAAAAAATATAGGTAGAAACTACTCATGTGTGTAATTGGCAAACAAATAAAATATTTTTTTTTAAAAAAAGGAAGAGTGTTGGAGTGGAGGAGGGGGAAGTAGAGAGTAGAAATTTGAAGTCTATTTTTAAAGATTTTTTTTTTGAACATTCAGTCAGTCTTTCAGTTCTGAATGACTCTTTGTGATCCCATTTGGGTTTGATTTTTTGGTTTTTGGTGGTTTTTTTTGTTTTGTTTTGTTTTTTGACAAAGAAGCCAGAATGGTTTGCCATTTCCTTGCCAGCTTATTTTACAGATGAGGAATCCAAGGCAAACAGGATTAAGTGAGTTACCCAGGAACACACAGCTAATAAATATATCTAAAGCCAGATTCAAACTCAAAAAGATGAGTCTTCCTGATTCCAGGTCAGGCTTTATTCACTTCATCACCTACCTAGTTTACCTTTTTTGGGAAAACAGACTCTTATCTACACATTAGGATTAATTCACTGATATATCCAAATCATTTCAGAATTGTCAGTAAAACTTTAAAGTTAATATACACTCATCATCTTAAAATTATCATCACTTTTGAAACTTTTGCTAATCTTGCAGTGGATGTCTGAAACTTGTCAGAGATTTAAATAGGGCCATGACTGCACAGCACCTAAATGGTTTCTGCTGATTCAGCACATATTGGCAGGATGTGAATTTTACTTGATATAAGAAACAATTTGTAAATTATGTTCCTTTGATCTTTGGGACAATTTTATGTGACTTCCAGCTTCTCCTTTTCAATATTTTGTCCTGTTACTTCTTCTTCATACTGGTTACTTACAAATTTACTTACCATACATACCATAGAAGTATGAGTGTATGTGTGTGTTTGTGATGGGTGTTGGAGGTGGGGGGTAGTCAAGATGACCAGAATAAGATACAGTTTTAACACAGGCACAAGGAAAAAGTAAAATTCAAGGAGATGAAGGGAAATGGTGGAGGAGTATCAAAAGCAAATAGAAAAGAGGGTCACTAAATGGTGCACAAGTATAATTGCAAGTACATATTTACTTAGAAAATTATATATTAACATTTAATGTTCTATTGTATTTTTATTTATTTTCTTAAATATTTCCCAATTATATTTCAATTTGATTCTGCTCCACTTGGGAGCTTTGGGCAGTGTGGTTGATAACTTCAGAATAGAGAATTTCAACAATACAGGGAGGGACATGGAACTGACTGGGTTAGGAGAACCAGGATTTCCAGGTTTATGGGTACTAGAAGTCAGTACTAGAAGTATTAAAGACAGGTGGATATCAAAGCAATATTTCATTCCCAACAATGTTTGGAAACTGTTATGCCTGTGGCAGGTAGTTTTTCAGATGTGACTTCCAGGTAATAGTAACTTCCTATTTGTCTTTTAGGGAAAGGGAAGAAACAACTATTTCTAACCTTTAGGAAGACAGTTTCCACTTGTGTTTTGGCATGGAATAGATAGAAGACTTTCATTTTACTCTTCTTACTTGGGCCCAAAACACACACACACACACACACACACACACACACAGATCCTACCCCACCCCCATATGCAATCACAACTTTGAGACATAGTATGACATAGTTGATAGAGCACAAGAAGACTTGAGTTCAGGTCTAAATTCAGTTACTTTCTAGTTATGAAACTCTAAGCAAGTAATTTAACCTCTGAGTGTCTCCATCTTTCTTATCTACAAAATGAGAAGATTGGGCTCATAAGCTATAATGTCCTATGTAGCTCTAATCTGACATCCTATCATCTTTCAAAAGATATAAGGGAAAATTAAAATGGTGTGGCAGAATTTTAGGAGTATAGGGAAGTCTTGGGACAGTTAAATAGTTCAACAGATAGAGTGTTGGTTCTGGAGTCAGAAAGACTCATCTTCCTGAGCTCAAATCTGACCTCACACACATTTTAGCTATGTGATCCTGGCCAAATCACTTAACCTTATTTTCCTTATTTCTCAGTTTCCTTATCTATAAAAATAAACTTGAGAAGGCTATGGCAAACCATTCCAAATCTTTGCCAAGAAAAGGCCAAGCAGGATCACAGAGTCAGACATGATTGAAACAATTGAGCAACAACAACAAAACTTAGAATACCATCTATATCATGACAAGTCATTTACTAAACAAGGCAAGGAGGCCTTAGACAATAACTAGACAAAATTCTTGATTTTAGGTGGGAAGCAACTAAGACCTAAAAATGGTGATGTAACTTGCCCAAAGCCACATGGCTAGGCAGTATCAGAGTAAGAATAAAACCAACATGGACAATTACCCTAAACTATCCAAATGACATTGACATTTCTGTAAATTAGGTTCTATTTTTTTTATATGACTTGAAGTCAGGTTTCCTCCACTTAGTCAAATGAGAAAGTTCTCATGATTGATAATTAGATCAAAGTATTTCTTTGGTTTGGTAATGACCTGTGCACCAAGAAAGGTTTGAAGTAGAGCAGGAGTTGAGTCCCTTTCTCCTTTCCCTCAATTTCAGACGTGAAAGACACAATATGAAGTTCTCCATAATAGCCACAATTGGTTATGTTACCCTCTGTTTTCCACATCTTCTCAATTAACTCCTCCCTGTTTATAAACAGCAGTTCCTTGTGAAAGTCATAGAATAGGAACCCAACTAGGCACTTGAAGCTTAATTGATCTGGATGATTAGAATCAAACTTCATTAACTCAAATTACCTCACTTTGCTTAATCTGTGCCTTCCCTCAGAAAACAATGATAAGCTTGATTTAACATTTTCTTAACTGTGGTGTTTATCATCATTGCTTCCTTCTTTAATTAAATCCTCCAGACTCATGTATTCAAGGAACATGGGAGGGTGGGAGGCATAGCTTTAGAAAGTATTCCCTCAGTACTGTTTCTATTAGTCATTCTAAAACTTGATGCTGTTGTTAGCATTGATATTCTTTCTCTAATCATTCACCATTTGTTCCTGGAAAAGATCCAGAAAGTTATTTTCAAGGGTATGAATGAGAATTTATTCTATGACCTCCAGTATATCACTTAAACTTCCTAAATCTTAGTTTTCTCTTGTATAAAATAAAGAGCTGTGCAAAATGATCTCTACCATTCAATCAAGTGTAAAATTTTATGATCCAGTGATATACAATATTAGGTATTCCCATGTAGGGTAAGGTCCTTCAGCTGTCCCAGTAGAATAATGACACCATGCTGGCTGCATCATACCTCAAAATGTGACATGCCTGTGGAAAAAGAGCTATAATTTTTAAAAATTGTACTAAATGTCTACACAGGAAAAACCAAGGGGTTGCAGAATATCTATTACCAGGTTATGACATAAAACTAGAATAATTCATGAAACTTGTCATAGAAGTGCATATTTACATAAATAGAGATGAAGAGATACAGAGATAGATATATGCCTAAATATATGTGTATGTGTGTATATATGTATGTATGTATTCAAATACATATACTATAGATATACAAAGGCCTAGTCACACAATCAGTGGTTTTATTTCCATACTACAATCTGACTCAAAAAACATATAAAGTCACGTGCTTTGAATTATAAAGAAATCATATATGATTTCTATCATGACACACAATACTCTTTTTAAGGTGGGGAGAAGAGGAAATCACTGTGATTTGATCACTTTTAGGTTTTTGATATGTTGTTATAGAGATTCCTCATCAACAATCTCAGAAGAATCTAAAGTATTTGAAATCAAGGATTATCTTTTCATCTTTGTTCCTGGAACATCTAGATGTAGAATAAGTTCCTGATGATTTAAATTGAAGAAATTGAAAACCCCCTCTATTAAAGCATATTAGCAAATCTAATTTATAATCTTATGTGTGGGTAACATGTTTAATTTTGCTGTTCTGGTTTTTTTTTATTTTTAATACAAGGGATAGGTTGCTTAAAGAAAAGTAGGAGAATATATTTGAAAATAAATGTGATTTAAATACTAAAGGTATCATTAAAAAAAATGGAGAAGAAAGATAACAGAGATAGCCTTGAATCCAGGGAAACCTGAGTTCAAGATACACCTTTGATACACATTGGTTATGTAACCCAAGGAAAATCATTTAGCCTCTCAGTTCTTAGGAAATTCAATAGGATTGTAAGGTACAGAAAAGATAACAACTTGAATTTTAGGGGGAGTTCCCTCACTCAGTAATTACTTATTTCTATTAAATCAAAATCCAGTAAATATCAGCTTCAGGATTTGAATGCATGTCTATTCTGAATCCAAGGCCTAGAGACACTGTTCTAAGTTTTCTCTTTTATAAATAGCAAGGGGCTCAATAATTTTTTTTAATTGGATTGTAATAATTCCACAAATTAAGTTTCTTTTACCTTTAGACATATGATACAATGTAATTAACACAATTAATCCTAGATAAGAATTTCAAAAGATATATGTTCACCCAAAATCAAGAAAGAACAATTTCTAAGAAACAAAGACACCCAGAGGCCTTCAGTTCAAGTTTACCTTGTTGTGGCTCTGGTGCTAAAAGCCACATGAATGAGGTTGCCATGATATCAACCCAGAGAAAACACTATTCTTCCCCACCCCCTCACTGAAATCATATAATGTCACCTGGAGAGTCCCAGTCAAGAGAGTACCAGTCATTGCATTCTCAACCCTGTCTTGGTGTTATGGAAAAAGGTGAAAAATATAACAACTTCACACCAAATCTCTTTTCACAGTTGGTCACCACATGACCAAAAAAAACCCCTGGAAATTCATGGTTTCCAAAAAACATCCAATCAATTCAGTCAACCAAAGACAAAATAGATTCTCAGAAGTCTTCTAGCAAGCTTTACTTTCATAGAATTAGCAAAATGATTGTGTTTGTATACAGCTTCATTTCTAGTCTTTGGGTATGATTCTCAGAATATGTCATTAAATCCCCCAAAATTTTGGAGGGTGGAGGCTATCTTTCCTCTCTCTGACCTGCAAAAAACAATTCTCTTTTCTCCCTAGGTCTTTTGTTTCTTTCATGTACCTATCTGTTTTGCATATTTGTGTTTCCTTTGATTCCTATTTACACAATGTAACCACTTTAGATTGATGACTTGGTGAACCATTGAAGTCAATCAATTATTAAATATCTATTTTGAATGAAGATCTATTTATACTCTGAGTTGAGAATAATTCTCAGATCCATAAGAAGAAAATGTCACTGGGTCCAGAAAATTATCCAATGTGTCCTGTTTAGTGAGAGGACTGTGTATTCTTTTCTCCCTAGTTTATTCTTAAACTTATTTATTTTAATTTTATGGAATAAAACAAGCATTTCTATAACATAATACAAGAAAAAAATGATTGCACTATGTATAGCTTACTATTTCTTTCAAATATACAAAAAAATATTATCATGCAAATTTTCTTTTTTTCTTTCCTCCCTTCAACCACCCTAAAAGATAGTTAACATTAGACTCAGATATATACATATGTGTGTGTGTCTGTGTGTATGTGTGTGTGTGTATTTACATATACTTCTAATAATTATTTTCTGGATGAAATCATTTTTCTTAGGACTACGTATTCTTTTTTTTAGGGTTTTTTGGGTTAGGTTTTTGCAAGGTAAGTGGGGTTAAATGGCTTGCCCAAGGCCACATAGCTAGGTAATTATTGTTTGAGGCTGGATTTGAACTCAGGTCCTCCTGACTCCAGGGCCAGTGCTCTATCTACTAGCACCACCTAGCTGCCCCAAGGACTATGTATTCTTGACCAGTTCTTTAGCCAATCCATTTGCAAGTATTTATTGAACTACACTATATGTTTTGTTTATATCTTTCTCATAACACTTTTACAATGATTTTTCCATTTCATTTTCACAAGAGCTGAGGCAGAGAATCTGGCCCTCCTGATCCATAAGCTTAGGGATTTTGAAATAATTTGTATTTAACTTTATTTTTACTTTAGTTATTAAAGTGAGAAATGACTATAAAGACAATTTTGTCTGACTTTGTTTTTGTTGCTGTTGCTGTGTGGTTTCATTCATGTCTGACTCTTTCTGACTCTTTTTGGGGGTTTCTGGAGTAGTTTGTTATTTCCTTCTCCAGCTTATTTTCACAGATGAACTGAGGTAAAAAAGTTTCAGAGATTTACCCAAAGTCACACAATTGGTCAGTTTTTGAAACCAGATTTGAAATTCAGAAGATGAGTATTTTTTTTAACATTGTCTTTAATATAAAAGAAATCATACATCAAATTCACACTGTCCAAGTGGGGATGAAGGAATTATCTGGACTGCAGAGATAAGGGAAGCATAGAGATAATGATTGACAAAAGATGCCCTCTTTTCAGAAGGGATTACCTCAGTTTTGTGGGAAGGCAAGATGAATAAATAGGTACATCTCTGGGCTATTAAGGGAGGAGATAAAATGAAGCAGCATAATTTCAGGAGTAGAGAGAATGAGGTTCTAGTTCTCCACCAAGGGACAATGCTGATTTTCTTTGTTGTGACCCTGATCCCAGGCCCATCCAGTGATCTTCAGAGGGTGTCCAGTTCCCAGAATAGCTCCTTCCTTGCGTTCTCCCACATTCTCATTCAGCACTGTGGTGTGTTTACTCTGCTGAGGCATAGAGGACCAGGGGAATTATCATCCTGCAGGGTGGTGAGCGGTGATCTCCCTAGGACCTTGCCAGAGGGCTTCCTTCTAGGAGGCCTAGAACCTGAGGAACAAGGAGTATCAGAGCTTCTCAAGAATTTGTCTGAGTCCTGGCTGGTCATTCGAACAGCTGGAGGCTGTTCTGTTACTTCTGTAGGATTTGCCTGTTTGCCAGAAACCTCAGTTTGGCTCAGGGAGGTCAATAGTTTCTGGTGTTCAAGGGCTAGTGGAGTATCCAGAGACAGGTCCTGTTCAGGCTGTGATGAAAGCTTCACAGGTAGGGCCAGTTCAGTGGAATGCTCTGATTTAGAGGCTTCAATCCCGAAGGCCTCACTAAGTTGCTTTACCAGCTGGTTGAGAGGGTCTACTGTGCTGGTTTTCATGGGTGTTTGGATAATACCAAACGAGGGAGAACGGGGATCTGAGTCCTGGGGTTGCTTCATAGCCTTGGTCCCCACTTCCTGCTGCTGTTCCATGGCAGAGGGACTTGGTTGTGGTGAGGTCTTCACCTGGATGGGGGTGCACAGGATGCCGGCGCTTGGGGGAACGCGGGTCTGTGACGTGTGCCAGGTGCTTGTTGCGAGGCGTGGGGCAGCCCGGGGTGGCCGGGATGGTTGGGACGCTCTTGGCCGACCCCATCCTCATGGCTCGGTTCAGGCTTTTCTGGCGGATCTGTTAACATTCGCTCCCGACTCCTCAAAGCTGGGTTTCAAACCTCCCGCCACGCCCCCTGGCTCTCTCTAGAAGATGAGTATTCTTGACTTGAGGCCCAGTGCTCCATTTCCTGTACCACTTAGCTACTATTTGTCTAACCTACTAATTTTATAGATGAGATCTAGTAATTTTAAGCAACTTGCTTACCCTTCATATCTCTGGTCCTATTTGTTCACTTCTTTGATTCTTTCAGTTAATACCATTTGCTTTTTTTTTTAATTCATGAATGCCCTTACTGATCTATTTCATCAAGAAGACATTCTAGAGAACTCTCATAAACCTTGCTGTGTAGACAGAATGACTCCTGAGGTACTTCTTATCCTTCCAAGCTTATCAGGAAGTTAAAAATGTCTGATATAATAACCTTTTTTTGAAGTCCTCACTATTTTGCAGTCCTGTTTGAATGATGAATCCAGTCTAACCATTACCAAACCATGCTTCACATTCAATCTGATCACCAGAATATTCAGAGCAGATAGCTTTCCATCTGTGCTGTTAGCAGCACATATTCTTCCCACTCCTGTTTTCCTATTGGGTCTTGTTCTGAGAAAAAAAAATGGAATTTCAATTCTACCTCTGCTACTAGATAAATATGTAGATGGCCACATACTTTACTATCTCTATTTTTAATATGTGATTCTGTGATTCTTCTAGATCAAAACTCCATTACCTGGCCGCTACTCCTCTGTTTGTAAGAGACTTAAATTCCTTGAGGACAGAGACCATCTCACTTTTGTCTTTGTACTTCCACCAACTGTCTCAGTATCTAGAATGTAGCAGACACTTAATAAAAGCTTATTACTTGCTTTTTGTTTACCTGCTTCCTTCCTTTCTGGAATTCACAAGGATTCATTGTTGGAAAGGGGCAGAAAAAGAAGGGAAGAGGAAAAGAGGAATGTTCATCCATTATAATAACCATAACTAGCATAACAAGAAGGTAGTACTTTTTCTATCAATGTACATTATTAGCATGCAGCTCTCCAAGTGCCTGACAATCCCTGAGAAAAATTATCTCTTTCATTTAATAAAAATTATTTTCCCCCCTTAAAATAATAACCAGATTGTTCATTGCAGAGAATGGGGATGGAAGAAGGGAGGGTGAGCTAAATTTTTCTCTCTCAACAGGTAAGGTAGAAATTGACTGATTGCTTATTACCTCAACTTTCCAATCTACACAATTCAGTAATTTTCCTTCACTGAAGTAACCCACCCTCATATTAAATTTTATGGACATTCATGTAATAGAGTTTTCTGGTTAAGGTATCATTAACTTCAAACAGCCATGTCTCTGTTACATGTAATTCCTCAAGTATCAGTAAACATGAAGAGAAAGCTTGGCTCTTTGTTGCTTCAACTCTTCTTGTTCTTTTGGAATCTCAAGCTGTTGTTCTGATTTCTCAACTGACTGTTAAACCTAATATATTCAAAAAACATGATGACTCTAGACTGAGTAGGATGCAGAGGAAAAACTAAAAACTTCTCTCAAGGGGTGGCTAGGTGGTGCAGTGGATAGAGCACTGGCCCTGGAGTCAGGAGTACCTGAGTTCAAATCTGGCCTCAGACACTTAATAATTATCTAGCTATGTGACCTCGGCAAGCCACTTAGCCCCACTACCTGGCAAAAAATAAAATAAATTAAAAAAATAAAAAAATAAGCTTCTCTCAACATACCAATCAATTTTTCATTTTGGTCCTTGGGAGAAAGAAGGAAAAGGGAAAGGGGGGGGGAAGAAGCAAAGGAAAGGAGGAAAGGAGAAAGGAAAGAGAAGGAATGAGAAGAGAAAAGGGAAAGAAGAAAGAAATTGAGACAAATACTACCAGTAGTCCTTTGGTATTGATGAAGAGCACAACAAACAACCAAATGAAAGAAGAAATTATTTGCATAATTATGCTTATTAATAGTGAGGAATATGCTGTGCAAGGCATCCTTCTCACTTGCCTTTCCAAGAATCATTTCACCCTAGGGCCTAATTTATAGGAAATAAGACTACTGGAGTTAACCTGGCTGCTGCAGGAATCTCTTGGTCTGTAATTGGATTTGATTCCTCCCACACCAGCAAGACACCATGGCATGACATCAAAGCCAGGCAAACACTAACCTGTGCTATGTGGTGACAGAATATGACTACCAAATACATGCAACTTGTCTTGGGCTCATAGGAGGGAATAGGAGGGGGAAGGGAGATAGAAAGAGAAAAGTAAAGAAGGAAATAGGTAATTGAAGTTCTCATGGGAAGAAACTGTCTTCACAATACATTTTCAGTGACATATTCTTTTTTTTTTAGATTTTTGCAAGGCAAATGGAGTTAAGTGGCTTGCCCAAGGCCACACAGCTAGGTAATTATTAAGTGTCTGAGACCAGATTTGAACCCAGGTACTCCTGACTCCAGGGCTGGTGCTTTATCCACTGCACCACCTAGCCGCCCTGACATATTCTTTTTTTAAGAACCCAAGGTCAAATTCAAATGTCAAAGCTACTATCCATTCTTTAAGTAGAAAATTATTGAAATGTATTGATTAGAAAAATGGAATGACCAATCAATCTATATGACATATTATAAAGAACAAAGATAGAATTGAAAGTCCTTGACCTTAAGGAGTTTATTGTCAACATGGGAAAGACAACCAGGTAGACAGAAAGGCATATAAAAATAGATGAAAAGTGATGGTAGTGTATCAGAAAAGGTTTGATGTAAAAAAGGGACACAAAAGAACATAAGTATTTTAAGAGATGGATATGAGGAATGCATGAATTAGATCACCAACAAATTTAATAACACTGTCTCTTATTTCACAATCCAAGTCATTAATGCCATAGAGAAGTCACAACTAATGATATAATGATAACAAATATTATCCAACATTTAAATATCACTTATTATAGACCAACTGTTTTGCAATTATCTTATTTCATCCTCATAACAATCGTCAGAGGCAGATGCTATTATTTTCCCCATATTATATATGAACTCAGGTCTTTTTGACTGCAGGCTTGACTGTCTATCTACTATTCCACTATGTGAGGATCAGTAAGTAAGGCAGTTGACTGGAACACAGAATATAAAAAAACGACTAAGCAGTAAGATCAGAAAGAAAGAATTTGGCCAAGTTGCTTGTAATTCCAGGGAGAAGTGTTTATGCTTTATACTGGAGTTGTTGGAAGTTATTGAGAAGGATTGAGATACAATCTCTCTTGACCTTAAGGGTATTTGAATTTCACTAAGGGATTTAAGAAAATCCTTCATCATATATTTGTAGAAGAGACAGAGAAACAGAGTTAGGGTGACATAGCTAGAAGAACATTCTTACCCAAAATATGCTTGCTATTTAATGGATTGATTTCAATCTGGAGGACATCTCTAATTGAATGTTCCAGGACATACTCCACAGTCCTGGCTTATTAAACAGTTTTATCATTCATGAAATTTCAACATTGGAAGAGACCCCAGATGTCAGCTAATCCTGAATGGGAAGCAACTCTAAAACATCTGAATGTAATGCCCCCACCCATGACAGAGTAATGCTATATTCAGGGAGATGTGATTTCTGATTGATGGAGAGGTCTTGGAGCCCTTGTTGTTGCATGCAATATTAGTGCAGGGGAAAGATTGCTAGAGAGGGAGAGAGGCTGGGTTCAAGAAGGAAAACATGAACTTTGAAATGGCTAATGGGGGTCCCTCAAGTTCTGGACATATAAGAGAAGTTGAATGCCACAAGAAATTACTTTATTCTCAACACCTCTACTCCTAGAAACTGTTTACATTATATGTCTACAGTGAAATTGTTTCTTCATTATGTAAACTGAAGTTTTATCCTGTTCTGTGCCAAAGAATCTACTCCTTTATTCTTCAGTATTTTGTCATCTGTAAAACTTCCCCAATTTCTCTTCGACTATTTGGGTAAATATGATTGCCCACTTCAAATGATTATTTTTTGTGTAGTAAGCATTTGGTGAGAGGGAACTGAGTTCAAGAATAAGATAACTCTAATCTTTTAGTTAACAAAGAAAAAATTACAAATAAAGTAAGCACAAAGCTGAAAAAAGAGAAATCCACAAGTACAGGATGGGGTATGTGTGATAGAAAGAATGTCACAAAAAATGGTGGTTTTCCTGTCTTGTAAGCTCAAATGAGTTAGTACACTAATGTGGGAATCAAAAAGAAAAAAAGCTAAGGCAACCTTCAATACAACTTAATGCAATCTTACATGAGTAGGAAAGTTATACTGAAAGTTTTAGTGGAAAAAATATTGGGTAGAGAAGTGAAATGAATCTAAGAGTCAATTGGGATTATTAGAAATTATGAAATCCTGGGTCATTCATTGATAGATAGACAGATAGACAGACAGATAGAAATAGGGTCAGATGGACAGAGGGATGGATGGAAAGATGGATAGATAGATGATAGAGAGAGAAGAAGGTAAGTAGGGGGTGGCTAGGTGGTACAGTGGATAGAGCACTGGCCTTGGGGTCAGGAGTACCTGAGTTCAAATCCGGCCTCAGACACTTAATAATTACCTAGCCGTGTGGCCTTGGGCAAGCCACTTAACCTCATTGCCTAGAAAAATCTAAAAACAAAACAAAAAAAAAAAAAACAAACCAAAAAAAAAAGAAGGTAAGTAGGTAGAGAAAGAAAGGAAAGAAACAGGGGGGGGAGGAGGGAGGGAGGGAGGGAGGAAGGAAGGAAGGAAGGAAGGAAGGAAGGAAGGAAGGAAGGAAGAAAAAAGCGAGTCTTTCTTAAACTCTAGGTGTAAAAAAACTACGCAAAGTAATAAAAATACAATAATAAATAAATTAGCTCCTGTCCCCAAAGTGCTTATGTTCTCATAAGGGAAGAAAGCACATAAAGAAATACTTAGTGAAAGGGAAAGACACACAAAGTGGAAAAGTGAGGTGATAGCAGGGAAGTGATGTGGAGGCATGAATCCCAATAAGAAAACATAAAACAATTCATCTATCAGTGCTAGTCAACCTAAAGGAGGGAAGAAATATTTCAATCTTTTGTCTCATCCGCCTAACAGTGTTCAGATTTTAAATCTGGGATCAAAGGAAATAGATTATATCATGCTCACTACTATTCTGGGACCAGAAAATAGAAGGGAGAATCCTTAGCAGGTGATAGAGACAATTCTTTCCTTATACAAAAAGAAAAGCTGAGAAGTTATTTTTGGAGTTGTCATACCACCACCCCAATCTGAACACAGTTTTGGAGAACTCCCTTCCCTAGTCTTCTCTATATGCCTCGGATGCTATATGAAATATCCTTTAACAACTCTAATTTGAACATGTCAGTCTTGAGCATGAATTTTTTCCTTTTTTCTTTCCTAGGAAGGACACTAAGTTACTATGTACTCATTCATTATGAGGGATACTTTTTGCCTATTTAAGAGTTGAGAAGGGTAGGATAAACTGATTAGTCTTCTCATTTTAAAACAACTGGAACTCACTAGAGAGAATGCTCTAATGAATGATTCTAATTCACCTAGTGACTGAGAGACAAGAATTCTGGTTTTGCTAAATTTATTATCACTAATTATCAAGACTGGTATAAGAGAAGCTTGCTCTTCTTCACACAAACATATATTTCTTTTTGTCATACTTACAAGTCTAAAGCCTCTAATGTATGATGGACCTTCAAATACTTGAAAATGAGCATATATCTAATAGTTTTTTTTTCTTTTCCAGGATAAACATCTCTAATTTATTTAACTGGTTCTCATCTCAAAGTCCTTGACCATTCTGCTTAAACTCCTGTGAACAGTCTTTATCTTATCCATATCTTTCCTAAAATTTGACTCTCAGAACTGAAAACATTACTCCAAAAATTATGTTCAATCATTTCAGTCATAGCTTCATGACTCCATTTGGTCTTTTCATGGCAAAGATACTGGAGTAGTTTGCCATTTCCTTCTCCAGATCATTTTTCAATTAAAGAAATGGAGACAAACAGGATTAAGTGACTTTCCCAGGGTCAAACAACTAATAAGTGTTTGAGACCACATTTGAACTCAGGTCTTTGTTCTCCAGGTCAAGTGCTCTATCTACTGAGTCACCTAGAGTACAGCAAAATGTCAGATATATACATCTTTGAACACATCCAAACCAGAAAAATACATTTTCTCCCTGCACAGAGGGAGAATTAATTCTATGACAGAGTTAGTGTCACTACTTTTCCCCAAACAGAACCCATCAATTGGATTCCTTTAAGGGAGAAGATAGGCAAACTTTTGAACATAGTATCTAATTTGAGTTCAGGTTACAAGATTGGAAACAAAGAAACCTGCAGCATTGATCATATGAGAAGGTGTCATACTTGCATGACCCTCCAAACATTCTGAACCAAACAATCAACAAATATTTATTAAACACCTCAACAAGGGGCAACTAGGTGGTGCAGTGGATAGAGCCCCCAGCTCTGGAGTCAGGAGTACCTGAGTTCAAATCCAGCCTCAGACACTTAATAATTGCCTAGCTGTGTGACATTGGGCAAATCACTTAACTTCTTTGCCTTAAATAAAAAAATGTTTTTTTTAAAACACCTCAATGGCCATAGACTTTGTTGAGTAATGGAGATACAAAGACAAAGATGAACTTCTTTGTACTCTCTCAGGGAAACAAGAATGTATTATCTGTAAATTGCATCCAATTAATATAATGGGAGAGACTATCAAATGAGCTGCATAGAAGACCCACTTAAGAGCATTGATTAATAATTGAAAATTAGATGTTTTTTAGGGTCACATCCAAGCAATAAAATATGAATAACGAGAAGATCCATGTACATGGTCATTATCATATTGTCCCTTTGCTTTTTTTTATTTAGAATTAATTATGTGTAAAATAAAGAAATTATTAGAACACTTCTATGTCAGGCATTATGCTAGGTATTGGAGATAAACATACAATGAGTGAAGCTTTCTGCTTATAATGAGAGAAAATCCTTTACAAACTGCCTCCCTTCTACTTTTCCAGTATTCTAATATCTTACACACAATCTCTTCAGTTGAATGATACTTTATATCCTTGTGTTCCTCAGACAAGAGACTCCATCTCTCAGCTCTGGACATTTTTTCTGGCTATCTCTCATGCCTGAACTACTCTTCCTCCTCATCTTCATCTTCTGGCTACCTTGGTTTACTTTAGTACCCAACAAAAATTACACCTTCTATAAAAAATCTTTTCTAATGTAGCATAATCCTTGTGGCTTCTCTCGGTTAAATTATGTCGATTTATATCTTATTTTCATGTTGTCTCCTCCAATAGACTGTGAGCTCCTGAAGACTAAGAACTGTCTTTTTCTTTTCTTTTCTGCATCCTGAGAGCCTAATATAATCCCTGTCACAATAGTAGTTAACTAGTAAATACTTATTGACTGATTGCTTGTATAAAGTATACAGAAGATTAAATATAAATATATGAAAAATAGTTAAATATAAGGTAGTATTTACAAGATCCCTAGTAGTTGCAGGAAATGAAGAAAGTATACAGAAGATGGTGCTTCGGTTGTATCTTCAAAGAAGAAAGGGATACTTGAAAATGAATGTAATCAAAGAGACTCATGAGACCATCATTGCAAAGATAAGGAGATGGGACATGAAGGAATCTTGAGTATGAGGAACACAAAGTCAATTTGAGTGCATCATGAAGTGTTTAGTGAGGCTAGATAGATAGGTTGGGGCCAGATGGTGAAGGATCTTAAAAGTCAAACAAGAGTTAATAGTTAATCCTAGAGATAATAGGAGATCATTGGAGTTATTTGGTAGGGAAGTCACAGTTTAGATTAAGGAAAAATCCTTTGGGATAAGTGTGTGGAGACTGGAAATATGGAGATCAATTAGAAGACAGTGACAATAATCTGGGTGAAAGATAATAAAGCTCTGGATTAAAGTAATAGTTGTGTGGATAGAGGAAAGGAGAGGCTCTTGGAGGGAGAAACTTTCATTTTTCCCTTGGTATCTTCAGTACTTAGTGTCTTCTATATAGGGTCTTCCATATAATGAAGACAAAAAAAACTCTTTTTTTCTTTTTTGCAAAATGATCCAGAGAAGGAAATGGCAAACTTGCAGTATCTCCTCCAAGAAAACTCTAAATAGGGGCGGCTAGGTAATGCAGTGGATAAAGTACCGGCCCTGGAGTCAGGAGTACCTGGGTTCAAATCTGGTCTCAGACACTTAATAATTACCTAGCTGTGTGGCCTTGGGCAAAGCCACTTAACCCCATCTGCCTTACAAAAACCTAAACAAAAACTCTAAATGGAGTCACAAGGAGTTAGACATGACTGAAATGTCTCAACAATGACAAGAACAAAACAGTTGACAATCACTTTCTTTAACAGGGGGTGGGGGTTGGGGGGGGCGATGAATTGCACCAAAGACTAGAAGACTTGTGTTAAAATCTGACATTACCAGCTGTGTGACCCTGGACAAGTCATTTAATCTCTGTTTGATTTAATACACCAAAGAGGGAAATGGCAAATCACTCCAATATCTTTGTTAAGAAAACTCATGGATAGTACAATCCATGGGGTCAAAAAGAGTCCAACACATTTCAACTACAACAAGATTATCATGGTCATCAACTACTATATTTTGTCTACCTAATATAAAACAAACAAACAAATTTAAAAAACTTGAGCCTATAAAACCCAGAACTGGGTGTTTACCCAAGAAGGCCAATAATACAAAGAACATTTCCACATGAATTCAAATATTCATAGCAGTACTAACTGTAGTAGCAAATAGCTGAAAGCAAAGAGGATGCCAGGAAACTGCGGGAAAGTTTTAGGAAGTACTAGTGTATGTTGTAATAGAATATTATTATGATCTAAGAAACATGGAAAGACTTGAAAGAATTGATGCAGAGTGAAACAAGCAGAATCAAGAGACTACTATATATATAAGGATTCTAATAATGTAAATAAAAACAATACTAAAGGCAGATGAGAAATTACAATGATCAGTCCTGGACCCACAGATAAAAATGGTGAAATATACTTGTCTTCTCTCTTTCTCCAAGTCAAAAATGCTGCACATACTCCCAGAAATGGTGCAGTGTCTGTTATTTTGTGTGGTTTTCCTCTACAGCAAAGAGGAAAACTCAACAACAGAGGACAAGTTATATCAGGAACAAAGTATTGATAAAGTTTTTCTTTAAAAATTAAACATGAAAGATGTCTCTCCTGCTATTTCTCCAGTAATTTTCCTCTTCTTCATTTAAAAAAAAAATCATGAGGCTGCTAGGTGGCACAGTGGAATAGAGCACCAGCCCTGGAGTCAGGAGGCCCTGAATCCAAATCCAGCCTCAGATACTTAATAATTACCTAGCTGTGTGGCTTTGGGCAAGCCACTTAACCCCATTGCCTTACAAAAACCTAAAAAGAAAAATCTACAAACTGAAATATGTCTTAGCGAGGAATCAAATTATACTTCTTTACTGCATTATTAGTTATTTCAAAAAATGGATTTTCAAAAATCCTACAAAAAATGAAGTTTTCCTCTGATAAATTCAATTATGATAAAGCAATAGTTTTCTGTCTTCATTATATGGAGGACCCTATAAAGAAGACACTAAATACTGAGGATACCAAGAAAAAAATGAAAGTGTCTCCCTGCAAGAAGCTTACAGATTCTCCCAGATCACGACATGTATATTTACATTATATACAAAATGAAATCAAAATAATTGAAGTAGCCGAGTGGAAAATTGGAGGATGCACTAGTAGCTGAAGGGATCATAAAAGTCTTCCATATATATGTTGTCCCTGAGTTTAGGGGAAACCTGGAAATTCTAATGGAGAAGCTAGGTGATGCAGTAGATACAGTACTAGACCTGGAGTCAGGAAGATGGGTTTTCCTAGGTCCAAATTTGCTCTCAGACACTAAGTTATGTGATCCTGAGCAAGTCACTTAAACTTTTTTTTGTAGGAATAAGTTGGAGAATGAAATGGCAACCCCACCCCGACTCAAGGTTTCTCTGCCATGAAAAACCCAAAAGGGATCAGAAAGGGGTGGACATGACTTTTAAAAAGTTGGAATTCGACTTACGGCCAAGATGACAGAGAGAAGCCAAGTACTGTCTTAAGCATGCATGGCTTTCTCTCAGAACTAACATGAACCAAGCACTTAACAGAATTTGGACCTACAGAACTCAGAGAAGAACCTAGGAAAAAATGGGGCAGCAAAGTTTGTCACAGGGGTGCTTGGGCAAGCCAGGATCATACAGCAGAGATCACCTAGCACAGGAGCAGTGGAGTGATGCCCAGGGACTAAACTGAGAACAACAGTAGAAGCTTTGGCTGTGTGAGTTTTATATATATATATATTAGGAAAATTGTCAGCATAATTGACGGTATGTATAACAAACCTAACAAATCATATGATAATCTCAATAGATACTGAAAAAGCCTTTGACAAAATATAGCACCCATTCTGACTAAAAACACTAGAGTGTAGGAATAAATGGATTGTGCCTTAGAATGATAAGCAGGATCCATACAAAATCATCAACAAGCATTATATGCAATAGGGATGAGCTAGAGGCATTCCCAATAAGATCAGGGGTGAGACAAGGATGCCCATTATCACTCCTAATATTCGATATTGTATTAGAAATGTTAGCTTCAGCAATAAGAGAAGAAAAAGAAATTGAAGGAATTAGAATTGAGAAGGAAAAAATAAAACTCTCACTCTTTGAAGATGACATAATGGTATACCTAGAGAAAAATCACCTTAAAAGCTACTGAAAATAATTAACAACTTTAGCAAAGTCTCAGTATATAAAATAGAGCCAAATAAATCCTCAGCATTTTTATATATTACTAGCAAGATACAATAGCAAGAGCTAAAAAGAGAAATCCCATTCAAAGTAACTTCAGACAATATAAAGTACTTGGGATTCTACCTGATGTTTTCTTCATTATTTTTGGTACCACCTTCACCAAGCTGCTGACTCAATTTTCATGATTTTTCTTCATCATTTTCATTTACCTTTCCAATTTTTCCTCTACCTCCCTTACTTGATTTTCAAAATCTTATTTGAGCTCTTCCATAGCTTGAGACTAATCCATATTTTTCATGGAGGCTTTGGATGTAGAATAATGAAGAAAATAGCATCTTAAAAACCAGTTTGACTCAAATAGGAAAAGTAGTCCAAAAGGCCCACGAAGAGAAGAATGTCATAAAAAGCAGAATTGGTCAAATAAAAAAGGAGATACAAAAGTTCCCAAAATAAAATAATTCCTTAACATGTAAATGGAGCTAAGGGAAGTTGATGATCATGTGAGAATCAAGAAACAATAAAACAAAACTAAAAGAATGAAAAATGAGAAGAAAATATGGAAAATCAGGGGCAGCTAGGTGACGCAGCGGATAAAGCACCAGCCCTGGAGTCAGGAGTACCTGGGTTCAAATCCAGTCTCAGACACGGAAATAATTACCTAGCTGTGTGGTCTTGGGCAAGCCACTTAACCCCATTTGCCTTGCAAAAAAAAAAAACTAAAAAAAAGAAAAAGAAAATATGGAAAATCTCATTGGCACAACAGATCCCGAAGAGATCATTTAAATATTATTGGGCTACCTGAAAGCCATGACCATAAAAAAGAGCATAGCCACCATTTTTCAAGAAATTATCCAGGGAAAATTGCCCTGATATCCTAGAAGCAGAGGGTAAAATAGAAATTGAAAGAATCCACCAATCACCTCCTGAAAGATCTCCCAAAATGAAAATTGCCAGAAATATTATAGTGAAATTCAGAACTCCTAAGACAAGGAAAAAATATTGTAAACAGCCTGAAAGAAACAATTCAAATATAGTGGATCTACAGTCAGGATTACACAAGATTTAGCAGTGTCTACATTGAGGGATCATAGGACTTGAAATATGATATTCTGAAAGGCAGAGAGATTGGATTAATACCAAGAATCAACTACCTAGCAAAACTGAACATACTCTTTCAGGGAAAAAGACAGGAATTCAATGAAATAGATCTGGAATTTTCAAAATTTCCTGGAATTGAAGGGAAAATATGATCTTCAAATGCAAGATTCAAGTGAAACATAAAAATAGGAAATAGGGGGGCAGCTAGGTGGCGTAGTAGATAAAGCACCAGCCTTGGAGTCAGGAGTACCTGGGTTCAAATCTGGTCTCAGACACTGAAATAATTACCTAGCTGTGTGGCCTTGGACAAGCCACTTAACCCTGTTTGCCTTGCAAAAACCTAAATAAAAAGAGGAAATAGGAAAGGTAAATCATAAGGGACTTACTGCTATTCAACTACTTATATTCCTGAATGGAAAAATAACTTACATGAACTTTCTCAATTATTAGGGAAGTTAGGAGCAGCATATTTAGAGGCACAGGGTGAGTTAATACTGAAGCTATATGGGGGCAGCTAGGTGCTGCAGTGGATAGAGCACCAGCCCTGAAGTCAGGAGTACCTGAGTTCAAATCTGGATTCAGACACTTAAGAATTACCTAGCTGTGTGGCCTTGGGCAAGCCATTTAACCCCATTTGCCTTGCAAAATCCTTAAAAAACTGAAGGTATAATATATAAAAGATGGAGTTAATGAGGAAGAAAGGAATACAATGGAAGAAAAGAAAATGAAAGGAAGAATGGGGTGTTATTTCACATAAAAGAAATAAGAAAACACCTTTGCAAAGGGGCAGAAGAGACGGAAGATGAGGGGAATTGAGTGAGCCTTATTCTCATCAGAATTAACTCAGAGAGGGAATAACATACACACTCAATTGAGCAAGCAATTTTCTTTTTTTCTCTTTTTCTTTTTTCTTTTTTCAATTTTTTATCAAAAATATTATTTGAGTTTTAAAATTTTCCCCCCAATCTTACCTCCAGCCCCCCATGGAACACAATCCGTCAGTCTTTACTTTGTTTCTATGTTGCACTGATCCAAATTGAGTGTGATGAGAGTGAAATCACATCCTTAAGGAAGAGACAAGAAGTCTAAGAGGTAACAAGATCAGACAATAACATATCTGGTTTTTTTCCTAAATTAAAGGGAATAGTCCTTGAATGTTCAAACTCCAAGGCTCTTCATCTGGATGCAGATGGCACTCTCCTTTCCAGACAGCCCCCAAATTGTTCCCGACTGTTGCACTGATGGAATGAGCAAGTCTTCAAGGTTGAACATCACCCCCATGTTGTTGTTATGGTATGCAGTATTTTTCTGGTTCTGGTCATCTCACTCAAAATCAGTTCATGCAAATCCCTCCAGGCTTCTCTGAAATCCTATCCTCCTGGTTTCTAGCAGAACAATAGTGTTCCATGACATACATACACCACAGTTTGCTAAGCCATTCCCCAATTGAAGGACATTTAATTGATTTCCAATTATTTGCCACCAAAAACAGGGCTGCTATAAATATTTTTGTACAAGTGAGGTTTTTACCCTTTTTTCATCATCTCTCCAGAGTGTAGACCCAATAGTGGTATTGCTAGGTCAAAGGGTATGCACATTTTTGTTGCCCTTTGGGCGAAGTTCCAAATACCTCTCCAGAAAGGTTGGATGAGTTCACAGCTCCACCAACAGTGTAATAGTGTCCCAGATATCCCATGACCCTTCTAACAATGATCATTATCCTTTCTGGTTATATTGACCAATCTGAGAAGTGTGAGGTGGTACCTCAGAGAAGCTTTAATTAGCATTTCTCTAATAATTAATGATTTAGAGCAATTTTACATATGGCTATGGATTGCATTGATCTCCTCATCTGTAAATTCCCTTTACATATGCTTTGACCATTTGTCAGTCAGAGAAATGGCTTTTTGTTTTAAAAATATGACTCGGTTCTCTGTATATTTTAGAAATGAGTCCTTTATCAGAATCATTAGTTGTAAAGATTGTTTCCCAGTGTACTACATTTCCTTTGATCTTGGTTACAGTGGTTTTATCTGTGAAAAAGGTTTTTAATTTAATGTAATCAAAATCATCTAGTTTGTTTTTGGTGATGTCTCCAAATCTTCTTTAGTCATAAACTGCTCCCCTTTCCATAGATCTGACAGGTAAACTAGTCCTTGATCTTCTAATTTACTTATAGTATTGTCTTTTATGACTAAGTCCTATAACAATTTGGATCTTATCTTGGTAAAGGGTGTTAGGTGTTGGTCTAATTTAAGTTACTTCCATACTAACATCCAATTATACCAGCAGTTTTTATCAAAGATGTTGTTTTTATCTGAATACCTGGACTCTGGGTTTATCAAACAGCAGATTACTATAATCATCTCCTGCTTTTTCACCTAGTCTATTCCACTGTCCCACCACTCTGTTTCTTAGTCAATACCAAACAGTTTTGATGACTGATGTTGTATAATATAATTTTAGATCAGGTAGGACTAAGCCACCTTCTTTTACACTTTTTTTCATTAATCTCCAGGAAATTCTTGACTTTTTATTTCTCCATATGAATTTACTTACAATTTTTTCTAACTCATTAAAGTAATTTTTGAAATTTTGATTGGTAAGGCATTAAACAGGTAATTTAGTTCTGGGAGCATTGTCATTTCTAGTACATTAACTCTACCTATCCATGAGCAGTTCATATTTGGCCAGTTATTTAAATCTGATTTAATTTCTGTGAGAAGGGTTTTATAATTGTTTAAAAAAAGTTTCTGAGTCTGTCTTGGCAAATAGACTACCAAGTATTTTATATTGTCTGAGATTACTTTGAATGGGATTTCACTTCCTAGCTCTTCCTGCTGTATCTTGCTAGACATATATAGAAAAGTTGAGGATTTATGAGGACTTGTTTTATAACCTGCAACTTTGCAAAAATTGCTAATTGTTTCCAGTAGTTTTTTGGATGATTTCTTCAGATTCTCTAGGTAGACCATCATGTCATCTGCAAAGAGTGAGAGTTTTGTCTCTTCCTTCCCAATTCTAATTCCTTCAATTTCTCTTTCTTCTCTAATTGATGAAGCTAACATTTCTAATACAATATTGAATAGAAATGGTGATAATGGATACCCTTGTTTCACCCCTGATCTTGTTGGGAATGCCTCTAGCCACTTCCCATTGAATATAATGCTTATTGATGGTTTCAGATAGATACTGCTAATTATTCTAAGGAACATTACATTTATTCCTGCACTCTCTAGTGTTTTTAGTAGCAATGGATGCTGTATTTTGTCAAAAGGTTTTTCAGCATCTATTGATATGATCATATAATTTCTGATAGGTTTGCTGTTGATATAATTGAGTATAACAACAGTTTTCCTAATATTGAACCAACCCTGCATTCCTGGGATAAATCCTACTTGATCATAATGTATTATCCTAGTGATAACTTGTTGTAATCATTTTGCTAACATTTTATTTAAGATTTTTGCACCTATATTCATCAGGGAGAAAGTTCTATAGTTTTCATTCTCTGTTTAACTCTTCCTATTTTTGGTAACATCACCATATTGGTAGTGAGTTCACCTTTTTCATTTATGATGCTAGCAATTTGATTTTCTTCCTTCTTTTTTTTAATCAAATTGACAAGAGGTTTATCAATTTTATTGGTTTTTTCATAATACCAAATTTTGGCTTTATTTGCTAATTCAATAGTTTTTTTGCTTTCAATTTTATTAATTTCTCCTTTAATTTTTAGAATTTCTAATTTGGTACTTAATTGGGGATTTTTGATTTGTTCCTTCTCTAATTTTTTTTACTTGCATGTTTAATTCATTGATTTCCTCTTTCTCCAATGTATTCATGTAAGCATTTAAAGATATAATATATACCCTTAGAGCCGCTTTGAGTGAATCCCATAGGTTTTGGTATGTTGCTTCATTATTATCATTATCTAGGATAAAATGGTTAATTCTTTCTATAATTTGTTTTTTGGTCCACTCATTCTTTAAAATGAGATTATTCAGTTTCTAATTAGTTCTGAGTGTATATCTCCTTGGCCCAATATTGCATATGACTTTTATTGCATTGTGATCTGAGAAAGATTTTCTCTGCCTTTCTGCAGTAGATCATTAGGTTTTTATGTCCTAGTACATGGTCAATTTTTGTATAAGTTTCCTGTACTATACAGAAAAAGGTATATTCCTTTCTATCCCCATTCAATTTCCTCCATAGGTCTACAATATCAAGCTTTTCTAACAATCTAGTTACCTCCTTAACGTCTTTCTTGTTTATTTTATGATTTGATTTATCTATATCTGAAAGCTGGAGGTTGAGGTCTCCAAATAGTCGAGTTTTGCTGTCTATGTCTTCCTGTAGTTCTTTCAACTTCTCCTCTAAGAATTTGAATGCTGTCCCATTGGGTGCTTATATATTCTTTATTGAAATAGCTTTATTGTCTATGGTACCTTTTAGGAGGATAAAGTTTCCTTCCTTATCTCTTTTAATGATATCTATTTTTCCTGCTGCTTTGTCTGAGATAAGGATTGCTACCCCTGCTTTTTTTTTACTTCAGCTGAAGCGAAATATATTTTGCTCCAACCTTTTACCTTACTCTTTATGTATCTCTCTGCTTCAAATGAGTTTCTTGTAAGCAGCATATTGTCAGATTCGGGTTTTTAATCCACTCTGCTATTCACTTATGTTTTAAGGGAGAGTTCATCCCATTCACACTAAAAGTTATGATTACTAATTCTTTATTGCCCTCCATGCTTTCTTCCCTCTGTTTGTATTTTCCGTCTTCCCCCCTTTATCCATATTCCCCAGTATTTTGTTTCTGAATACCACCCCCTTCACTGTGTTTCCCCTCCTGTATTAGCTCCTCCCCTCTTTTCCCTTTCCCCTTTTCCCTTCCCTTCCTTTTGTTACTTCTCCTTTGTTCACCACTCCCACTCCCTTTCTCCATTCCCCCCTCCCCTTTTCCCTGTTTAATACTTGAAAGGTTAGATAGTTTTTAAGTTAAATAAGTATGTGTAAGTTGACTTTAAGCCAAGTATGATGAGAAAAAAAATTCAGGTGTTTCTCATCTCCTCCTTTCGTCCCCTCTATTACCATAGGTATTTTGTACATCTTAGTGCAATGGGATTTACCCCATTCAATCCCCTCCTTCCACCTGTCTCATTCCTGGCCCCTTTTTAAGGAGGCAGTGTTTTTAGATCATTCTATCTAAGTCGTAGAAAATTCTGAGTATCTGTCACTTCTAGCTAAGTATCTTCTATCTAATAGAGTTAAAATTCTTGAGAGTTATTAGACTCTTTCTCCCAAGTGGGGTTAAAGACAGTTACATCTCATTGGATTGCAGTCTCATGGATAGGTCATGAATGTCCATCACTTCTGGCTAGGCATATTGTCTCTATTAGAGTTACAATTCTCAAGATTTATAAGAATCTTTTTCCCCATGCTGGAATACAGCCAGTTTTGGCTTATTGGATAGCAGTGTTTTTTTCTATTACCACCCCCCCCTTTTTTTAACCTTTTTTCATGTGTCTCTGAAACCTCCTGTTTGATGTCCAGGTTTTCTATTTAGCTCTGGTCTTTTCATCAGGAATTTTTGGACTTCTTCCATTTCATTATTTCATTAAATGTCCATCTTTTTCCCTGGAAGAGAAGGCTCAGCTTCGCAAGATAGCAGATTCTTGGTTGCATTCCAAACTCCCTTGCTCTTCGAAATATCTCATTCCAGGCCCTTCAATCCCTTAATGTTGATGCAGTCAGGTCCTGCGCAATCCTTACTGTGGCTCCTTGATATTTAAATTGTTTCTTTCTGAAAGCTTGCAGGATTTTTCTCTTTTATCTGATAGTTCTGCAATTTGGCCACAACATTCCTTGGTGTTTACATTTTAGGATCTTTTTCTGGAGGGGATCCATGTATTCTTTCTATAACAACTTTGCCCTCTGATTCCATGATATCAGGGCAATTTTCCATCACTATATCCTGTAATATTAAGTCCAGGCTTTATTTCTCTTTAATATTTTCAGGAAGTCCAATAATTCTCAGGTTGCCCTCCTCAACCTATCGTTGAGGTCATTGGTTTTGTTGATGAGGTATTTTACATTTTCTTCCTTTTTTTCTATTTTTTGATTTTGTTTAACTGGTTCTTGCTTTCTCATGGAGTCATTAGTTTCTGCAAACTCCATTCTTTTTTTTTTAGGGAGGAGTTATCTTCATTAACCTTTTGCAACCCCTTTTCCAATTGGTCAATTCTGCTTTTGAAAGAGCTTTCCATTTGACCAATTGAGGTTTTAAGAGAATTATGTTCTTTTTTTGCATTTGCCCAATTGAAGATCTGAGAAAAGTATTCTCATTTTGTATTTGTCCAATTGAGGATCTGAGAGATTTATTCTCCTTTTGTATTTGTCTAATTGTATTTTCTAAGGATTAGTTTTCTTGTTGCAAGGTAATAATTGTCTCTCCCCAATTTTCCAGTTGATTTTTAAACTCCTTCCTTATTTCTTCAAGGAAGTCTTTCTGTGCTGGTGACCAGATCATAATCTCCTCTGAGGTTCTCGGTTTTTCTGAATTAGGGTCTTTCCCTTCCAAGAATTATTCTATGGATACACCTTTCTGCTGACCCTTCTTCATTTTGCTAAGACCTTGAGTTGGGGAGGGGCTGGTTCACATGGGCTTGGGATCAATAGAGGCTTTAGTCACTGAGTGCAATTTCTCTGGATGGCCAGTAGGAGGTGCTGGTTGCTTTCTCTGGAGTGTCTGTGACCTTGATTGAGTCCTTCTCCCTTAGGTTGAAAGGAAGAGCTGGAGCTAATGAATCCTTTTGCCTTCAATGAATGGTGGGCTTTGGCCTAGCTTGAGGTGTTTCTTCTCCCTATTGTCAGCTGGGCTGGTTCTTCTGCTCACATACCTGTGCCTGAGGCAGAAGTAGTCTGCAATCATTTGTTCCTGGAAGAGGCCTCAGCCATAATGGAGGCTTGGACTCAGAGTTCCTCAGACCAGAGGAGCCCAGGGATGGTGTGTCTGCAGCTCTCCTGCACCTGAACTCTCCCCCCAGCCCTGTCGGCAAGCTCCAGAGGGACAACACCAACACTAGTGCCTCTGCTCCCTAGTTGACTCAAGCCCCTGCAGTCTAGTCCCACTGCTGATCCAACAGGTCTGGCTCTTGGGCTCTCAGACTCCCAGGCTCCAATTCAGCCTCTAATCTCGCTGATTCAGGGCTGATCGGCGGCTGATCCACCGAGACTCACCCACCCAAATTCGTCCAGTTCTGCTGAGGGAGACAAATTTTGAGATAGATGTTCTTTCTCCTGGCTTTTCTTTCTTGGTTTTGTGAGTCAGATTTCTGTTAAGATGTTTGTTTCATATGATAGATGGGGAAAGATCACAAGACTTTAGAACTGTGCCTGTCTTCTCTCCACCATCTTGGCCAGAAGGCTTTCTGGTAAGTGAATTTCTAGAAGAAAATAGGAGAGAAAGGGGAAGAGAGAGGGGGGAGGGAGCGAGGTGTAAAGGAGGGAAGATCATGCAAGAGGACAGTCAGATGCAAAACACTTTTGAGGAGGGACAGGATGAAAGGAGAGAAAGAGTAGTATAAATGAAGTAGGAGAAATAGGATGGAGGGAAATACAGCTAGCAATAGCAGCTATGGGAAAAATTATTGAAGCAAGTTTCTTTGAAGAAGACCTCATTTCTCAAAAAACCCAGCATTCCCCAATTGCTAAATGATCAAGAAATATGAACAGCTTTCTGATGAGGTTTTCAATGCAATATACTTAAGAATTGTTTTAAAATATCCTGACTATTAATACCTGAAATGCAGGTTAGAACAATTCTGAGGTACTATCTTACCCTACTTGATTGGCTAATAGGAAAGAGGGAGAAAATGAAAAATGTTGGAAAGTATGTAGGGAAATTAAGATATTGATGTACCTTTGAAAGAGTTGTGAAATGATTCAACAATTCTATAGAGCAATTTGTAACTATGTGCAAAGGACTAAAAAAACCATGCCTACTCTTTGGCCTAGTAATGTTACTGCTAACACTATATTCCAGAAGAGATAAAATATGGGAAGAAAAGAATCTATATGTGTAAGGAATATTTATAGCAGCCCTTTTCTAATAGCAGGGTCCTAGAGATTGAGGAAATGCCCAGGGACTGGGGAACAGCTAACAAATTGTGGGTGTGATTAAGGTGAAATACTGTTCTGTTATGAGAAATGATGAACCAGATGCTCTCAGTAAAAATCTTAGATGAGCAAATGCGTTAGGAAGTGCACCTTATACAAAGTAACAGTAATATTACAGGATAATAAATTGAATGACCTACCTTTTCTGAGCAATGCTGTGACCCAAGAAAACTCTGAAGGACTTGTGATAAATAATGTTATCAATCTCAAAGACAAAGTTGATGGTTTCTGAATAAAGACTGAAGCATGCTTTATTTTATTTTATTTTTCCCTGAGGTTTTACTTTTTGTGGGAGAAAATTATGTTTATTTTTTCAAGATGACTATTACAGTAATGTTTTTAAGGACTACACAGGTTTTTCCCTTTTTACCTTATTTATTTATTTATTTTTGAATTTTACAATATTTCCCCCCCTACTCTTGCTTCCCTCCCCCCACTCTCCACATAAGACAGTCTGATAGTCTTCACATTGTTTCCATGCTTTACAATGATCAAAATTGAATGTGTTGAGAAAGAAATCATATCCTTAAAGATAAAATAAAATATAGGAGATAGCAATATTACATAATAAGATAACTTTTTAAATTAAAGGTAATAGACTTTGGTCTTTGTTCAAACTCCATAATTCTTTCACTGAATACAGATGGTATTCCCCATCACAGATACCCCAAAATTGTCCCTGATTGTTGCACTGATGAAATGAGCAAGTCCATTAAGACTGATCATTAACCCTATGTTGCTGTTATGGTGTACAATGTTCTTCTGGTTCTGTGAATCCCACTCAACATCAGTTCATGCAAATCCTTCCAGGCTTCTCTGAATTCCCATCCCTCCTTATTTCTAAAAGAATTACTTCCATATCATACATATACCACAATTTGCTCATCCATTTCCCCAATTGATGGACATTTCCTCAATTTCCAATTTTTTGCCAGCAAAAACAGAGCTGCTATGAATATTTTTGTACAAGTGATGTTTTAACTCTTTTTTGAGATCTCTTCAGGATATAGATCCAGTAGTGGTATTGCTTGATCAAAGGGTATGTATATTTTTATCGCCCTTTGGGAATAATTCCAAATTGGTCTCCAGAAAGGTTGGATGAGTTCACAGCTCTACCAACAATGCCTTAATGTCCCATATTTTCCATATCCTTTCACACATTGATCATTGTCCTTTCTGGTCATATTGACCATCTGAGAGGTGGGACATGGTACCTCTGAGATGCTTTACTTTGCATTTCACTAATAATTAGTGATTTAGAGCAATTTTTCATATGACTATGGATTGCTTTGATTTCCTCATCTGTAAATTACCTCTTATCCTTTGACTATTTGTCAATTGGGGGATGTTTTTTCTAAACAAATTTGACAGTTCTCTATATATTTTAGAAATGAGTCATTTGTCAGAAATACTAGTTGTAAAAATTGTTTTCCAATTTGCTACATTTCTTTTGATCTTGATTACAGTGGTTTTTGTCTGTGCAAAAGCTTTTTAATTTAATGTAATCAGAATTATCTATTACATGATCTCGTAGTTGGCTTATAACATTGTCTTTATGTCTAGATCCTGTACAAATTTTGATCTTATCTTGGTATAGGGTGTCAGATGTTGGTCTAACTCAAGTTTCTTCCATACTAACTTCTAATTTTCCCAACAGTTTTTTATCAAAGAGACAGTGTTTATTCTAGAAACTGGACTCTTTGGGTTTATCAAACAGGAAATTAATGTAATCATTTCCTCTTATCTCTTTTGCACCTAGTCTGTTCCACTGATCCACGACTCTATTTCTTTTCTTTTCTTTTCTTTTCTTTTCTTTTCTTTTCTTTTCTTTTCTTTTCTTTTCTTTTCTTTTCTTTTCTTTTCTTTTCTTTTCTTTTCTTTTCTTTTCTTTTTTGGTTTTTGCAAGGGAAATGGGGTTAAGGAGCTTGCCCAAGGCCACACAGCTAGGTAATTATTAAGTGTGTGAGGCCAGATTTGAACTCAGGTACTCCTGACTCTGGGGCCGGTGTTCTATCCACTGCACCATCTAGCTGCCCCCACCACTCTATTTCTTAGCCAATACCAGACAGTTTTGAGGACTTACACTCTAAAATATAATTTTAGATCTGGTAAAGCTAAACTTCCTTCTTTTATACTTTTATTCATTGAATCCATGGAAATTCTTGACTTTTTAATTTCTCCTTATGAATTTATTAATAATTTTTTCCTGGCTCATTAATTCTTTGGAATTTTCATTGGTAGGGCACTAAAAAAGTAGTTTGATTTAGGCAGAATTGTCACTTTTATTATGTTAGCCCAGCCTATCCATGAGCAGTTGATATTTTGTCCAGTTATTTAAATCAGGTTTTATTTGTGTGAGAAGTGTTTTGTAGTTGTTTTTATGGAGTTTCTGAGTCTACCTGGGTAGGTAGACTCCCAAGTATTTTATACTGTCTGAAGTTACTTTGAATGAGATTTCTCTTTCTAGCTCTTTCTGTTGTATCTTGCCAGTAAGGTGTAGATAAGCTGAGGATTTATGAGGGTTTATTTTATATCCTGTGACTTTGCCAAAGTTGCTAATTGTTTCTAGTAATTTTTAAATGATTTTTTAGGATTCTCTAGGTATACCACCATGTCATCTGCAAAGAGTGAGAGTTTTGCTTCTTCCCAATTCCAATTTCTTCAATTTCTTTTTCTTCTTTTATTGCTGAAGCTAACATTTCTAACACAATATTGAATAGTAGTAGAGATAATGGACATCCTTGTTTCATACCTGATATTGGAAATGCCTCTAGCTCATCCCCACTGCATTTAATGCTTGTTGGTGGTTTCAGATAGATACTGCTAAACATTCTAAAAAACAATATATTTATTTGTGTGCTCTCTAGTGTTTAGGTTTTTTTTTTTAGGTTTTTGCAAGGCAAATGGGGTTAAGTGGCTTGCCCAAGGCCACACAGCTAGACATTTATTAAGTGTATGAAACCGGATTTGAACCCAGGTACTCCTGACTCCAGGGCTGGTGCTTTATCCACTGAGCCACCTAGCCACCCCCTAGTGTTTAGGTTTTATTAGGAATGGGTGCTGAATTTTGTCAAAGGTTTTTTAAGCATCTACAGAGATGATCATATAATTTCTGATAGGTTTGGTATTGATTTAGTTAATTATATTAACAGTTTTCCTAATACTGAACCAACCCAGCATTACTGGGAAAAATCCTGCTTGGTCATAGTGTATTATCCTAGTGATAACTTGCTGTAATGGCTTTGCTAAGATTTTATTTAAGATTTTTTGCATCTATATTCATTAGGGAGGCAGGTCTATAATTTTCTTTCTCTGTTTTGAAACTTCCTGATTTATGTATCAGTACCATATTGGTGTCAAAGAAAGAGTTAGGCAGAGTTCTATCTTCACCTATTTTTCCAAAGAGTTTATATAGAATTGGAATCAATTGTTCCTTAAATGTTTGATAGAATTCACTTGTGAATCCAACTGGCCCTGGAGATTTTTTCTTAGGGAGTTCAATGATGGATTGTTGAATTTCTTTTTCTGTGATTGGGCTGTTTAGGTATTTAATTTCCTCTTCATTTAACATGGGCAATTTATATTTTTGTAAATATTCATTCATTTCACTTAGATAATCACATTTATTAGTATACAGTGGAGAAAAATAATTGTGAATTATTACTTTAATTTCTTCCTCTTTGGTGGTGAGTTCATCTTTTTTATTTATGATACTTAGCAATTTATTTTCTTCTTTCTTTTTTTAAATCAAATTAACCAAAGGTTTATCAGTTTTATTGATTTTTTCATAAAACCAACTCTTGGTTTCATTTATTAATTCTATAGTTTTCTTGCTTTCAGTTTTCTTAATTTCTCCTTTGATTATTAGAATTTCTAATTTGATATTTTAGTTGGGGATTTTTAATTTGTTCTTTCTCTAATTTTAGTTGCATGTTTAGTTCATTGATTTCCTCTTTCTCTTATTTATTTATGCATGCATTTAAAGATATAATATCTCTTCTGAGAACTGCCTTGGCTGTTTTCCATTATTTTTTTTGTATGCTGTTCCATTATTGTCATTATCTAGGATGAAATGATTAATTCTTTCTATAATTTGTTGTTTGATCCACTCATTCTTTAAATTGAGGTTATTTAGTTTCCAATTAGTTTTAGGTCTATCTCTCCATGGTCCATTATTGTATGTGACTTTTATTGCATTATGATCTGAGAAGGACTGGCCATTTCTGTCTTTGTATATTTGATAATAATGTTTTTATGCCCTAGTACATGATCAATTTTTGTGTAACTTCCATGTACTGCAGGGGGAAAAAAAGTTTATTCCTTTTTATCCCCACTCAATTTCCTCCAAAGATCTATGTCTATATTTTATAACATTCTACTTATCACCTTAACTTCCTTCTTGCTTATTTTATGGTTATATTTATCTAAATCTGAGAATGGGAGGTTGAGGTCTCCCACCAGTAGAGTTTTGCTGTCTATGTCTTCCTGTAACTCACTCAACTTCTCTTCTAAGAATTTGGATGCTATGCCACTTGGTGCATACATATTTATTATTGAAATTGCTTCATTGACTAGGGTACCTTTTAGGAGTATATAATTTTCTTACTTATCTCTTTTAATGAGATCTTTTTTTTTTTGCAGCTGCTTTGAGATAAGGATTGCTACCCTTGCTTTTTTTCACTTCTCTGAAGCAAAATATATTTAGCTCCAACCTTTTACCTTTACTCTATATGTGTCTCTCTCTGCTTCAAATGAGTTTCTTGTAAGCAGTATATTGTAGGATTTTGATTTTTAATCCACTCTGCTATTTGCTTACATTTTATGGGAAAGTTCAACCTATTCACATTCAAAATTATAATTACTAACTTTATTGCCCTCCATACTATCTTCCCTCTGTTTTTATTTTCCCCTTTTTTCATTTTATCCATATTATCTAGTATTTTGTTTCTGAATACCACCACCTTCAATGTGTTTGTCCCCTTATACTCAACCCCCCTTTCTTTCCCCTTTCTCTTTGCCCCTTCTTCCTTCTCTTTCTTCTGTTACTTCTTCTTTTTTCCCTCCCCCCTCTCCCTTTCCCCTTTTAATACTTGAAAGGTAAGATAAGTTTCTTAACTGAGTGTGTGTGTATGTGTGTATGTGTGTGTGTGTGTGTGTGTGTGTGTGTATAAGGTAACTTTAATCCAAGTCTAATGAAAGTAAGATTCAGGCAGTTCTCACTCCTCCTTCCTTTCCCTCTATTGCAATAGGTCCTTTGTACCTTTTTATGTAATGTGATTTACCCCATTCAATCTCTTCCATCCTCCTGTGTTTTTACTGTCCCTTCCCTTTTTAAGGAGATATTATTTTTAAATGATTCTATCAGTTTGATGGATAAGTCATGATTGTCCATCACTTCTGGCTAGGTATATTCTCTCTAGTAGAGTTACAATTCTCAAGAGTTGTGAGAATCCTTCTCCTAGGTGGGTATATAGCTAGTTTCATCTTATTCGATAGCAATTTTTTTTCTTTTTCCCTTTTCTTAACCTTTTCATGTATCTCTTGAGTCTCCACTACCGACTAGCCATAAAATAAACAAGAAAGAAGTTAAGGAGGTAAATAATTTTCTATTTAGCTCTGGCCTTTTCATCAGGAAAAGTTGGAAGTCTCCTATTTCATTAAATGTTCATCTTTTTCCCTAAAAGAGAAGGCTCAGTTTTGCCAAGGAGTGGATTTTTGGCTGCATTCCAAGGTCCCTTGCTCTTCAGAATATCACATTCCTGTCCCTTCAATTTCTTAATGTTGACTCAGCCAGGTCCTGTGTAATTTTATCGTGGCTCATTGGTATCTAATTTTTTTCTTTCTGGCCGCATTCAGGATTTTCTCTTTTATCTGATAGTTCTGGAATTTGACCATAATATTCCTTGGTGTTTTCATTTGGGGTTCCCTTTCAGGAGGGGGTCAATGTATCCTTTCAGTAACTATTTTTCCCTCTGGTTCCATGATGTCAGGGAAATTTTCCATCTCTAAATCCTGTAATATTGAGTCCAGACTTTTTTTTCTCTTCAATGTTTTCTGGAAGCCCAATGATTCTTAAGTTGTCTCTTCTGGATCTATTCTCAAGGACAGTTGTTTTGCAGGATGAGGTATTTTACATTTTCTTCTATTTTTTTTAATTTTTAGGTTTTGTTTAAAAGACTCTTGTTGTCTCATAAAATCATTAGTTTCCACAAATTCCATTCCTTTTTTGAGAAGAATTTTCTTCATTTACCTTTTTCAACTCCTTTTCCAATTGGTCAATTCTATTTTTGAAGGAGCTTTCCATTTGCCCAATTGAGGCTTTGAGAGAATTATTTCCTTTTTTGCATTTGCTCAGTTGAGGAATTGAGAGACTATTTTCTTTTTGCATTTGTCCAATTGTATTTTCTAGTAATTTGTTTTCATGTTGCAATGTATTAATTTTCTATTGAGTTTCTTTTCCCAGTGTTTCCAATTGATTTTTAAACTCCTTCCTGATCTCTTCTAAGAAGTATTTCTGGGCTGGAGACCAAGTAATATTCTCCTAAGAAGTTCTAGCTCTCTCTGAGTTAAGGTCTTTGTCTTCAAAGTAGCTTTCATTGGACCCCCTTTCCTATGGCCTTTCTTCATTTTCTTAAGATCTTCTGTTGGGGGAGGGGCTGTTTCTCAGATCTTTGGTTTTGAAAGCCCTATAGGCTTTCCCCACTGGATTTAGTAACTCTAACTGGGCCAGTCAGTAGGGGGTGCTAGAGGCTTTCTCTGGAATGTCTGTAAGCTTGATTTGTGGTTCATTACCTAATCCTGGGGTGTGGGGTGAAGGGAACAGCAGGGTCTGAATTATCCTTGACCATTGTGGGCTGGGCCCTTGGGATATTTAGTTAATCTCAGTACTGAGAGAGATCTGCTACCCACACCTGAGCCTGGTGGGGTGTCGAGGTTGTTATAGTGTTTGTTGTAGGAAGAGTCCCTTTGTCTAAAAGAGATGGGGGGAGGGACTCAATTGGACACAAGGGGACTCTACTGAAAATACAAGGCTTGGGGCCCTGGTCTTCCAGGCTGGTGGAGCTGGCTAGATTGATGTCTAGCTCCCCTGCCCACTGTGCTGCTCTCTTGCCTGCTCACAAAACTGAAGCTTCCAAGACTTCTCTGCATTCCCCTGAGACAGACCTTGTTGGTAGATGTTCTTCTTTGCTCCTTCTGGATTTTGTGGATTTGAATTCTGTTAAGAGGCTTAATTCATATTAATTCTGAGGGGAAACCAGGAGACGTTAGCACAGTGCCTATATTCTCTCTGCCATGTTGGCCAGAAGTCATGACTACACACTTTTAACCTACACCAAATAACTTTCTTTCTCAATGAAGGGAAGAAGAAATGAAGGGAGAGAATTCAGAACACAAGGTTTTGAGAGTAAATGTTGAAATTTGTTTTTGTTGCTGGGGGGAAGGGGAATTAAAAGTTTTTTTAAAAGGAAAGAATGAACAAAATATAAAAATAAAACAGTGAACCCCCCAAAAAAATCTTCCTTCAATAAGCCTTTGGAAGATACCCTCCAGTCTTTTGTGATTTTGTGCAAAAATAAGGAAAGAATTAATGGGGAGGTAAGCTGAGATCTTTGTATAGCCCATCATGAAAACAAATTATCCTAAATACAATGCATTTATTTGATTTAGGATACACTTTGGCAAACTTTGCTAAATATGCATAATACAAGGATCATCCAGAGTTGCCTTTTTAACTTCTTCATGATCATATGGAACCTTTAGGGCTATGCTGTTACCTAGTGTTTTTGTTATAACTTGATAAATTTTGAAGAATATGTGGTTGTCCTCACATCCTGTAACAGTGGTATGGGTCAGGGAGTAGGGGTAGAATGTTGCATCAGATAACAGAAGAGAAAAATTCTGGCTTGGTTCTTTTTGCTATAACTTTACAATTTGGGAATTAGAGCACTCTGTACCAGGAGTTCATGATCTTTTCCGTGTCATCTAACCTTTTGGAAGTCTAATGAAATCTATGGGACCCACAGAATAACATTTTTATATACATAAAATAAAATCCATTGGAAGATTACCAAAGAAACTAACTAACTAACTAACTAAATAACTATATATATATATATATATATATATATATATATATATATAATCTTCAATTTCCAACTTTTTACCACTATAAACCTTTTTGCAGATGTAGTGAATTTATTTTTAAAGTGGTAAAATGTTGGAAATTGAAGAGAAGTCCATCAATTGGGGAATGGCTGAATAAGCTGTGGTATATAAATGTGATGTAATACTGTTGCACAATAAGAAAAGATGAATAAGAAGATTTCAGACTTTTATGAACTGATGAAAACAGAAAAAGGCAGAACCAGTAAATCAATGTACATAGTGACAGCAACACTGGATGATGATGGTGTGAAAGAGCCATCTCTTCTCAGCAACACAATGAATTATCCAAGACAAATACAAGGGACTCAGAAAGGAAAATGCTATCTATATTCAGGTAAAGAATGATGAACTCTGAATTCAGGTCAAAGCATATATTTTCAATTATGTTTTCTTGCTCATGGTTATTTTTCCTTTTGATTTATTTTTCTTCTACGTCAGAAAATAAAAAGGAAATATATTATACATGATAGCATATGTTTAAACTATATCAAATTGCTTGCCATTTTCAGAAGAGGAGAGGAGAAGAAGAGACAGAAAAATTTGCAACTCAAAATCTTGCGATTATGAATGTAAAATTTTTCATAATATGTAACTGGGGGGGTAAAATATTATTTTTTTAAAAAAAGTTAACAAGCACCAAACTATGAACATCTGCTACATTCTCTATGAAAAAAGATGGGAGGAGGATGGGGAAGGAAATGACCTGTTCTTTTATCTCATAGTCCATCAATTTTCCCTAAACATGCATGAATTTAACTAAATGAGCTTATACTTTGAATCCTGACTACCTCTTCCCCTTTTTCACTTCTTTCCCTGAGTACAAACAAACAAAACAAAAAAAGCACTTGTATATAGACAGTCTCCTGCATTTGAGAGGTCCAGAATTTCAACAAGTAGAACAGACTGGTTAGTACAGAAAGTGTCTATTTTGGAGAGGATTCGAATCTTCTAGTACCTGTTCCATTAATTATCACTCCTCCTCTTTGCAACTTTTACCTTTTCATACATTGACCCCTAAAATGGACCATGGCAGAAGTGTCCCCAGACTGGCTGTATTGCCAACAGAAAGGAAACAGAAATTATTTGAACCACTGTTCAAGCCAAGGTCAAATGCAAAATTAGCTGTTGTGAAAAGTATGTTCTGATGAAGTTTAAATCAGTTTCCCAGTTTTTTGCAATAATCTAATGAAGTTAACTAGATTTTACTTATTTTCTATGCCATTGGAATTGTTCTATGTTTATCATTCCTTTTTTTGTTCAAGACTAAATGCTATTCATTGACTTTATTCCTCCCAACCCCAGTCTTTTGAGAGAAAACCTAGATGTGAGCAATAAGTTATAAATAGAACAGCAAATAAGGTGCCAGGGTTAGAGGTTTAATAAGTCAATGATCAAGAAGGCTATTGATTCATCAGGATAACTGGGATCAAAAGAGATAATATTTGTAAAGTCCATAAGGATAGTGTCTGGCCCATAGTAGGCATTTAATAAATATTTGTTCCTTTCACCTTCCTCATTAGAGGTCAGGGTCCTAGAATAAAACCTGATAGGAACCACATTCTAACTGTATATAGAATGAGGACTATACACTACACCAAATTGAATAGGAGATAGAAAGAAAGGCTTGGTCCAGACTAGGAATTTCAGTAACATGAGAAACTCCTTCAAGCTAAGCAATTCATCTGCAACTCACAGTCATTCAGAATTGTGTGGGACACTGAGAAGTTGACTGATTTGCACACAGTCACATGGTTTTAACATATTAGTCAGTACTTGAACCCAGCTCTTCTTAGCAATCTACTCCTTGATGCCTCTCAAATTTAGTCATTTACAATTGACTGAATACAATGTTTCTGCTCATTTCTTTGAAAAGCTGAATAGATGTGTAAACTTTCTTCTGGGAGGTAGCCTCTTTTCAATGAGAAAATCAGTTTCCATTTCTATTATTTTATCTTACAATACTTTTTCTGACAATGCAATCCACTGAAATGTGAGGACAGCTAATATAGACCTTAAAAATGTACACAAAATCAGCATTGTACAAACACAAATCCATTGAAATAATTTGGAATGAAAATGTCACATAAAAGCAAATTACTATTCTAAATTACTGTGTAACCTTTGTTATTTTCTCTTTGCATATCCCTGGGTTTTAGAGTCTGATTTCGACAATCTGCAACCAGAATGCTTATAAATCTGTTAATCTAAAGACAAAAGACTTTACACTGTGGAATTTGTTTTATATTTCCTTATATTGATAGTTTGCAAAGTTGTAATCCCAGTGATGTTTGTCCTTCCCCCAAAGTCATTGCTTTATTTAATTCAATCAAAGATTCATTAAAATAGATGGATTCAAAGAATGAAAAGCAGAAAACTTTGCACTCATATATGTATATATACATATATTTAAGTTTTTCAAAACCCTTTCTGTCAGGGCAGCTAGGTGGCACAGTGGATAGAGCACTGGTCATGGAGTCCAGAGTACCTGAGTTCAAATCCAGCCTCAGACACTTAATAATAATTACCTAGCTGTGCGGCCTTGGATAAGCCACTTAACCCATTGCCTTGCAAAAAAAAAAAACTTTTCTGTTACCATTGTCCACTATTTCTTTCTTCTCAGCAATCTCTGAGAGAGAGAGGTAGACCCTCTCCTTTACTCTCCAAATTTAACACTTGCTACTGTACTGTGACTTTGATCCTAGCCCTTTCTGATTCTTATTCTAGGAATCATTTCCTAACCTATTCTTTAGCATTTTTGATGTCCCTCACCTGCTAGCTTCATCCATTTGACCTTTAAACATGTTCAGGTAGCCATAAAAAAAATTATTTCACTAGGATGTGTACATTTGGTTGAGAAGCTAGTAAAGGGGACAGTCAATTATGGAGGGTGGTATGGGAAGTTAGAGACAAGTAAGGAAGGAAAGCATAGCTTCCTAGATTTAATCTCTACAATAAAACCCTATTTGCCCTTCATTAATTCTAAAACGTAAAAATAAAATAATTAGGGGTGGCTAGGTGGCACAGTGGATAAAGCACCAGTCTTGAAGTCAGGAGTACCTGGGTTCAAATCCGGTCTCAGATGAAGTTAACAATTACCTAGCTGTGTGGACTTGGGCAAGCCACTTAATCCCATTTGCCTTGCAACAACCAAATAAATAAATAAATAAATAAACAAATAAACAAATAAATAAATAAGATAGACAGATAGATAAATAAATGAATGAATGAATGAATGGATGAATGAATAAATAAATAAATGAATGAAAGAATTAAAATCTACTCTTTCCATTTGCCAACAAACTTCTAATCACCAAAAACAGTATTTGAGTACTCTTTGTTCTTGACATCTTTGTAACTTTTGAATCTTTCAGCTTCCAAGACATTTCACTCTCCTAATTTTATTCCTAACTTTAACTATTCCCCTTAGAATGCTATAGAATTAGGCATATCTGAACATGTTTTCATTTGCTTCATAGTTTTGTTGATATTGTACTCAAAAGTTTTATATACCATCAATAAAAAAACACAAGTTCACCAAAGTTAAAAAAAGAGCTTAAATGAAAAGACAAAAAAGCAGAATTGTGTTGATAAATGTTTAACAACTGGATTTCTAGAAAAAAATAAAGGATTAGGAAAATACTTTGTTTAATCTATGTTATTAACATTTTCTCCATCTTAAATCCTGGCAAATCAACAAAAAAAAATGTAAAGCCCTGATTTGTGGCATTTGTTGATTTCCAAGATGTAATATTCACCCCCCAAATTTAACAATCATCCAGAGAGCCCAATGGACCTAAACCCAGAATACCTATGTGAAATCAAATCATGTACAGTTTATTTTACAATGCTAGTGTTGACCTCAATGAAATAACTAGAAGAAGCACTGCTGTTTTTTCTTTCTGTACTTTTAAAATTTTTTCTACAGTTATTTTTGTGCTGATAATCAATATACAGTTCTAATTCTATTGTCTTAATCCTGCATCACTTTATACTTTCATACTTTATAATATTTATGAAACACTAATATTCTTTATTTATATACCACAGTTAATATACTTGTTCTCAAACTTTGAGTTCTACAGTTTATTCCATGGTTTAGGGTTTATTTGTTGGTTGGTTTGGATTTTTTTTGTTTTATTTTGCAATTGCAATTAAAGCTACTGTGAATAATTTTCTACAGATACTGTTTTCTCATTTAATAATACCCTTAAATTATACTCCTATTAGGTCAAGTGATAACATATTGCCATATTTCTGTCCAAAGATTGTACTGGTTCACAGTCCCTCAGATAATGTAACAGTATACCCTGTATGCCAACACTAAACATTTTTGTTTTTAATCATGGCTGTTAATTTCATTGGTCTAATGTGGACTTCTGAGTTCCTTGGCAACTTCATTCAAGTCATATCCTTACTGACACTGAACTTTTAAAATCTGGACTTTAGAAAAAGGGGGCAGCTCTAGATCTCACCAAAATATGGGTTATCAACAATAATTTTCTTAATAGTCAAATATCTCTCACCTCTATTTTAAAAAAAAAGAGTTCAGTAAAACAAGTACTTTTCTAAAAATAAGTAGTCTGTAATGTAGAGTGCTGAAAGAAATAATGTTCAATTAAGTAAGTCTGGAAATATAGGTTGGTACCAAACATTGAAAGTTTTCAAAGAGCAAAATGAGAGTTTTGCATTTTATCTTAGAGGCAATAGAAAGCCACCAAAGATGACTTCTCAACATGTAACACATTAATAAGACTTCTGTCCATTACAAATATTCTGAAGAAAAGGAAAGGAAGGCATGCTGGTCTAGAGCTTGTCGGCATTCATTAGGCTCTCTCCTAATTCTATGACAATAAAGAAGAAATGAATGTTAGTTGCAAACTTTCCCACATTTATTACATTTGTGATGTTTTCTCAATGATGAATTCTCTGACAGTCAGGAAGGCTTGTGTTCTGACTAAAGCTCTTCTCAGATTCATTTTATTTATAGGGTTCTACAATTACAGAATTTCAGGTATCTGGGATGGTGCCTTGGCAAAAAAAAAAAACTTTTTTATTGTTAATGTTTAGTTTCTCTTGATTATGAACTTTTTGAGGTGCAATAAGAACTGAAAGAATCTTCATGGACTTCTGGCCAAGATGGTGGAGAGAAGACAGGAACAGTTCTAAAGTCTCCACATCTTTCCCCATCTATCACATGAAATAAACTTCTTAACAGAAATCCAACCCACAAAACACAGAAAGAAAAGCCAGGAGAAAGAACATTTACCTCAGAATTTGTCTCCCTCAGCAGCACTAGACGATTTCAGGTGGGTGAGTCTGGGCGGATCAGCCACGGATCAGCCCCGGATCAGCAAGATTAGAGGCTGAATTGGAGCCTGGGAGTCTGCGAGTCCAAGAGCCAGACTTGTTGGATCAGCAGTGGGACTAGACTGCAGGGGCTTGAGTCAACTAGGGAGCAGAGGCACTAGTGTTGGTGTTGTCCCTCTGGAGCTTGCCGACAGGGCTGGGGGGAGAGTTCAGGTGCAGGAGAGCTGCAGACACACCATCCCTGGGCTCCTCTGGTCTGAGGAACTCTGAGTCCAAGCCTCCATTATGGCTGAGGCCTCTTCCAGGAACAAATGATTGCAGACTACTTCTGCCTCGGGCACAGGTGTGTGAGCAGAAGAACCAGCCCAGCTGACAATAGGGAGAGGAAACACCTCAAGCCAGGCCAAAGCCCACCATTCATTGAAGGCAAAAGGATTCATTAGCTCCAACTCTTCCTTTCAACCTAAGGGACAAGGACTCAATCAAGGTCACAGACACTCCAGAGAAAGCAATCAGCACCTCCTACTGGCCATCCAGAGAAATTGCACTCAGTGAGTAAAGCTTCTATTGATCCCAAGCCCCTGTAAACCAGCCCCTCCCCAACTCAAGGTCTTAGCAAAATGAAGAAGGGTCAGCAGAAAGGTGTATCCATAGAATAATTCTTGGAAGGGAAAGACCCTAATTCAGAAAGACTGAGAACCTCAGAGGAGAATATGATCTGGTCACCAACACAGAAAGACTTCCTTGAAGAAATAAGGAAGGAGTTTAAAAATCAACTGGAAAATTAGGGAGAGACAATTTTTACCTTACAACAAGAAAACTAATCCTTAGAAAATACAATTAGACAAATACAAAAGGAGAATAAATCTCTCAGATCATGAATTGTACAGATACAAAATGAGAAAAAATCTCTTACATCATCAATTAGACAAATACAAAATGCGAATAATTCTCTCAGATCTTCAATCGGGCAAAAGCAAAAAGAAAATGATTCTCTCAAAACCTCAACTGGGCAAATGGAAAGCTCTCTCAAAAGTAGAATTGACCAGTTGGAAAAGGAGTTGAAAAAGGTTATTGAAGAAAATTCCTCCCCAAAAAAAGAATGGAGTCTGCAGAAACTAATGACTCCATGCAACAGCAAGAGGCAGTTAAACAAAATCAAAAAAATAGAAAAAAAGAAGAAAATGTAAAATAACTTATCAACAAAACCAGTGACCTCGACAATAGATCAAGGAGGGGCAACCTGAGAATTATTGGACTTCCTGGAAATGTTGAAGAGAAAAAAAAAAGCCTGGACTAAATATTACAGGATCTAGTGATGGAAAACTACCCTGATATGATGGAACCAGAGGGAAAAGTAGTTATTGAAAGAATACATCGATCCCGTCCAGAAAAAGATCCTAAAGTGTAAACACCAAGGAATGATGTGGCCAAATTCCAGTACTATCATATAAAAGAGAAAATCCTGCAAGCAGCCAGAAAGAAAAAATTTAAATATCAAGGAGCCAGAGTAAGGATCATGCAGGACCAGGATGCATCAACATTAAGGGATCAAAGGGCCTGGAACAAGATATTTCAAAGAGCAAGGGAGCTTGGAATGCAGCCAAGAATCCACTATCCCACAAAGCTAAGCCTGCTTTTCCAGGGAAAAAGATGGACATTTAACAAAATGGAAGAATTCCAAAAATTCCTGATGAAAAGATGAGACCTAAATAGAAAATTTGGACATCAAACATGAGGTTCAAGAGACACATGCAAAGGTAAAAAAAGGGGGGGGGAGAAAAACAAAAAAAACTGCTATCCAATAAGTTGAAACTGGCTACTATATCCCAGCATGGGGGAAAAGATTCTCATAAATCTTGAGAATTGTAACTCTAACAGAGAGAATATACCTAGCCAGAAATGATGGACATTCATGGTCTATCCATGAGACTGCTATCTAATAGGATGTAACTGGCTTTAACCCCACTTGAGAGAAAGACTCTAATAACTCTCAAGAATTTTAACTCTATTAGATAGAAGGCTAGAAGTGACAGATACTCAGAATTTTGTATAGCTCAGATAGAATGATCTAAAAAACACCACCTCCTCAAAAAGGGGGACAGGAAAGAGATGGGAGGCGGGAGGGGATTGAATGGGGTAAAGCTCATTACACTAAGAGATACAAAGTAACTCTGGTAATAGAGGGGAAGAAGGGAGCAGATGAGAAACACCTGAAACTTCTCATCAGACTTGGCTTTAAGTCAACCTACACATACTAATTTAAGTTATAAAACATCTAACCATTCAAGTATTAAAAGGGGAAAAGGGAAGGGGGGGGGGACAGATAAAGGGAAGGGGATTGGGGAAAAAGGGAAACTAACAAAAGGAAGGGAAGGGAAAAGGGAATATCGGAAAGGGGAAAGAAAGGGGATGGGTGATATAGGAGGGCAAACACATTGAAGGAGGTGGTATTCAGAAAAAAATACTGGGGAATATGGATAAATGGGGGGAAGGGGGGAAATACAAACAGAGGGAAGATAGCATGGAGGGCAATAAAGAATCAGAAACCATAATTTTGAATGTGAATGGGATGAACTCTCTATTAAAACATAAGCAAATAGCAGAGTGGATTAAAAACCAGAATCCTACAATATGCTGCTTACAAGAAACTCATTTGGAGCAAAGAGATACATTTAGAGTAAAGGTAAAAGGTTGGAGCAAAATATATTTTGCTTCAGCTGAAGTAAAAAAAGCAGGGGTAGCAATCCTTATCTCAGACAAAGCAGCAGCAAAAATAGATACCATTAAAAGATATAAGGAAGGAAACTTTATCCTCCCAAAAGGTACCATAAACAATAAAGTCATTTCAATACTGAATATATAAGCACCCAGTGGGATAGCTTCCAAATTCATAGAGGAGAAGCTGAAAAACTACAGGAAGACCTAGACAGCAAAAACTATCCTAGTGGGAGACCTCAACCTCCAGCTCTCAGATATAGATAAATCGAATCATGAAATAAACAAGAAAGACGTTAAGGAGATAAATAGATTGTTAGGAAAGCTTGATATTGTAGACTTATGGAGGAAATTGAATGGGGATAGAAAGGAATATACTTTTTTCTCTATAGTACAGGAAACATACAAAAATTGACCATGTACTAAGAAATAAAAACATAATGATCAACTGCAGAAAGGCAGAAATTGTGAATACATCTTTCTCAGATCACAATGCAATAAAAGTCATATGCAATATTGGGCCAAGGAGATATACACTCAGAACTAATTAGAAACTGAATAACCTCATTTTAAAGAATGAGTGGACCAGAAAACAAATTATAGAAAGAATTAACCATTTTATCCTAGATAATGATAACAATGAAACAACATACCAAATCCTATGGGATTCACTCAAAGCGGCTCTAAGGGGATATATTATATCTTTAAATGCTTACATGAATAAATTGGAGAAAGAGGAAATCAATGAACTAAACATGCAAGTAAAAGAATTAGAGAAGGAACAAATCAAAAATCCCCAATTAAATACCAAATTATAAATTCTAAAAATTAAAGGAGAAATTAATAAAATCAAAAGAAAAAAAACTATTGAATTAATAAATAAAACCAAAAGTTTGTTTTATGAAAAGAACCAATAAAATTGATAAGCCTCTGGTCAAACTGATTTAAAAAAAATAAAGAACACCAAATTGCTAGTATCAAAAATGAAAAAGGTGAACTCACCACCAATGAGGAGGAAATTAAATTAATAATTTGAAATTATTTTGCCCAACTCTATGCCAATAAAATTGATAATCTAAGTGAAATGGATGAATATTTACAAAAATATACATTATCCAGGTTAAATGAAGAAGAGATTAAATACCTAAACAACCCTATCTCAGAAAAAGAAATTCAACAAACCATCATTGAACTCCCTAAGAAAAGATCTTCAGGGCTTGATGGATTCACAAGCAAATTCTACCAAACATTTAAGGAACAATTGGTTCCAATTCTATATAAACTCTTTGCAAAAATAGGGAAAGATGGATGTCTGCCTAACTCTTTCTATGACACCAATATGGTGCTGTTACCTAAACCAGGAAGAGTTAAAACAGAGAAAGAAAATTATAGACCTATCTCCCTGATGAATATAGATGCAAAAATCTTAAATAAAATCATAGCAAAATGATTAGAACAAGTTATCACTAGGATAATAAATTATGATCAAGTAGGATTTATTCCAGGAATGCAGGGTTGGTTCAATGTTAGGAAAACTGTTATTATACTCAATTATATCAACAGCAAACCTATCAGAAATTAAATGATCATAACAATAGATACTGAAAAAGCTTTTTGACAAAATACAGCATCCATTCCTACTAAAAACACTAAAGAGTGTAGGAATAAATGTACTGTTCCTTAGAATAATTAGCAGTATCTATCTGAAACCATCAACAAGCATGATATTCAATGGGGAAAGGCTAGAGGCATTCCCAATAAGATCTGGGGTGAAATAAGGGTGCCCATTATCACCACTACTATTCAATATTGTATTAGAAATGTTAGCTTCAGCAATTAGAGAAGAAAAAGAAATTGAAGGAATTAGAATTGGGAAGGAAGAGACAAAACTCTCACTCTTTGCAGATGACATGATGGTCTACCTAGAGAATCCCAAGAAATCATCCAAAAAACTATTGGAAACAATTAGCAATTTTAGCAAAGTTGCAGGTTATAAAATAAACCCTCATAAATCCTCAACTTTTCTATATATGTCTAGCAAGATACAGCAGGAAGAGCTAGGAAGTGAAATCCCATTCAAAGTAATGTTAAATAATATAAAATACTTGGTAGTCTATTTGCCAAGACAGACTCAGAAACTTTTTGAAAACAATTATAAAACCCTTCTCACAGAAATTAAATCAGATTTAAATAACTGGGAAAAATGTCAACTGCTCATGAACAGGTAGAGCTAATATAATAAAAATAACAATTCTACCAAAACTAAACTGCTTATTTAGTGCCCTACCAATCAAAATTCCAAAAAAATTACTTTAATGAATTAGAAAAAAATTGTAAGTAAATTCATATGGAGAAATAAAAAAGTCAAGAATTTCCAGGAGCTTAATGAAAAAAAGTGCAAAAGAAGGTGGCTTAGCCCTACCTGATCTAAAATCATATTATAAAACATCAGTCATCAAAACTGTTTGGTATTGGCTAAGAAATAGAGTGGTGGACCAGTGGAATAGACTAGGTTTAAAAGCAGGAGGTGATTATAGTAATCTGCTGTTTGATAAACCCAAAGAGTTTAGTTATTGGGATAAAAACTCCCTCTTTGATAAAAGCTGCTGGGATAATTGCAAGTTAGTATGGAAGAAACTTAGATTAGACCAATACCTAACACCCTTTACCAAGATAAGATCCAAATGGGTACAGGACTTAGACATAAAAACAATACTATAAGTCAATTAGAAGATCAAGGACTAGTTTACCTGTCAGATCCAATGAAAGGGAAGCAGTTTATGACTAAGGAAGAGTTGGAGAACATCAACAAAAACCAATTACATGATTTTGATTACATTAAATTAAAGAGCTTTTGCTCAGATAAAACCACTGTAACCTAACCGGTGCAGACGGCCGACCACCGCTTCCTGAGCCAAGACGGCCGCCTGGTGGAGCGGCCCGAGCCCGCCACGGGCTACACACTCAAGTTCCCCTCCGGCAAGGTGGCTTTCCGCGACTGCCAGGGCCGCTACCTGGTACCGTCGGGCCCCAGTGGCACACTCAAGGCCGGCAAGGGCACCAAGGTGGGCAAGGACGAGCTCTTCGTGCTGGAGCAGAGCTGTCCCCAGGTGGTGCTGCGGGTGGGCAACCAGAGGAACGCCTCCACGCACCAGTGAATGGATCTCTCTGCCAATCAGGATGAAGAGAGTGATCAGGATACTTTCCAACTAGAGATCAATAGGGACACTAAGAAGTGTGCTTTCAGAACCCACACTGGCAAGTATTGGACCCTCACATCCAATGGTGGAATACAGTCTACTGCTTCAACCAAGAATGCCAGTTGCTACTCTGACATAGAATGGTGTGACAAGTGGATCACTCTGAAGGCTGCAAATGGGAAATATGCCACCGCAAAGAAAAGTATTACTATTAGCTTCATGCATGATGGGAAAGGGATAGACACCGCAGCTTAGGGGTTGCTAAGCTTTAAACTTGGGGATAGAAGCCTAGCCATTTATTAAATTTTCTGCTGGCTCAGTACCTAAACCCTTGGAGCTGCTACAGGTGCCTTAGAAGTAATGGGCTGAATACCTTTTGGTTGAAAAGAGCCAAGCTGACTTGTGTTTTAGTTTCCTTCTCTCATTTTCCAGGAATAATGGTTGAAATTGCAAAAAAGAAGGTAAAATTTCCATTTGTAGTTCTAAAATCTTGCTTGGCGAACTTTGCACAGTGGTGGTGGTTCGATCTTTTTTTTTTTAATGTGTTGCTTTTTTTTTTTTTCTTCCCCTTTATGTTATCTGCTGGAAACCTCTCTAACCTAACTGCACATATTTTGTTTTAATTGCTAGATGCCCAGTCCCAATTGTAGCTACTCCACTGCCCAGTGGCTGAAATGCTCTTGGGTATTCAATCCACCCTTATTTTCCCAGCCCCCCTCCCCCCTTTCCCAGGAGCTCTCCCTTCTGCAATGATGGCATGAAAATATCCTGTTACTGGATGCAGAGAAATGACCAAAACAGTATATATATATATATATATTTATATATATATATATATATATATATATATATATATATGTATGTATATATAGACATACATATATATATATTTATATTTATATAAGCTCTCTGTGGCACTATCAGAATTGTCTGTAATTGGTCTTCATTAGAATATAACAATGTGAACATCTGTAAGAGGTGATGCTGAACCTTCAGAGTTTATGCAGGCACTGAGGAGAGACCCTTCTTTATTGGAGGGCTTCTCAGAAAGCATTGCTTCTCCATCTATCAATTCCCTGCCTGCTTGCTCTCTGTGCCTCCTCTCCCCTCTTGGCTGCCTCCCTTCATCAGCTAGAGTTGGAATGTGAACTCCTATATCCCCTTTCCAAGCTAAAAGTAGTTGTAATCCCCTCTTCCTGCTTACCACCAGGGGACTTCTTTTTTTGCTGCCCCTTTCCTTTTTTCTGGTGGGCTCAACTGGGACCCTCCCCTGACCTGCTTCATCATCAAACCTTGCCTAGCTCTCAAGTTGGGGGGGTGCTGATTACCTTCATGGCCCTTTCTGCTTGAGGGTCAGGAAGAAACTTGCTGAGAGAGGATTTTTCCCTAAGTTTGGGAGAAAGACACAGAATGCTCCCTTAGAAGCCTTATACCTTTGTTGCTATTACAGAGGTTGCCTCTTCCCCTCTGAGTCGGTGCTAAGTGTCTATAACTGGAATCTGAAATTCTTGTGAATGGGGATGGAGCAAAACTGGCTCTTCTTGGTTTTTCCCTTCCCTGTTGTATGTTGTCAGCCCCTTGGATCTCCAGGAGCTTCAAGACAGAATTTGTGGGAGACCAAAGCCATGTCTGAAAGAGAGAACTTAGGCAACCATGTGCTTTCTGGCCTTCCTTTGCCTTCAGCTCTGTGCACCCCACCCCCTCCCCCTTCCGTCCCCCCACACCTTACCTATACTTTCCCAAACAACCATCTGGCCCCCTGGTTGCCTCCTTACTGGCTTCTCCCTGTGAAAGTAGGTTGAGAATCCTTTTTTTCCTATCTCTTGTATCAGATGTTGTGACTCCAAAAGCAGTCCATTCGGGTGGTAAATTTTCAGTTAAAATTTTTTTTCCAAGTGCCATTTGTATAACTTAAATCACAAATAGCTTCAACTGGAAAATAAAAAAAAGTTAAAAGGACCAAAAAAACCCCACTGTAACCAAGATCAAAAGAAATGTTGTAAATTGGGAAACAATCTTTACAACCAATGATCCTGACAAAGGACTCATTTCTAAAATATACAGAGAGCTGAATCATATTTTTAAAAGGAAAAGCCATTCCCCAATTGACAAATGGTCAAAGGATATGCAAAGGCAATTTACAGGTGAGGAGATCAAAGCAATCCATAGCCATATGGAAAATTGCTCTAAATCATTAATTATTAGAGAAATGCAAATTAAAGCTTCTCTGAGGTACCACCTCACACCTCTCAGATTGGCCAATGTGACCAGAAAGGATAATGAACATTTTTGGAAGGATTGTGGGAAATCTGGGATACTGTTACACTGTTGATAGAGCTGTGAATTCATCCAACCTTTCTGGAGAGCTATTTGGAACTATGCCCAAAGGCCAATAAAAATGTGCATACCCTTTGACCCAGCAATACCACTACTGGGTCCATACCCTGAAGAGATGATGAAAAAGGGCAAAAACATCACTTGTACAAAACTATTTATAGCATCCCTGTTTGTGGTGGCAAAGAATTGGAAATCAAGGAAATGTCCTTCAATTGGGAAATGGCTTAGCAACTGTGGTATATGTATGCCATGGAACACTATTGTTCTATTAGAAACCGGGGTGGGGGCAAGATGGTGACAAGACTGGATCCTGTCTTAGGTGCTCTCTCATAAAACTCATAAGCTAAGGACTATAACTAAATTTTCAAGAGACAGAACCCACAGAGGGAAACAGGGAGGCAGTTCTCCTACTCAAGGTAACCTGGAAAAGAGCAGAAAGGCTCTGCTCCCTGGGGTCAGAGGGGCAGCCTGCCAGAGCGAAAGAACTTCAGCCTCCGGGAGGCAGCCCCAGGTTGCTGGGAGCCGTGGCTCACAGCAGTGGGGGAGTCTTCTGAGCTACTCCCCAGGGAGCATCAAGCACAAAATGGGGGAACAGCAGGGGACCTCTACCAGAGTGAGCATGTGAAGCCCAGCCCTCAGGGCACACAGAGAGCAACATGGCCTCAGCAGGGCACATCCAGGAACAGAAGCAGGCAGAGCCAGTAAGCAGGAGCCCCCAGGGCATGAGCCCATTGAACCTAGGGAGGGGAATAAAAAGAGATAGAGACTGCAGAGCTCTCTCCTCTGCCCCTGGAACAGGACTCTGGGGCTCTGACCACATTCAGATCCTGATCACAGTCTAGGCCCCCCCCCATAGAATAGCAGGGCCCCCCCCACCTCAGCCCTGTGGCAGAGGGGGGCGCATATGGTCATTCACAAACCAGGAGGGAGGACAGAGCCTCACACACTGAGACCCTTGTGGGAGTGTTCCAAAAGCTCAGGAAGCACCCCAAAAACAGGCTTAGGCTGGGAAAATGAGCAAGCTGAGAAAAAAGAGGAACACCATTGAGAAATACATTGTCTATGATCCGAAGAAGGATCAATATACTCAGTCTGAAGATGAGGAAACACAAGCTCCTGCATCTAAAGACTCCAAGAAAAACAGAAATTGGGCTCAGGCTATGACAGAGCTTAAAAAAGACTTTGAAAATCAAATGAGGGAGTTAGAAGAAAAACTGGGAAAAGAAATGAGAGAGAAGCAGGTAACACATGAAAATAAAGTCAGCAGCCTAGTCAAGGAAATCCAAAAAAATGTTGAAGAAAATAGCATGCTAAAAACCAGCTTAGGTCAAATGGATAAAACAGTTCAAATAGTTATTGAGGGGAAGAATGCTTTTAAAAAAGCAAAATGGACCAGATGGAAAAAGAGATAAGAAAACTCTCTGAGGAAAACAAATCCTTCAGACAAAGAATAGAACTCAGGGAGATTGATGAATTCACCAGAAATCAGGAATCAATACTTCAAAACCAAAAAAATGAAAAATTAGAAGAAAATGTGAAATATCACATTGAAGAAACAACTGATATGGAAAACAAACTTAGGAAAGATAATTTAAAATTTATTGGAATACTTGAAAGTCATGATCAGGAAAAGAGCCTTGACATCATTTTCAAAGAATTGCTACAGGAAAACTGCCCCTGATATTCTAGAAGCAGAGGGCAAAATAGAAATGGAGAGACTCCACCGATCCCCCTGAGAAAGAGATCCCAAAAAACCAGGTTCCCAGAGTCTCTTGAATATTGGGTGATGACTGTTGGTGGAGCTGTGAACTCATCCAACCTTTCTGGAGAGAAATTTGGAACTATGCCTAAAGGGCAACAAAAATGAGCATACCCTTTGACCCAGCATTACCACTACTGGGTCTATACCCTGAAGAGATGATGAAAAAGGGTAAAAACATCACTTGTACAAAAATATTCATAGCAGCCCTGTTTGTGGTGGCAAAGAATTGGAAATCAAGTAAATGTCCTTCAATTGAGGAATGGCTTAGCAAACTGTGGTATATGTATGTAATGGAACACTATTGTTCTATTAGAAACCAGGAGGGATGAGATTTCAGGGAAGCCTGGAGGGATTTGCATGAACTGATGCTGAGTGATATGAGCAGAACCAGAAAAACACTGTACACCCTAACAGCAACATGGGGGTGATCATCAACCTTGAAGGACTCACTCATTCCATCAGTACAACAATCGGGAACAATTTTGGGCTGTCTGCAAAGGAGAGTGCCATCTGTATCCAGATAAGTAGCTGTGAAGTTTGAACAAAATTCAAGGACTATTCCCTTTAATTTAGAACAAAACAGATATCTTATTGTCTTATCTTGTTACCTCTTAAACTTCTTGTCTCTTCTTTAAGGATATGATTTGTCTCTCATCACACTCAATTTGGATCAATGTACAACATGGAAACAAAGTAAAGACTGACAGATTGCTTTCCGTGGGGGTGGGGGGGTGGGGAGGGAAGTAAGATTGGGGGGAAAATTGAAAAACTCAAATAATATCTTTAGTAAAAAAATTAAAAAATTTGTAGCCATGAAAAACAAATAGTCAAGCTATAAATGTAAACATGCCCCTCCTTTCCACAAATAAAGAATAAAGAAAAAACTCAAGAAAAATAAAGTGAGGAAAAAAAGTAAAAAAAAAATCTTGGTCTCTCATTTTTCCCTATCTAATCCATTCTACCAATAGTTGTCCTAGTAATCTTACTTAAGCTTATATTCTATCATAACCCATCTTTTTCAAAAACTTTCAACATATCCTTACATGTGTGTATGTGTATATATGCATCGGTTGGGTATGTATGTTTGTTTGGATGCCTACATGTCTGTATAGTGACTTAACCTGGTATTCAAGACCCTCCATCACTGGTCCCTAGCTTGCCTTTCCTGTCTCCCCATGCACATTTTCTGCTCAGCTAAATTGAGCGATTTTCTGTTCTTGAACATGTCTTGAACTTTCCTCTCTCTGAGCTTTTATGATTATTATTATTCCTTCATATAAATCATGAAGGTCTGCTTTAACCCTTTGTCACTAATCTCTGGCTTTCTAGATTCTAGTCATCCTTTAAAACCTAGATCTGGTAGTATCTCCTATTTGAATCTTGTTGTCACATGAAAATTTAAATATAATCACCATTTTCCTGAGACAATAGGTCATGCAATTAGCTGAATCTTTTGAATTTAGCACTGGTTAATGATGGAAAAAATTTTATTTGGTTGAGACATCTAACTCCAGATCTATTGCTATTTGATTAATTCTTGCTCTGTCTACAAATTCCTCTAGTCAAAATCCATTTGTCTTTGCTTATCTAAGTATTATTTTACCTTGTGATTTTATTTTTTTCTTATGTATATCTTTGCCTCTCACTTTGTTCTCTGTAAAAGTCCAATTTTACCCCCTCCTGACTTATCTTTTACAATATTTTGGAAAATGCTACTTGTGGTCCATTTGCTTTTATATACCATGGGACTATTCTTCAAGCATATAATAAACTAGTTGTAAAATGTCTTTATGATTGGCAATAATGTCTATGAATATTTGAATATATGAATATTTTTATAACCCATGACTTCTTTTCAAAAAGAAGTGAACTGGTTCTCCTCTGACCCTTTATAACTCTGTGACTTTTAATTTTTTTTTTTGTATAAGCATTTTATCTTGTTGCTTGTGGGCATGCTTCTTTCCATCTGAAAGACTGTAAGCTTTAAAAGAACATCCATCAGCTGTGTCAGCATGCCTCCTCCATAGTTCTAGCCCATTATCTATTATCATTATTCTGCAGGAGACAGCTTTGCTTTGGCTTAAAAAATCTCAATCTCTACTACCATTCATTTAAGGATATAGAAATCTTCAAGGAATTAGCCTAGATAGTAACAAAAGACTTGCCACATGAAAAAAAAATTGTTCTTTGTATGGCTAAGGTCCTTAAATGAGGACTTCACTTTGTACTTTACTTCTAGAAGCCATTTATCACAAGACATCTCTTCTCCTCTTCTCTTTCACCTCAAATATCTGTCAAATCATCCTTTGTTCTCTCTTCACTTATTCCAGACTTTGATGAAAAGGTGGTCTTGCTCCTCATCAAGGTTAATCCATCTACATATGTCCTTGAATCCATCTCCTCCAATAGACTCTCCTGTCAATCATCCTACCTCTATCTTTCTCTAATCTTCTATTTCTCTTTATCTAGTGATTCCTTTGCTCTATAAACAACTATACCCAAGTCTTTCAAAACTTTAAAGGAAACAAAAAATTTACTAAGTTCTTTGTAGCTATTCCAGATCCAGTTCTCCCATGATGAATCAGATCTATGGAAAGAAGGGGGCACTGACCCTATTTTCACACTGTCATGTAGAAGACCTCCAATCTTAAGAATGTAGACTTCAGCAAGCACTATTACTATCTCCAGAGTATTACATGATCCAGGCTAGATTTCTTTTGCAATAGCAACCTTTTGGGGACCTGCTTGTTTAATAAGAAGACTAAGTTCACTGCTGCTGATGACATCTGTAATGGGAACCTGGAGGATATCCAGATCCATCAGCTGATGTCTTCCCATGTCTGGGGAAGTTGCTTTTGGAAAACATTGACAACCTATAAGGAAAGTAGAAATGTACCTTGAAGAGCCTTCATAGACACCATGTTAACTGAGTAGTTAACCTCGGGATTCTTTGGAAGTGACTTTTTAGACCCCAGTCCAATAGAAGAACTCATCTAACAGTCATGCTGCATCCAGATGCAATGATATTATTATTATTATATAGGAACTGAGCTAACCCAGCCCTACAATTCTCTTTCCCAACAGACAAAGGTGATATAAAAGAAATTAAGTGCTGTGAAAACCATTTTTACTCTGTTCTAATAATATCTTTGAAGTAAATATCTCTTTGTCCAAGTTAATAGAGACATTAGATAAATGAATAGAACTGAGGTACTTGTAATTAGTCCATAACAATGGAAAGCTACATGGATAGAGTGCTGGGCCTGGAGTAAGGGAGACTTGAGTTCAAATATAGACTCAGAAACTTTACTGATTGTGTGACCTTGAACAAACCACTTAGCACTGTTTGTCTCCGCTTCCTCATCTATAAAATAAACTGTTGAAGGAAATGACAAATTACTCCAGTACCTTTGCCAAGAAAACCCCAGAAAGGGACCACAAAAAGTCATAACTGAAAAATGACTGAAAACAACAATAAGAAGGGACTGAGCTGGTAAGGGCTAGAATTGGTGGCATTAGAAAAGAGATATCCCACCACTTAAGTCCACCCATCTTAGGAGTAGATATTACAACCTGGTTCTGGGCTTGACCATTAGATTACTCACATATTGTTGTTTTTCTTATATTATTTTTTAAAGAGACCAACAAAATCATGGGGTAATACCTTGACTTACATGTGAATTAGAGTTAAGTGAGGCATAGTTTCACAAAGCCTTCATCCTCATTCTCTCTTCCAGTCATCAAAGTCCAGTAGCAAAACAAAAGTCAAGATGACTGGTGGTAGCACAGGATGCAGTGGATTAACTTGGTGTCTTTTAATATCAGACAAGCTTCAACCATTTCCATGTCAATGGAACAAATTGTTCTCCTATACCATTCTGTCAGGGAAATCTTCACATAATTGGGGTAGGCATCCCCCTAACTCACCAATAGGTTTGAGAATTGTTAGCTAACTTCAATCTGCTTTGGTTCATTTGCTGAGACAGTTTTATGAGGATATGACCACTGTAGATGCTACAGTTTTTTGGTGTTACAGGTGAGAGTTGGGTAACAGATGGACATCAAAGGTGAATGAGTCCTAATAGGGTATGCCAAAGAATCCTTCTCACTTGTCTTTACCAGAACCATTCCTCCCCATGGCCTGACAGATGGGAAATAGGACTATTGGTTATGATCTGGTTGCTTTGGGAGACTCTTGGATTTGAATTGGTTTCTCTTCTTCCCATTTCAGCAAGGCATTATGGTATACCATTAATGCCAGGCAAACATCAAGAACATGTGATATCTGGTTGACAGAATGTGACAATTCAATATATCCAAGTCCATCTCTCATTGGACAAGTTATCAAAACAGTCTTTCCTCTTGAACTTTCCACTTTTGAGTTACTCAGTAGTATGGTAGGATTGGCAACAGCTTTTAACATTAGGACAATGTCAGTTTGCCATTTATAGGACTATATTACTCTGCTCTGTCAGTTCACTCCTTGAATGTCTAGATAAAGTACCCCATGCCAATGCTCATCATACCCCAGAAAAGGTGTTGGTTGATATAGACAGCAGAACAGTGGCCACAGAAGCCAGAATCCACTAAGGAGTGTGTAACAACTCACTTGCTGAATCAACTAGTCCTGAAATGAATGGTTGTTGGAGTGTTGTATCCATACCCAACCTTCCCTAGTGATGCACAAGCTTAACAGGAACAGACAAAAGCAAGGACTTTTGAGTCTCGTCAGAGGCTAGGTCAATACTAGAATAAGACCCACTAAGGTGGACCTGGAAGCCTCAGGCATGACTGGAGCAAAAGTAGAGAAGTGTTCCATGTGAATAACAATTGAACATGAGTCAGTAAGTCAAGTACCATTCTGAAGGTACAAGTGATGGCCTCAATTGCCTTCTGCCTTCCAAAAATGACTCAGATTTAGATTCCAGAACTGAAGTGGCAGAGATAGGCACTGTGAAGCATCCAATGGAGTAACAACCAATCCTGGAAAAGTCTGCCAGAGCCCAGGGGAAGAGTTCTCTTTGTGAAGGGCAGGATCACCCTGGAATGAATTTGCCTCAAGTGAGGTACCCTTGCTTTGGAAAAAGGAGCTAGTCCTCCCTGATCACTACATTCAAACCAACCTGTGTACTATGATTAATTCTCAGCTAAATGTTGTCATTTTTCTCCCAGGTAGCACTATGGTTAAATGTGCATTTGAATACAATCTGGGGGGAAAGTCTAGAAGCCAGAACTCATGTATATAGAAATTACACTGCAGTGTTATACTGCAAATTATGCCACAATAATTCTGCACAATCCTGAAATTAAAAAAAAAAGCCAAAAGTAAAGTTACCTTAAAACTCTATGAAAGTGGGAGCAGCTAGGTGGTGCAGTGGATAGAGCACCAGCTCTGGAGTCAAGAGGACCTGAGTTCAAATCTGACCTCAGTCACTTAATAATTACATAGCTATGTGATCATGTGACCATAGGCAAGTCACTTAACTTCATTGCCTTGCACAAACAAAAAAAAAAAACTCTATGAAAGTGATCTCTGAAAACAGAACTGTAATAAATATTGTAACTTTAGTAGGAATTATTGATAAATCAAAAATATGGATAAAGCAGATTATTGTACCTACCACTAATACAAAGACCATGAGGAAATGTTGGCCACATGTACTGGGTAGCACCAGCACATTAGTAAACCATTCACAAAGATCACCCAGATTGAACAAGATCACTTTCATTATTTCTTGGGATCTTAAAACTGGGAGTGTCTTATACAGTGGTTGTAGATTTTTTTTTACTGCATTGCCTGCTTTTTGGCACTTGTCTTTGTGCTCATTGTTTCTCATTTGTTACCAGTATATTGGGTTATGTTTTACTATGTTCTGACCAGAAATCTCAGAAAAGATTTTTATTCAGTGCTGAATTCAAGTTCAAAGTGATTCAGTTTGCAAATGTGGATGGAAATTGTGCTGCTGAACATCATTTTGGTCCTCCTCCAACTGAGAAAAGAATCCAAAACTGGCTATGGAAAGAAGAAACCCAACTGAAAACACCACTGCAGAAGAAGGCCATGAGAGACGAGTCAGTCAAATGGCCAAGTTAAAGAAGGAATTGAAGATGTGGATTGAAGAATAAAGGATTATTGGAATTCCTGTGTTCACAAAGATGATTCAGCATGAGGCAAAAAGAATTGCTGATGAAAAAGAAGTGGCTGATTTCAAAGGAAACACAGTTGGTGCTTCAGGTTCATGAAATGGAATGGACTAAGTGTACTTGCCCAAAAGATGCCTGAAAGCTTTGAGCAGAAGGTCCTTGAATTTCATGATGAATAAAATTTGAGTTCAATAACTTTATGTAATGTATTTTTTTTTTCAAATTTCAGGTCCCAAAATTAAGGTGTATCTCATTCCTAAGGAAATACAGTATGTTTATGTTCTCTGTATACAGGAAAGATTGGAGGAGTAAGATATTTGAGGTGGAGGAAGAGTGAAAGAGTTAAAAAACCCAGTAAAAGGGTTATTAAAATAATGCATGTGAAGAAAGATTAACAAAAGTGATGACTGTATAAGGAGGAAATAGAAGTAAACTGAGAGAGCTCATTAAAATAGAAAAGACAGGCCGTAACAACTGATTATTTATACAATAAATGTTCCTATCACTGAATATACTACAGTACAGTTATGTCCACATTTATATAAAAGAGTAGCACACAAATTTCTTAGTAAGGTGTGGGATTTGCCAAATTGCCTCCTCATGTCCCACAGCAGAGTCCTGGAGGAGCTCCCTTATTCCACTCACCCCAACCCACCCTCACTGGTGACTAACAATCACAGACCATTATTTCAGGGAAACTCAAGGTATGCTTCAATTTACTCCCTCCTCTCTATATTTCTCCTAGACAAATTCCTACTCTCCTGACCTCTAGCTCTGGAATCATAAAATAAAACTCTCATTGTTCTTGGATGGTATGTGTCAGTCTATTCCTCTATAGCCTCTCTTTCCCTGAAATTTTACAAATCAAGCATCTCACTGGTAACTTCCTTTGTGTTGTCACCCTCTATTAGAATTTAAACTCCTTAAGGATAAGAATGCTTCATACAGTAGCTGGCATGGGTTACATGGCTCAATTTTTTTTTTACATTCAAATTGAATTTCCTAACTACTTTGTCTTTAACTCAACAGAGACTTTGCTATTAAAAGTCAATATGACAGTTTAAAAGGTGACTTCTAAATTTAGTTCCTCTAAAACCAATAAGCTCCATTCTGACTAAAAAGTTGTTTAGAAAACAAACAGGAAACAGAGGTGGTGAAACTTGAGAAGGAGCTACAGTTCTTTCTGACACAAGAATGCTGCGGTTGGTTCCCAGCTAATCTAGTAAATCTTGTTTTGGTCTGATTTTTCTTAATTCAAATAGTCTATTAGACAAGTTGATGCAAAGTATGTTGTGATAGGAAGAATACTAGATTTCACATAGCATTTAAAGCTAGAAGAGACATTAGAGATTATATATATATATATATAACCCAGTCTCTTCATTTTATAGAGATTTGAAAGACTTGTCCAAGGTTACAAAGTTAGAAAAATAGGATGGGACACATTCTCTGAAGGTCAGAGTCACTTTCTTTTTCCACCAAATCTTGGAGAGCCGAGATGAGTTAGAAACAAAGTCCAAGGAAAAATGATTTTATGGTTGACAGACAAGAGGTTCTGAAAAACAATATGGGCAACCCAGAGATCAGATTCTAACACTGGGTATGTCAAGTGTGACTGCAAAAATAATAGAAGAGAAGGAGCACAAGAAGCTATTGATGTCTATGGGAGACCAGATCATGATCTAAACAGAAGTGACATACATTCTGAATGACAGACACACCAAAGAGCATCATTAAAGGAACTGCCAAAGGGATTAAGCAAGCAAAAGCTCAAAATAAGGGTAGACTCATTATGTACATAAAAAACTAACATATCACCAAAGGTATGATTGGCTGCGTTAACAAGTAGAAAGAAGGGGCAGCTAGGTGGCACAGTGGATAGAGCACCAGCCCTGGAGTCAGGAGTACCTGAGTTCAAATTCGGCCTCAGACACTTTAATAATTACCTAGCTGTGTGGCCTTGGACAAGTCACTTAACCCCATTGCCTTGCAAAAAAAAAAAAAAAGGTAGAAAGAAAATGGCTGGAAAATAAGCAAAAATAAAGATATTGCCCACAGAGACCACTTCACTAAGATGGATAATATGATAGGAATGCTGAGTGGTAACATGTACCTATTCATTCAAAAGTTGAAGACAATGCTAAAGGTAAAAGATGAGTCAGAGAAGTAACTAAAAAGGAGTGAGAAGACTCAATCAATACTTGCAGATGTTGAAATTTAGTTTAAGTGTCACTGTTTACATAATCTCCAAATCATTTTCTCTTTCTCTTTTTCTACTCCTGCTAGAGCTGTATTCCAAGACTATTTTTGTCCATTTTCCTCACATGCTTCCTTGGTTTTCCTATTAGTATTTTAATTTTCTTTCATGATAAAAAGAAATGCATACTATAAATAACTGAATAAATTGTTCAAATGTACTACTAATAATAAGAGAAAGACATATATATTCATCTCTACCAGGTCCAACTGAACTCTGACTTGATCAACTCTTGCCCCAAGCAATCCAGATTGCTTGACTGTTTATATAACTTGGGTTAATGGAAGAGAATATGAACTATGAAACTATGAAACAAACCTTGCCATCTGTCCTGACATTGCTTTCTAAGGATCTAAGGCTTTGCTCTTGTCCTGCTTTTATGTCCTATAGTTTCCCACTATCATTTGACCTAATGACAATCTAAATATGCCTGCCTGAGTCATGCTATATATCCTTCTGGTGCATTCCTGTGACTTTTAAATTTAAGAACTTTTAAAAAGTTTTTTTTTCATTTACACAGGAGTTGAATTCTCTAATATGCTGTCTTATACTGTACCCCTTCCATTCCTCTGCCTACATCTTTCCAATTGTGGATTTGACCATAAGAAGCTTTTCTCTAATTGTTACACTCAGTGCTGCCTATAGCACTTACAACTTAATAGGAATAGGATTTCAATAAATGTTTTTTCATTAATTCATAATGTTTGGTTTGTGGCTACCCTGACCTTTCCAATATCTACTCATTTTTACTTTATGAAACAAATGCCTCTTTTTTTCATATAAGAAAATTCTTGAATATTTCACAAAGGTAGAGGGGGGAAATCAGCAAAAAAGGAGTGCCTTTGGCTCAAAAGGATATCTGATGATATTCTGATCAGAAAATGATGTCAAATATTTCACATTTAAAATTTGTTTGTTTTGGTAAAATGTACTTTCTTTTTACAATCCTAGATATTGGTTACTCTTGGAAGTTTCTAGAAGTCTCTTATAAATTCTAGTTGTCATAATGAAATAATTTAATTGTTCCTGAGTAAGAGAACAAACATTTATTAAGTTCTTGCAATTTGTCAAACACCATGCTAAGTTATTTATCTCATTTGATCTTCACAGCAACTTTGTGAGGTAGATATGATTATGCCCAATTTTTTAGGTAGAGGTAAAGTGACTTGCTCATCACCATACCCTTACTAAGTGTCCTAGGACATATTTGAACTCAGGTCTTTCTGACACTAGGCTTATGCCACTTTTCAAAATCAGAGGTTAGGAACTTTGGCTCCAGTATTTATTTACTGACTGTGTGAATTAAGATCATCTCTAAGGTCTATTCCAACTTGAATATTTTATGATTCAATAATTTCATACTCTTCAAAATGACCATGATGCATTTGATATTTTCAATGGTTTCTTCCATTTCTATATTTAAGGTATGATATGATATATGACATCATATATAAAATGACAAGCATCTCTCAGTGTCCAGGCAATCCCCCAACACATTGCAGATCTGAAACGATCAAGGGAATTTCTCCACCGGGAATCTTACACTAATGAAAACTCACATATAGACAAAACTATGGTATATGTTATGATATGATATGAAATGATATAATATGAGAAATAGAATATCATAATCAAGAGAATTTTTTTAACCTGCCTCCCATACTAGTCATTCATGTATTAATACACGAGAGGGCAGTGTTTCACAGTCCTATGGCTTCTTAAGACATGAAAATAGGCAAGTATTATCATCAGGAAAGAAATCCGGTTGTACTGAGTTTTTTTTTCCTTAGCTAGAATATTTTAGAGTCTCTAGGAAGATGCATTTTAATGACTCCAGGGCACCGATTAAATTAAATACATTATCCTGGATTTTTCTCCTCTATCCTTCCTCCCTCTCCCCATGCCCTTCTCAGCTATGTGTTTCACAAAAGCTTCTACACAGAATGAACCCTGTCACAGATCTCAGAGGTGTCCCACTGGGGCAAGGTTGCATCTGGTGGTAAAGAAGGAAAGGAAAAGAAGGAATCTCACTAGCTAGATCTATTCCTCCAAGGTCACCTTCCAACAAAATAAACTGGGTAAATGGTGTTGCCACTGACCTACAAGTAGATGCTGCTTTTCATTTTAAGCACAGAGATTAACTCATCATCTACATACATTTTCCTTAACCTCATATTATCCTAGGGGAAAACTTCATCAGTATTTTAAGGGAGTAGATAATTCCTAGCTATTGGGACTCTGGCCATCATATAACTTCTCAACTCAGTTTTCTCATCTGTAAAATAGGGATAAAACCAGAACTTACCTTCAGGGTATGAGATAATGTATGTAAAGCACTTAACAGATCTTAAAATGCTTTTTTAAATGATTTAAAAAATTTTTTTTAAATCTAGCATTTTTTTTAAATGCTAGATTACTGGGTATTATTATCATTCAACCCTGTATTGCTCTTGTTAAAAGAAATTTTCCTATCAGAGTATTAGGTGAATCTCTAGCCTTCACCTCTCCTTACTTTAAGCCAGTTCTTCATATCACCTCCACTCCTTTGGCTAAATTTATGATAATTGGGGTTTTTAAGAAGAATGAAAGTTGAATAAATGTTTCAAACAAAGGGGGAAAAAATCTGGATAAGAATGGAACAGCAAGGATAAGAATCCTTTCCTATAATAAATATTAGTAGTAAAAAGTCTGAAAGCAAGGTGACCTGGGCTTAGTAGAGTGCTGGTAAATGTTTCAAAATAGGCCCACAACAAACAAGTTTAATCTGAATTGCTAGCATGACTTTCTTAAGTTTAGCACAAAAATAAAGAAGGGGGAAAAAAAACAATAAATGAAGTTCTAGTTTTTACTATTTACCATGAATTCATTCAAGCTGGCTCCAATACACTCTTGCCTGGATCCAAGTAATAGCTCTCACATTCACTAGATTTGTTACTTTGGGCATGTTCCTGAATTTCTGAGCATCCATTTCATCAGCTGTATGATAACACCTACCTGGGTCAAAAGACTGATGAAAAACAAATGTGATAATGAATGAAATGGTGTCTTAGTACTGTAATATACCATGGAAATATAAGACATGGGGCTAAAAATGGTGATATTACAGATTCTAGTCAAACGGTCTCTTAAGGATACCTATCCCACACTAAAGAAGAATGCCATATGGAACAACAGAACAAAGAAAAATCACCACTGGATTTACCTAGTCCTAAAAGGACAACACAAGGAAACAGGACCAAGAGCCCCTGGTAGATGATCTCACAAAGAAACCAGGCAGAATGATGGGGTCTAAGGACCACCTTGGAGACTATATTGATGATATTATGATATCTTTGTGGACACAGAGCTAAACTCATGTATCTCCAGTAAAAGACGATAAAAGGTCAACAGACAATGTGATGAGGGAAGAAAGATTCCCAATGAAGAATTGGAAACTGCAGACTTCAGCAGGATATAGGGCTTGGCCAAGTTCAGTAGTTGAGCATAAACCAAAACTACAATCCAAATTAGGTAGTGAAATAAGGTAGCTCTTCATCCTGTGGTAACCTACCACAAAGAGACTAGATTGGGAAATGGGGGTCACAATATAGACACAGGCAGCAGCCTCTGGAATGCAGAGGGAATGGGATTTAGTTCTAGGACTGTCACCACTCTGTCCAATAATGTGGGATGGAACAACTCCTCTAGTAAGTGAAATAGCAGACATAAGAAAACAGAAGAATGAAGTAAAAAAGAAAATACTGTGTATTAAAATAATTGCAAGATAAAATGTCAGAGGAAGGAAATAACTTCAAAATAATCAGAATGCAATCTCAGAAAAAAAGAATGGATTAGTCACAAGAATTTATAAATTGTGTGGAAGAAATGTAGAGCTGATAAATGAAATGAACAATGAAAGTAGAACACTTGGAAAGAAAATAAGTAGCTTAGCATGAAAATTATTAACTTATCTCAGTTGACCAACATCCTGAAAAACAGAATGGGGCAAATAGAACTAAATGATTCAATGGTGCAAGAAATATTAGAACAAAGTCAAAGCTGACTGTTCTGGAAAACAGAAGGAAATATCATTTAAGAATCGTAGTACTCAGGTTTTTTTTTGAAGCAATGGAAAGAGTATCCAATGTCTTAGGAGAATAAAGACTCCTGGTTCAAATTTTATCTCTGAGGCTTACTTTTTGTGTGCTTAATAGACCTCATTAGGCTCTGAGTTGTCAGATTCAGTCCCAGTTGCTTAGGAATATTCTATTTTTAGGTCACTTTTTGAAATAGTAATAGATTCAGGAACTTAGTATGCTGTGATTACTTAGTTTATTGGATATAAAAAGGAAAATAGATAATACAATTCTCTGTGGAGACATTTGTCACTAACAACAATATCCATTTAAAAGAAAAAAGAATCACTTTACTACCTGAACCTCAAAATCAAAGAAGCAAAAAAAAAATCATCTATTTATCAAATTCAAGAAATTCCAAAAGAAAAATATCCAGAACTAAAGGACAAAGTGAACATAGAAAAAAATCTGCCCATCTTCTGAAAGAAACCCCAAACTAAACACACCCAGAAATGTTTTTATCAAAAACCCAGTTTCCAGGTCAAAGAAATAATACTACAAACAATCAAGAAGAAAATGATTAAGTACCAAAAAACTAGATTGGGATCAGACAAGACTTTGTAGCAACTCATATATTACAAAAGAAAAGAAAATAATGCAATATGCCAAAGGATGAAAGAAAAAGTTTTATAATCAAGTACAACATCCTAAAAAAAAGTATAAATTTACAGAAGAAAAATGAGACTTTGCCATTGAAGAAAAAAACAAAGATGATAAAGAAACCGTATTTGAGCAATTTGAAGGATTTGTATGATTAAGTGCCACCTAATGGCCAAGTAAAAGAAATTATTATCCCTTCAAAATTTCATATCTTCAAAAGACAAAGGGAAAACAAACAAACAAAAAAATTAAGCTACTGTCCAGGTTGGGATTTTTGTGTTATTCTGTTTTATTTAAGAGAATAAAGAAAAAGAGAGGAAAGAGGAATGAATTAGGTAAAAATGAGAACTTATTGGAGCGGCTAGGTGGCGTAGTGGATAAAGCACCAGCCTTGGAGTCAGGAGTACCTAGGTTCAAATCCAGTCTCAGACACTTAGTAATTACCTAGCTGTGTGGCCTTGGGCAAGCCACTTAACCCCATTTGCCTTGCAAAAACCTAAAAAAATGAGAACTTATTGTTTCTCATAACCAGGATATCTCAAAACAAATAATATACAAACATAGGAATAAGGATGGGAAAAGCTTGAACTCCTCTTTTACCTGAAGTGGGAAAAAGAAAGTTGAACAGACACACATATATACACACAATTTTTTTTTTGTTTTTTCTTTTTCTTTTTGCAAGGCAATGGGGTTAAATGACTTGCTCAAGATCACACAGCTAAATTGTAAAACTCAAAATAAATAAAATCTTTCTTTAAAAAATTTCACAGAGCTAAATAGGAATTAAGTGTCTGAGTTCAGATTTGAATTCAGATCCTCTTCACTCTAAGATCTATCCATTCCATCACCTAGCTGTCCCCTACGATTTTGCTTAGAAAAATATTAAAAATCCACCTGGAAATACACACACACAAAAAAAAAAGGCAAAGAGAGGGATTTAAGAGAAAGGGTTAATACACCCAAAGGGCAACAAAAATATGCATACCCTTTCATCCAGCAATATCACTACTGCATCTATACCCTGAAGAGATGATGAAAAAGGGTAAAAATATCACTTGTACAAAAATATTCATAGCAGCCCTGTTTGTGGTTGCAAAGAATTGGAAATCAAGTAAATGTCCTTCAATTAGGGAATGGCTTAGCAAACTGTGGTATATGTATGTCATGGAACACTATTGTTCTATTAGAAACCAGGAGGGATGGGAATTCAAGGAAGCCTGGAGGGACTTGCGTGAACTGATCCTGAGAGAGATAAGCAGAACCAGAAAAACACTGTACACCCTAAAAGCAACATGGGGATGATGATCAACCTTGATGGACTTGCTCATTCCATCATTGCAATGATCAGGGAAAATTTTGGGCTGTCTGCAATGGAGAATACCATCTGTATCCAGATGAAGAACCGTGGAGTTTGAACAAAGACCAAGAACTATTACCTTTAATTTAGCAAAAAAAAAAAAACTAATATCTTATTGTCTGATCTTACTATCTCTTATACTTTATGTTTCTTCCTTTAAGGATATGATTTCTCTCTCACACCACATTCAGTTTGGATCAATGTATACTGTGGAAGCAATGTAAAGACTGGCAAATTGCCTTCTGTGGGAGGAGGGAAGTAAGATTAGGGGAAAAATTGTAAAACTCAAAATAAAAAAATCTTTAAATAAAAAGAGAATGGGTTAAATTAGGAAATAAAAACCTAAATGAAATCAAATATACAACAATATTGTGCTCAGTAAATTGAAAGGCATTAGCTACTGCAGTTAAATTAACAAAAAATTAACTGCTCAGAAATCTGGAAAGTAGCACTGAGCTTGGAATCAGAAAGATTCATCTTCCTAAATTCAAGTATACTGGGTGACCCTAGATAAAACACTTAATCCTGTTTGCCTCAACTCTTTATCTATAAAATGAAATGGAGAAGGAAATGGAAAACCACTCCAGTATCTTTGTCAAGAAAACTTCAAATGGGTTGCAAAGAGTTGTATATATCTGAAATGTCTTAACCACTACAGTAGTCTAGCAGAAGTCAAGTGTAGACTACCTAGCAAATTATAAGATGACTACACAACCTAATTAAAAGATCTCATCTTAAAAAAATAATAAAAGGGAAACAGATACTTTCACAAATACAGATAGATTAATAAAATAAAAGTTGATTCTTAAAAGAAAAATGGATAATTTAAATTTTATAGCATGTAAAATTTCTACACAAGGGAAAAAAGCAGTTAAAATTGGAAGGGAAAAAAACTTTTTGGAATACATTTCTGAGGGAATGAGGCAGCTAGATGGCACAGTGGATAGAGCACAGTCCCTGGAGTCAGGAGTACCTGAGTTCAAATCTGACCTCAGACACTTAATAATTGCCAGCTGTGTGGCCTTGGGTGAGCCATTTAACCCCATTGCCTTGCAAAAAAAAAAAATCTAAAAATAAATAAATAAATTTCTGAGGGGGCAATTAGGTGTCACAGTGGATAGAGCACAAGCCCTGGAGTCAAGGAAGAACCTGAGTTCAAATGCAGCCTCAGACACTTAATAATTGCCTTGTTGTATGACCTTGGGCAAGTCACTCTTAACTCCACTGTCTTAAATAAATAAGATTTTTAAAAAATTAAATTTCTGTTCCCTTCTGCTTTCCCTCTAAGATTCCCTTCCATTTGTAATGTATGTATCTTCTTTCTCTCATTTGTTTGTTTATTGTCTTCCTATTAGAATTTAAGGTCTTTGAGAACAGAAATCATGTTTTTATCTTACTTTATATCCCAAATGTTTAATACAATTCACAATGAATAATAAACAATAAATGTTTAATAACTGACTGATAAAAATCTATTTTCCAAAGTGTAAAATATTAGAATAAGAGTCATATATCAACAGATCAATTTTGGTAGAAGGACTTGGCCAGGCAGAATTAAAATTTAAAATATATAAGCTTCTCAAAGTCATAAGAAAAAGTCAGAGTTACTACTAATAAAGGCAATTCTGATGACAAAGAATAGACAATTTCAAACTGTACCCAATTAAGTGACTTTTGGGGAATAGTTTGAAATTGTTTACCAAAATGATTGAACAATTCAATTTCCATGACCAGTGTATTAATATTCATGTTTTCCCATAAGCCCTCCAACAATTGCTATTTTTATTCTTTGTCATCTTTGCCAATTTATTGGGTATGAGGTAGAGCATAATGATACTGCTACTAAATTATGTACCCAAGAAAGTCAAGGACCTCTTCAAGAGAATCTGCAGTAGAACTGAAATAAAAATGAGTTTTAACTGAACAATGTGTGACATATATATATAATATATTATATACATATATAATGAAATATTACTGCATAATAAGAAATGGTGAATATGAAAGATTCCAAAAATATGGAAAATTTTATATGAACTGATAAACAGTAAAATCAATACAACACAAGAAAAATGTGCAAAATGACCCTAAGTGAAAAACACTTATTAAACTAGACTAAAATGAGTCACTTAGATCACTCCAATATGTTTTTGATTGCTTTCCATAGGGCCAAGGACATAATTCCCTCTGAAAATATTGTTACAAAAAGAAACACTTGGATAGTTAAATAGAAACAAATCTATCCTGAAAGATTCAATGAATATCACTTTGTTAAAAAAAATAGTCAGAATCTTAGAAAATTTAACTGGTATTCCCACTGAAAATATGGAAATCAAGGTAGTTATTCATATTCAAATACTCATGCCTCCCCAAATTAACTCCATAGATTTTAATATCTACTGAATGATTCTAAGTAGTCTAAATACTCTAAAACCAGGTTAAATATTGAAATATGTAAACTAGCATCATACAGGACACACATACACACACACACACACACACACACACACACACACACACACATATTAAGCACTTCAATAAGTCTACCCAGATCATTGCAATATAATTGGGATTTGTCTTTATAGAGAGAGTGCACTCATTCAAACAGAAAGCATCAAATTTTACTAGTAGAATCACTGGACTAAACATAACCAGCTCCATTAAAAAAAAATCTAGCTGTGTGTGGACTCCTTATGAATTCTAAATCAAATATTTCTACTAGAAGCATGGAAACTGGATAAGAAGATACATAGAAATAATCTAATTCATCAAAAAAGCATTTTGATATTCCTTTGGATTCAAAGTGTAATGTTATCTATGTTTTATTGTATTTTTTATTTATTTTATTAAATAAAATATCTATTTTAATCTGCTTGGGGCCTCACTTAGGAGGTGATCAGTAGTATTAGATTTCAATATTCTTTTTGAAGTTGGGAAAGGTAATGTAAAAGGAGGTGAGCACTAGGTGACCTCCATATTTTTGGATGTGTTTCTTCAGTTTGGACAGATGCTTCTTGACAATATCCGCTATCAATGAGGTGTCCCTTATTGTTCCTGAATTCTCTAGTCCACAGTGAACTGTCTTTGAGCATCTAGCAGCTACAGATACATGTAAATATGTTCCATGTCATTAAGAGCAGCATCCATACCTATACTGATCCTCAGGCTTTGACAGTGTTAGAGAAACTCCCATTAATGCCAGTGTTCACTTCAGTACTCATGCCTTAGCATGAGAAGGCAGTCCTTGGGGATGGAGATGAAGTAGAGTAAATTTTGAACAGAGAAATATGTTCTATAATTAATCTGTTTCCTCTGAGTTGAGCATGTATCTTACATTTAACACTGACCTCCATCCCATTGTTCATGGCCATTCACCCATCTGTATACCATGACCCCTATCCCATTGTCCAAACTATTAAGATGAGGTCAATGAACTTTAGTAAGGACTAGGTAAATCCCTGCCCCATGGAAGATCAATAAAACAATGTATCCCTGCCCTAGCCTGAAAGTATTAAGTCTTTGAGCTGCCGCCCCTCACCTTCATGTTCCTAATTACTTCATCTTTGTTTTTTGAGCTATACTTTTCATTATCTCATCTCTGCTCTCTGAGCTACCAACCTTCCCAGCTACTAAACCTAGTTCCCTTACCTCCCTTCCCCTTTAGAAACTCATCCTCTTTTCAGTTGAAGTACCATCTTCCTTTGGGAAATCAGTTGACTTTTGGAGAGCATGATCCTCCAAATAAACTCTCATGCCCTTAAATCCCTTTTTTGTTGCTCACCCCCTAACCTCCATGATGACTATGCAATGTCCTTGTTAACTTCCCTTAATTTCTCCTCTGTGTTGCTGCTGAAAATTCCTTTAGGGAATCAGTGGCTTCCAACTGCCTCAATTGCCTGTACTTTCTCTTTGCTTTAGCTTCAGCTAACCATAGTTAATAAATCTTTTTTTATCCCTAAATTCTCCTGGGTCAAGAGTAGGTCTTTTAAAGTGAATTCATTCACTGTTCACTTAAAACCACTGAAGTCTGAGGCACAGTGGCAGAGTCTTAGCAATCCAATAAGAACGCAGTAGTGGTAGAGGCAGAAAAGCAGAAGGCAGAAACAAGGACTTGGGCATCAACAGTTAGCAGTCATGCTGACCACAGCAAAATTAACATGGAAATAAACAATGGCAAAGGTAGGCCTAGCATAGTCATTTTTTTTTCTATAATCCCCAACTAAAGGAAACCCTTCCCCCCCATACCTCAATACTCTTCCTCCTCAATCAAGAATTACCAACTTAAAAAAAAAGGAATTATCAACCTTAGGTACAAATCCTATACAAGGTCAAGTTCTATCTGTGATCACTTTTTGCCCTAGTGCTTCCTTTGTCTCTCTGTCCCCTGTTGGTCTCTGAACATATGAATAATTATGAATATTGAAATTTGTCCTTTTAAAATATATGTATATTTTAACTTATATTTCTGTAACTCAAGTGGTAGGAAATTAATCTTCATATAATGAAATATTTGATCTGATAATCAGATCAAATTAGCATTTGAAAAGGGTGTAACCTTGTCTTTAAGAAAACTAATTCTCCTATCTCCCTAGATCTTATCAAGATCTAACACCATGTTTTGTGAATAAAGAGGGGTCTTTTCTAAAGTTAATGAAATTTCTGATAATGATCCCCAAGTCAAAACACATCAGGGAACAGGACTAGGGTGGTGCAATGAATAGAATGGATAGAGTACTGGCCCTGGAGTCAGGAGGACCTGAGTTCAAATCCTGCCTCAGACACTTAATAATTGCCTAGCTGTGTGACCTTGGGCAAGTCACATAACCCCCATTGCCTTGCAAAAGTCAGAAAAAAAAGTATATCAGGGAACTCCTTTGATGGACAAATACCAAAAAACTCCACCTGCTAAAGACTCCACTTTCTGACAATGCCAATGTATAAATATACTCCCCACAAAAGCCTCTGTTGAGTTCAGTTTCTCCAACTCCTTTTCATGCATCAGATAACCTGCAAGTTTAATGAAACAATAAACATGTGCAGTTATCCTGTTTGGCTTTTATTAAAGTCAAACGCTAGAAAACTTGTCATGCTCTATAAGGCTTCCTTTGGATCCTGGTCAGATTCTGTTCCCAAGGTTCATAGACTTCTTTATCTCCTTATGCCAACCTGCTGTGGTGTTTTTTCCTTGGCTTTCCCAATCAGAACTTGGTCTGATGTATTTTCTAGAATACTTATGGAAGACTTCTGTTAGAATGAACTTCTTCCTAATACTCTTTCATCTTAATTTCCCCTCTTACACTGCTGACTCATAGTGAGCTTACAATCCACAAAACCCTCAGATATGTTTCAGAACAATTGCCTTTAATCATGACTTCCTGATCTTATACTCATCAGGCTAATTTTTTTGTCTCTAAGTATGAAAAGCTACATTGATCTCCATATCCACCCTGTGAGCTAAGGAAGGTAAATATTGCTATGATTCCATTTTGCACATGACACTTGTAAGTAAGCCTCCTGTGTCTACTCTGCTAATATATACCAGGAATAGTAAGACTGCACCCTGGCAATTTCCAGTGAAACATGCTCAACTCTGAAGAACCTGAAGTTTTGAAATGATACACCAAACTCCTTACCCCCATTATAAGCAGATAACGAAATTAGTGCAGACAAAATAAGTCACTTGCCCAAAGTCACCCAGTTAGTAGGTAGTAGAGAACCTAAGACTGGAACTCAGGTAAGAATCTTCACTCTCCCAAGTCCAGCTTCCTATGTACAGAAATCCCAGTCTCATCTCATTTTAAATAGTGGTTGTTAACCTTTATGTGTTATGAGTTATGTATTATGTTCTATATCTAAGCCAATCTGATGAAATCTAGAAACCTTTTCTTCTAATAATGTTTTTAATATATAAAAATGGGATTACAAAGGAAGTCAATTATTTATATTAAAATAGAGTCAATAAATTCAAAACAAGTTCACAGGGCTTAGGCTATGCAGGTCTATTTTAAAGACTGATGTGGTCTTTTCCTGCCTGTGTGTAGAAACAAACTTGCTCAGCTAGGAGGAAACTTGTATTTGCTTCCCCTAGCTTTGTTCTCACTGATAAGAAATTTAGCTGATAAAAATGCAGAACTAACTAATCAATCAAAACAAACAGTTGAAATCATGTTAACACAATCTGCCCATAACATTGGTTAAGGAGAAATAATTTTCCCCTCACAAAGGGATAAAATGCAAATGCAATTTAGATTAAAACTTCCCTGGCCTCATAAAATATCAAAAGGAAATTCCATCATCAAATGTGTTTATGGAGAAAACTGAGGGTGTGGTTGTCTTTCTTTCACAAATATTCTCTTGAGTAATTCATAATTTTCATGATAGGATTTAGCATTGGGAGGACATTTAACATCATAATATCATGTATCTAGTGCTGGAAGAGAATTCAGAAAGACTTTTATTGGTGGAGAAACTGAGGCCTATAACAGTACAAAAAAACACTCAAAGCCTCAAAGATAGGAAGTAGGAGACCCAGATTTGGGACTTATTTCCCCAATGGCAAATACATCTCATTTCAGAAATGTATTATGTCTATAGATTTTACTTTGTAACAACTAGATTCCCTCCTTACAAATGACCTGAAACAATACCAAGGATTATTTCAAGAAAGTATTGCAGACAGACAGACATATCAGTTTCATTAGAAAGTTTCCGAAGAAACATGTTCTGGGGACAAACTAAGAATATAAATAGTGATTGGCCCTTAGTCTTTATCTAATCCATTCTTGGCAGTTATCTTTAAGACAGTGTCCTAATTCTACCATTTAGTGCCACAGGTCCTCTTCCTTCTACCCCACCTTCTACCTCTGAACTGGGGAAAAGCAACATGTTAAAAATGCATAGGGGCAGCTAGGTGACACAGTGGATAGAGCACCAGCCCTGAAGTCAGGAGTACCTGAGTTCCAATCTGGCCTCAGACACTTAATGATTACCTAGCTGTGTGACCTTGGGCAAGCCACTTAACCCCATTTGCCTTGCAAAAAACTAAAAAAAAAAAACAAAAACAAAAAAGTACATAGTAAGAAAGAAAGAAGAAAGAGAAAAACAGAGACAAAGAAACTGGAAGGTTGCCTAGAGAAACCGAGAAAAAAATAATTGGAGTAGTCTCCAAACTGGGAAATCCCTTTGGGTTTTCTCAACAACTTGAAAACTGTCTAGTTCGAGACAGATATCATATCTTCAAAACCAAATTCTCCACTTCATTTCTTCCAATACAATAAACATTGTCTTCCCCTAGAGGGAGCCAGGAGGGAAAAAAATACCTAAGTAGATTTTTTAACCTGTATTATGGGGAAATCTGCCTTATTAGAAAACCACAAGTTTAATTTTGGTCCAGAGAAATAGATGACAAACTCTTCTTACCCCTTCTTTGTAGTAAAATTAAGGATTCTATTGGAAAAATGTTCAGACAAGGTCATATATGAATTGCATTTACTCAATTGCTCTTTGTTACAGGGGAAGACTCAATTCAAGGCAATGTATATCAGTTAAAAAAAACAAAAGGAATAAATAACAATAATTGTAACATTAAAGAAAATTATTTCAACTTTCTTCTCATTCATAATCCCAGATTCCATTTAGCAAGCACCTTCTATGAGCCAAACACTATGCTAAGTAATGGGAATACTGAAATAAAAATGAAATAGACCCTAACCTCAAGGAATTTCTATTAAACTGATATATTCTGGCTATACCAAGGTCTGAGTTTTTTAAGATTATATAAATGAAGTCTGATTTTCTTTATCCCAGATCACCAAGATTTTCCCCCAAACTGGGAAGGAATCGAATTAATTCTGTATTCTCTCCCTTTCAAATACATACATATAAACACAAATTTGAAATACACATCTATGTATGTATATATTGCATACTTCATGATTTATACATATATACAATGCATAGTGTATATGTTATAGTTTCAAATGCCAAACAAACACATGCAAAAAGACTATTTTAGGGAGAGCTCTCATAGGACAAGCATTCACAGGGAATTCAGAAAAAAAAAGCTATAAAAGGGCATTCTCAAGATCTTTCTTAAGAACTTTGGAGTTGACAATGCAAGCTGGGAGAAGCCGGTGTAGGACCACCCAGCATGGCATGCCCTCAACAGAGAGAATATTGCGCTCTAGAAGCAAAGCAGAATTGAAGTAGTTCAAAGAAAATGTGAGATACGCAAGTTTTGAGAATGCACCCCAAATGTTGCCATGCACTGTTTGTGCCTGACCAATGGAGAAAATTCTGAGTTCATTGGACTGATCACAAATGAATATATTGTAACTTGACTTTAACATAATAATGTCCTTTTAGTTCTCACTGAGATCAAAGGACAACCAACCAACCAATCAACCACACATTATAATATATATGATAGATACATACCTATCCATATATAGTATCTATAGTATATTTATATACATAGATATACTATGTAGTACACTATCTATAGTATGCATATATACTATATAACTATAGTATATATGATATATACAGATTTATTATAAATAAATATACTATATATGTGTATAAGTTTGAACCTTATGTTTAAATCAGAGGTTCTTAATCTTTTTTTTTTTTGGAACAATGATCCTTTTGAAAATCTAATGAAGCAGGGGCAGCTAGGTGGCACAGTGGATAAAGCACCAGCCTGGAGTGAGGAGTACCTGGGTTCAAATCTGTTCTCAGACACTTAATAATTACCTAGCCCTGGCCTTGGGCAAGCCACTTCACCCCTAGTTGCCTTGCAAAAAGAACCTAAAAAAAAAAAAGAAAGAAAGAAAATCTGATGAAGCAAATGAGCTCCTTCTCAGAAGTGTTTTTAAACATACATACACACACACACACACACACACACACACACACATACACACACACACAAACAGACACTTCATAGATTATAAAGGAAACCATTTATATTGAAAAACAATTATCCAAATAAGAAAACAATTTGCAGATAGCAAGTTAAGAACCCAGGTTTAAATCCACAAAGGAAAGTGAAAAGACAACTATCTCTTCCCCAAACTTGAATAATGTGACTTGTTGATGTATATGGGTTACAGTAACTAGAGAACTTTAAATCATCAACTAACTATGAGCTTTGTAGACTCATCTTCAGAACTTAAGCTGAACTGCAGTGATTCTCTCTCAAGATTTGCATTTTTCCCATATAGAGCTGCAGACATAACCAGACTAACATAATGTCCCAGTACTCCTAATTTCAGGGGTCTCAGAATATCCATTTGATGTTCTGTATGCATGTGTATCTCAGTAAAGAAAAGGTCTTTCTGTCTCATTTCAGATCCTTATGCTTTCCCTCTCTCTCCATGTTTTTCCCTGTACCTCCTTCCACACTCATCTCATTAATGGACTTCAGAGGCCTATGAATGAGTAGCACTGGTTCAAATTACTAACTCCTATAAGGAGCAGTTTTTGTTCAACAGGTAGAACTTGATGAACTTGTGTGACATAAGCCTTTGCGGATTTTTAAAAGAATCTCGCTTTATAGAATGAGAATGTATCCACTGGCTCCTTCATTAGAGGGAATGGTTCAATCTCAAAGACTTTCTTAAAATAAATTGGTTAGTTTAGACATACTATGCATCTCTTAGTTGTCAGAAGCTAGGACAACACTTAAGATGAGTTGGTTGACTAGGTTTTCTGGGACATATCTTATGCAAGAAACCACTCCTCTTATTGATTTGTGAAAGAAGAAAGTCTAATTGCTCTTTAGCTTTTTTTTTTTTGTCTTTTCCTGGATCAGAATTAAATACATTCGTATTTATGCCCCTTGAGAAGAGTCCAAAGACACTATTATTCTTGTACTCCTTCTGCCTTAGAGAAGGAAAATTTCTGAGGGTAGTATGATTCTGATTTTAGCAAAGAAGGGAAACTGATTGGGCAGTTAGATAGATTCTATGGATGTTGATTTGAGAGTGAGCCAAGTTGAAGAGTTCAATGGTTGAACTTTCTAAAGAAAAATGGGCAATTTATGGATAATATGCCATGTAGAAAAAAGAAGGTAGCCCTGAGGTTGAAGGATAAGCAAAGAGTCAAGTCATAGGATGAGGGATCAAAACACTGAGATTTTGCCCCATATTATTGCCATGAATGACTTACATATTACATTCCGAGAAGAGGTTTATATGTCCTATAGTTCAAAAATACATTTACTTTTCAGGGGAAGTCCAAACTGTAGGGTGAATTAGGAAAAGACTATGAAGAATCCCATGGAACAGAATTTTACTGGAACATCATAGTTAACTTAGTTCATATTTAACCAAGTTCAGTTCAATTCTGAGGGAAGCTTATGAGTTATAAGAGATGCCTTGTATGATTTTTCATGTCTGTTCATGTATCAGTGTGCCCTAATTTTTTGTAGGGTAAAATAAAGATATGATATGCAATTGTTGCCTTGAGTGTATCTAAAGCATGATATTAACTCCATTATCTACATTTATGGAAACCTGGACATAAATTTTATTCAGTTATTTTTCAGAGTAAATTTTGAAAAAGGACCAATGAGAGATATAAACTTATTGTTTTACTTCCTGAGATCAGACTCAATCTATATGAATATGGAGCTGGAGGGTGGGAGGGAAAGAGGAGTTATTAGGTCATTAAGTTTTTTTCATTATCCTACCCTATACTGATGTTGGGGGTCCGAGAAAGTTTATCCCATTCAAAAAAGTTTTCAGTATGCCACACATAATAGAAAATAGGACCAGCTGCTAAAAGATTCCTGAGACTGGTATCCATGAGATTTATACCAACTCTATGATTCACTTACAGATAGAGTAGTACTTTCTTTGATTCTTGAACTCAATATTTATTCCATAAATCCCCATGTCTATCATTCTTTCTAACCCTAACCTCACCAAAAATCATTTCTAGAGAAGTCTAACCCCTCCATGCTGTGCTACCATTATGATAGCACTGACAGAAGCCTAGCTTTTGAGCCAGAAGTCAAACTAAGACAGAAATCAGACCTAACACCTAGGAAACTGAAGGATGATGGATTCTGCCCCATTTACAACTCAGTACTCCCTCCACCCATTTAATATGCTTTGTCCCCATGTAACCGTGTTGTCCCAGTGATTCAAACATTCCTAAGTCTCATTTGAGAGTAAAACACAACTATCAGAAGAAATGGTCAACATTTCTCAAAGCAATCTTTCATGTCCAATTCATATGGAGTAAAAAATATTCCTGTCTTTTGCTATCTCCCTAAACATTCAACAAACTTGGTTTTACCATATAAATGTGATCACAAAGTCCAATATTTCAAAATTTTCAGAGTATCAGTCATCTTTTCTATTGTATCTGATTCACTAGTTTTAGAGTTTTTCTCAGTCTTGTCAAAACAGTGCTGTCACTGCTGATCCAAATTATTTTTTTGAAATACTAAATTTTTGCAGCCTGACAGATGAACAGCCTCCAGTGGGAATAATAGTAATGATGGCCATTTAGAGTACACAGCACATTTATCAAACTCTGTATCAGTTATCTTCAATATTGGGTTTTACTGAATTTCTTTCCTCACCAAGTTGTCAAAGCAGATTAAAGTCTGCCACTTTCATGGGAATCTAATTCCAGCTTCCATATTGTCTATTCTGTGGAAAACAAAACTGTTCTTTCTCTTTAAGATTACTGGAAGAGGATGGGGTTAAAAGTGAAAGACAATTATCAATTCTCAGTTGACAAACACAGGGCAGGGGCTACACTGTAAGTGAAGGTAGAAATCAGAAGAATTTGCCTCAGGTAACTTTCTTCTTTCCTTCTCAGTCCCCCTTTCTTTCATTTTGATAGTCTCCATCTGTCTCTTTTTCTGTGTGTTTCGTTCTAATTATGATTTGACTTCTACTAACAACATTATAAAAGCATAATATGGTAGAGTCTTCAAGTCTTTGAAGGATATGTAGAAAGGGGATTAGAATTGTTCAACTTGGCCCTAAAGAGTAGAACTAGGTATGATTGGTGGAAGATCTAGGGCAACAGACTTTAGTTCAGTTTAAGGAGAAATTCTCTAATAATAATAATAATTATAATAATAACAATAATAATAATAATAATTGTTCAGATATGAAATAGGATGCTTCAAGAAGTAAAGATGACCTTCTTTTAGAAATACAATGTAAACTCATGAGCTAATCCCATTTAAGATTGACTAAGAAGTTTTAACATGTTCTCTTTTCCAAATTATGGACTGTCACTTCTCTTGAGGTAGGCTGATGGCCCCTGGTGATCTGTCTTAGTAAGTATTTGAAGCAGGTCTCAAATTCAGGCAGCTCCCCCTTCTATTCTCTTCCACTACTAATGGTCTATGATTCAATTTCAATTAAAATAGTAGATAGTATCATGGGACAGGTAGGAGGCACAATGGAGAGTGCATTGGACCTGAATTTAGTGCCAACCTCAGACTAGCTGTATGTCACATAACCTCCTTTTCAATTTCCTCATTTGCAAGATTAGGATGAAAGTAATAGCACTTTTGTAGTGAGGATAAAATTAGATCATAATTATAAAATGCTTAGTACAGCTTACCATACATAGATAGCACTATATAATGTTTGCTTGCAGGTAGTAGTAGTAGTAGTAGTAGTAATAGTAGTAGTAGTAGTAGTAGTAGTAGTAATAGTAATAGTAATAATAGTAGTCACAGTAGTCATAGTAGTAGAGGAGTAATAGTAGTAGTAGTAGCAGCAGCAGCAATAGTAGTGGTGGTGGTAGTAGTAGTAGTAGTAGTAGTAGTAGTGATGGTTTAAAGTAGCATCTCTCAAACTATACTAGTAATCTTTAAAGTTTCATGAAATAGTCCAGGACAAGGCAGTCTGAAAAGAAATATGCATCTGTCTATCTATCAATCTATCTATCTATGTGTGTGTGCGTGTGTGTGTGTGTGTGTGTGTGTGTGTGCGATGAATAAATGTGGACACCAAATCCTTTCAGTTTTGTTGTTTCTGGTAGTCAAATAACATTTGTGTGTATGAGTATATACACATAGATATTCATATGCAGATGTATATGAGTATGCATTTACCTATTCCTACATACATACATACAATATTTGACCAGTAGAGAAAGCAAAGTTACAAGGAAATATATAAGTACACATACATATAAAAATATGTGTGTATGCAAACTAGGGACCTATTTGGTAAGTTTTCAATATAAGCACTGTCACTTCAACAATTGAACAGGCAACAAATTGGGACCTTATTTATTGTTTTGTTGATTATCTAAACAACAAAATGTTAAAAATGTGGATGAAAATATAAAATGTATCTCACTAACATGTTTTGTTTTCTTTCCCTGGGAATTCAGTTTGGAAATTAAACATAAAACAATACCTCACTGAATAACTTTAAAATATAAAGGAGTCTTGAGACTAAAAATTTGAAAACCACTAAGCTAAAAGCATACAAAGTGCAGAATTTAATGGAAATCACAGACACGTAATTTTTAACCTCACTGATATCTTCAGGGTAGAGCTTGTCCATGAATTTCACATATATATAGCATGACATAAAATGAGAAGAGAATCCCAGGTTACCCAGACAACCCCAGTTATTTCCCCATTGCACTAGAGTCTTACCTGACTCTATTTGTTTATTGGTTCCAATGTGAAATATAAAAAAGTAATAGAATTTCAAAGTCAATATGGACAAAATGACAAATTTATATCAGTCCTTCCCCTCCTTCACACACATAAGCTGAATGCCCTCTGTACACTAGAAACTGAAAACATAATTTGCAAAATAACTCCACCTGCTCCTTCCACTTTTATATCTCTGTGGCTTGTCCAAGTTAAAATTGCATACCTTGGACTAAACAAGTAAAGGGGGTAAACAGAAATTGTCATGAAATCTCACAAGTTGAGCTATCTCATCCAATATTATCCCAAATTTATTTCCTGCTTATGGAGAACAAACACATCCTTCTAATTACATAAGTTATTATTATATTAGTAGTTATGGTGTAGGAAAAATAAGAGATTTTAAAAGAAAATCAGACTGGGAAATGACTAAATTGTTGCATATGAATGAACAACACTATTATGTTGTTAGAAATGGCAAATTGATGAATTCAGAGAAATTGGGGAAGACTTAGAGAAACTGATGCAGGATAAAGAAAAGAGACAGGAGAACTAAGGAAATAATGAATCCAACAATATGCAAAAATAATTTTATTTTGAAACCATGGAGAAAAATCAAGATGAACATTTGTTATATATTCTGAAATTGCTCATATCTGAATTATCAATGTGATTCATACCATAGAGATGTTTAATGGGGTCCCTACATTCAATAGATAAGTAAATCAATTATCACAGAATCTTTGTTCATGATTATTAGATAAAAATCACAGCATTTTAAATAATTATTTCACAATAGGAAAATGCATGAACACCCCCATTGAAGGGACAAGCTACTACAAATATTTTAAGAGTCACTAGTTTAAAGTATGAACCATTTTCCAGAATTACAAGCTTGCAGAATTGAAAGGGACAGCAGTAAGTCATATCTCCTGTCCTATAAGTCCTGCACAAAAGGCATCCTCACTATAGTATATCAATGAAGTGGTCATCCAGTCTCTGTTTGAAAACTGTCAAGAAACAAGCCACCACTTCTTAGAGCAGTTCGTTCTTCTTTAAAATAACTCATACTGTTAGTAAACTTTTCCTAATAAGAAATTCAAATTTGCCTTTTCTTGCAATTTCATCTCACTGCAACTGGTTGCAACTTCCTTGGGCCACCTGGAATAGACTTATTCTCTCTTCCCCAAGGCAGTCATCCAAATATTTGATAATGGCTAATATGCATACCTTGAATCTTCTTTTTCTTAAATTAAGAAAGATGTGGGGGCGGCTAGGTGGTGTAGTGAATAAAGCACCGGCCTTGGAGTCAGGAGTACCTGGGTTCAAATCCAATCTCAGACACTTAATAATCACCTAGCTGTGTGGCCTTGGGCAAGCCACTTAACCCCATTTGCCTTGCAAAAAAATCTAAAAAAACAAAAAACAAAAAAACAAAAACTAAAAAAAAAATAAAGATGTTTTTTTTTCTCCCCTTCCCAATAGAAAAATTAAAAAAAAACTTATAGCAAATATGAATTGTCAGGCTAAACAAATTCCTTCATTATTTATATAATTTGTTCATCATTTCTCAGATAGGTAGCATTCAGAGCGTCTAGGTGGCACAGTGGATAGAGCACCGGCCCTGGAGTCAGGAATACCTGAGTTCAAATCCAGCCTCAGGCACTTAATAATTACCTAGCTGTGTGGCCTTGGGCAAGTCATTTAACCCCACTGCCTTTCAAAAAAAACTAAAAACAAAAAGAAATAGGTAGCATTCCTTATCAAATGAAGCCATGGCTGATCAATGAATTTATCTTTTTTTAATCTTTATAGCATAAATTGTTCTCCTGGTATTGCCTACTTCACTATGCCTCAGTTCACACAGTTTTTCTCAGGTTCCCCCAAATTGTACATTTCTTTTTTATAAATCAAAGTATTCAAATTCATTACATCCAAAATCACTATTTCATTATATTAAAATATCATAATTGATTCAACCACTCCCTAATTAATGGATTTTCCTTTAGTTTCTAGTTCTTTGTCACCAAAAAAAAAAGGTACTATAAGTATTTTTGTACATATAGGACTATTTTCTCTTTCTTTGATTTCTTTGGAATATAGTATAGATTTTAAAAGGTATCTCTAGGTCTAAGGGGCATTTTCCCTGGTTTTTTTTTCAGCTGATTCTTATATATCATATTCCCAGGGATTTTTACCAACTTTGTTATGCTGAATTTTAGGGTTATTGATATTTTAAACAAATGAATCTTGAATGTGAAAAAAATCTTGAAGTCTTACTTGAAGTTTTATAATAATGAAATCATATGTGGATAACTTATTATATTTGAGAAGATATCCTTATATGCAACTACAGAATCACAGTAGGTATTTATTTACTTCTAATGTTGGGATGCAATTGTGGAAGCTCTAAGTGCTGACAGTAGAAGATATTACCATACTATCATCATTTCTTTATGCAACCTGATGCAATCTACCAGAAACCAGTCATCCAGACCTCCCTCTCTGTCCATCTTCACATTTCAAATATTCTCAGGGGATAATGTGACTATTCTTGTCATTGCTAATCAATTCCATTTGTTCCCTTGCCCATATTTTTCCCATGGCTCTCTAATAATCATCTCTCTCTGCTTTTCAGACTTTCTTAATCCACTGGCTCCTTTCCTGTTACCTATAAACATGCCCAGATATTCTCCCATCTATCCCTCCAAAAAAGCCAGTTTTTGTAGTGAGTATTGTCCATGCTCACTAATCCAGAAGCAGGCTACATCTCTCCTTCAATGATATAGGGATATTCTCTAAGGTGTTGGATGTCTCTTCTGTAATGTTATCTGTTCAAGTCCCAATTCTGGGTGTTTCCCTATTATCCACCAATTGCTAGCACTCCAGTATCACCTAATCAATTAACATCAATTAGCCTTTGTAAAGTGGTATTTAATTTGAAGGGAAGTTAGGTGGTACTATAGGCAAAGCACTGGACTTGGAATCAAGAAGACTCATCTTCATGAATTCAAACCTGGCCCAGATACTTACTAGCTATGTGACTGTGGGCAAGTCATGTAACTTCTATTTCCTTTTCTGTAAAATGAGCTGAGAAGGAAATGGCAAACTACTCCAATATCTTTACCAAGAAAGCTCCAAAGAGGGTTACAATGAGTTGGATGTGACTGAAATAACCAAACAACAATAAATTTAATTTGCAGGCATAGCAAGAAAAGTACACTCTTATATCATCTCAGGTTTCTTTATGACTTATTTATATATCACTCTTCACTATACACACTCCACATTCCAGACAAACTGACTTACTTGTTTTATAAGAATTGTGTTCTAAAGTCAGCTTTTACTGGTTTACAAGAGTCAGTTGTTAAATTTTCAGTGTGAGTATTTGCATCCTCAGAAATCTGCAATTGCTCTAAATTGGGACTTGAATTATTGATTTCATTCTATTCTTTTTATTGATTTTCTTGGTTCTATTACCATTTTTATTGATTTAGTAAACTGATAAAGAAAAATTTGGTAATGTGGATTAAACTTAAAAGTGTGTCAAAAGTCTTTCTTTTACAGAGAGTTAATTATGAAATATTTGATCCTCTTTCCTAAAAGTTCTTGAAACTAGTATCTCAATTCAAAGTTCAATTCAAATGTTACCTCTTGTTAGAGAAAGGATTTTCCTGATTCCTCCAGTTGTTAGTGCCTGGATCCTGTCATTTTGTTTGGTTTTTTTTGCTTTTTTTTTTTGCAAGGCAAATGTGGTTACATGGCTTGCCCAAGGTCAAACAGCTAGGTAATTATTAAGTGTCAGAGGCCAGATTTGAACTCAGGTACTCCTGACTCCAGGGCCGGTGCTCTATCTACTGTGCCACCTAGTCACTCCGATCCTCTCACCTTGTATTTATTTGTTTTTTGTAATTACATCTTTGGGATGTTATCATCTGACATCATGACCCTGGGAGCAGCTAGATGGCACAGTGGATAGAGCACTGGCCTTGGAGTCAGGAAGTTGGAAGTTCCTATACAGCCTCAATCTACTAGCTGTGTGACACTTAACCCTGATTGCCCCTCATCCAGGTCCATCTCCAGTTGTCCTGATTCCTATCTGGCCACTAGACTCAGATGACTCTGGAAAAGAAAGTGAGGCTGGTGACTTAGCTCAGTACCCATTATCATCATCATCATCATCATCATCATCATCATCATCATGACTCTATTTGGGGGTTTCTTGCCAAGAATACTGGAGGGGTTTTCCATTTCCTTCTCCAGCTCATTTCACAGATGAGGAAACTGAGTCAAAGAAGGTAAAATGATTACCCAGAATCACAAAACTAGTAGGTGTCTGAGGCTAGACTTGAACTCAGGAAAATAATTCTTCCTGACTCCAGATTGGGCATCTAACCATTGCTCATAACTGTCCTATTTGTTTGGGAACATTCAACAAAAGAATATAACCTTTTTCAAAGCAGATACTATCCTTTTTCTATTTATATTCCCAGAAACAATTTCTGATATGTAAATAGATGCTTTTAAAAGACATCTTGATTGATTGAATGTGACCAGTCCAACCATCCCATAGAGCTGGGGTTCTGGTAAAAAAAAAAATATGATGGAAGCCATTAGACTGACAACTGGAGGAGGGATGGTAGATTGGGAGACACAATGAAGAAACTTGAAACAAATTTCTTCTCTGGAAATGGGATGTGGTCTTGGAAAGGAAGATCAAGTTAAAAAGAAAAACTTAGTTTAGAATCCTGAATGTTGAATCAGTCATAGGAAAAAGTTTATGTAAATGAATTTTACCTTCAGTGTTCCTGGGTTGTCCCCTTCTCTAGTTTCTAGTTTTCTAGTTTCTTTTCTAGTTCCCACTCTCCCCATCAAAATGTGCCTGTGCAAAGACTTTTTCTCTCAAATTCCTGATATTTTTCTATTTATTTCACAAACTGAGAGAAAACAGGTTTCTATGTGATTCCTTAATGAATTGAACCATTTTTCCACATAGGCAATTTTCATGTAAAAGTCCTTCAATTTCTAAATTCAAATGAATGAATCTCTAATGCTGGAAAAACCTGCTATCTGCCTGATTAACTTCACCATCTCTTTCTCCTGGTTTTACAGTGTGACTGCTTTTAGCAGTCCCTCACAGTCCCCACAGACATACCCCAACACACACTTCATGGCAGTATTCTATAATTAACTATAATATTTCCATATTTCTCTTGTAAACACCAACAGATTCCAAAATTAAATTAACAATATGTCAATATATTTCCTTAAAATGTCCTTTTAACAATGAATTAGACTCGAGGGCAGGAATTATCTTTTACCTTTCTTTGTATACTCATCACAGTGCCTGGCACCAAATCACTGCATCAGAGGAGCTTTACTTCCAATTTTCAAATAAAATCTGAAAACAGTGTAAGATGTATTGCTATTCCACAGGGCATCTTAAGTCAGAGGGTGAATTAAGTTTTATGTTGTAGCTATTGATTTTTACTAGTCATGGGGTCCACTAAGAAGAGAAAACATATAACACAGGCCCTCAATTTTACTTTTTCAGTAATCAGTTCCATAGATCAAATTTTAAGTACATTTTAATTTCTGCAGTCTTTAGGATCCAAAATCTGTTGACCCTTAATAACAAAGGATCACTGGGTGTGTCAGTTTCCTAGAGGGGGAAGATTCACATTTGCAGAGGTCCTGGCATAACTGATAAGGTACAAATATCTTAGTTTTGGGAGGAGCTATCTCTCCTGGCATGTCTCCTGAACATATCTTCTAGGTGTGACTGATATCAAGCCCCAATCTAAGTGGGAGGTCACTCCATTCATTGATGAAGAAGTAGCTTTTCAGATTTAACCTCTGACTGTGGATAAGGCCCCAGTTCCAAAATTCCATCTTGGAAGTTTGGTTCTCTAGCTAGACCTCCCATGCACACCTTTATAATCAGTGAACTTAAAGAAATATTAATAAATGTGCATGTTTACCTACTTTTGCTTTGCTGTTGTTGAGGTCAAAACTTGTCCCTTATAAGGACAAACTTCAAAGGTTAACACATATTTAATTTAACTATTATTTTTAAGGTCCAATTCACAAAAATCCTAGAGTCAGAAATCCAAATGTCCATCATTTTAATATTAAGTGATTTAAGGAGATCCATGTTGGATATCAATAATTTTAAAATTGAGAGGAAGCTGACTTGGAAAAGTTCATAATATCAGAAGACATCAAAGTTCAAATTGAATCGCAGAGTTTAAGTTTCACCTGTAAACAAGAGTTAATAAAGACAAACAACTCTGAAAGTCTTGAGAACACTGATGATAAAAATAACTAACCATGAATACAGCCAAAGTAGAAACTAGACTCCTTAATGAAAGCAAGGGACTGCAGTCTGGAGCTAGAGGTAAAGGAAGGCAAGGCTAGATATACTTTGACAAGGAAAGCATCCCAAGGGAAACAACTTTGAGAAGTCATTGTGTAAGTCGCTTTACATAATAACCTAAAGTCTAAGAAGAAGGCTTAAGGAGGTTGGGGAATGGTAACTCCTTATTAGAATGGTGACTCCTTTTTTTAGCAGGTTTCCAGATTTCACCTTTTAACTGGTTTGAATGATTTCAGGAAATTCACAGGTCTGGGATCTGGCAAAGTTCATGCACAGTCAGCTTCATTCAGCTGATGACAGACTTGGGCTATACAGACAAAGACATATTTTTTGGATTCCACTAATGCAGTAATTTGTTTTACCTGAATATACATATTTATAACAAGTTTTTTTTCCTTGCTTTCTCAAGGTGGTGGGAGGATGAAGAAGAAGGGAAGAGAAGGGGAAAGAAAGAAAATATTCATGAAAATAAAATAAAATTTAACTTTAATAATTAATTAAGTAAAAAAAAAATTGAGAAAACCTATGTACTAGGACCAAGGTGGTACAATTGATAGAGCACTGACTCTGAGAATGAGATTTCAAATCCAACCTCAGACACTGACACTTACTAGTTGTGTGACCTTGGGTAAGTCACTCACCCCTAATTTCCTCACATCCAGGGCCATCTCCAGTTGTCCTGATTCATATCTGGCCATTGGACCCAGATGGCTTTGGAGGAGAAAGTGAGACTGATGACTTTGGGTGACCCCCTCACTCAAATCCAATTCACAGCTTGTCATAACATTACCTCTCTGAGGTCATGGTCAGCTTTGGGAAAGAAAGACAAACATCATCATCATTTTTTAGGCACTGTGCTATTATCTGGGATACAAAAATAAAAATGAAACAATTCTCAAAGAACTTTGATTTGGACAGCTAGGTGGCACAGTGGATAGAGCACTAGCCCTGGAGTCAAAAGGACCTGAGTCCAAATACAGTCTCAATAACATAATAATTAACTAGCTGTGTGACACTGGACAAGTCATTTAACCCCACTGCCTTGCAAAAACCAAAAAACAACAACAAAAAAGAACTTTGATTCATTCATTTTTATTATTTATTTATTATTATTAATAATCTCTGTGCATAGTACCTTGGTGATCCCTGGACAAGATTCAACATTTAGATAGAATACAATCTTTGAACTCATGAAATTTATATTTGTCCCTCCCCACTCCTTCAAGATGTATATGGATTGTTCATCAAGTGATGAACATCTCTTCTTATTTGGCACTCCTTGGTATTGTGTTTGGGAGCCCTTGGATTCCAATAGTAAAGGAAACAGTTATATAAAGTGACAGAGAGCCTTGAATGCAGAACTAATTAATGGAAGAGAAGAGAAAAAGAGAGGCAATCATGCCACAGCCTTCTATTTCTGATAATCATATTATAGATTTGGATCCATTCTGCTCCAGACTTAAGAAAGGATTTATACCCATACTTGAGCATGGCTTTTTTTTTCAAGGAATGATTTTCAGTTAACTGATTCTTTTGTTCTTTTGTTGAAAGGTATAAAGTTTCTTGAAGTTGGATTTTCATGGTTCAAGCTTCATATTAGCCCAGGGATTAAACTCTAGTTACTAACCTGATATTACAATGCCATTCATTCAATAATAAGAGCTCATATTAATATAAAACTTTTAAAGTACACAAAAGATAAAGCAGTGAAGAATTTCAGAATGAAGATATCAAGTGGTTAAATGAGTTACCAGGAGTTATACAGCTTTCCTAGGGAAAGAGAGAGGTCTTTTGATGCCAAATAAGAACCATAATAAGGAATTATGGTACCTGGGTAAGTGGGAACAGAAAGAGAATATGAGATGGTTGCACCAGTTGGGGATGGAAACCAGGCCTGAGATATAGGAACATCTCATGATTTGACATATACTTGCTTCCATCTTCATCTTACTTTTTGATCCCTTCACAAGTTGAGTGAGTTAATGATAGGGGAGTGAATCCCCCCATCCCTTAAATAGTCTAACCTGAGTCTCCATAATACAGCCTACAGTAAACAATTCCCCTAATCCCAGAAGAATGTGAGAACAGGGGAATAGGAAAGATGAAATAAGTAGGAGATACAGTAGTGTAGGGCCGCTAGGTGGCACAGTGGATAGAGCACCAGCCCTGGAGTCAGAAGTACTTGAGTTCAAATGCAGCCTCAGACACTTAATAATTACCTAGTTGTGTGGTCTTGGGCAAGCCACTTAAACCCATTTGCCTTGCAAAAAAGAAAAAGAAAAGAGATACAGAGTGGAGGAAGGCACAGAGATGACATCTCCTTTAACTTCTGGATGTAGAGAGAATTTATATTAGATTTGGCAGTGAGCCTGTGGGTCTGTGAAAGTGGCAAATATCTGTTAAGTCCAAGATCCAGATAAGGAAGCAAGGGTTTGCTTGTACTGATGTTGCAGGATGCCATGATATGAAACTGGTCAAAGATTATAAGATATGGGGATATACATTGGAGAGCCATCAGGGAAGAAAGGATATGACCCATCCAAATTTCAACTGCCTAGGGGAAAAAAACTGCAGTTGTCCTACCCTAGGTACAGCTATTTTCTAAATTCAGTGCTCTTTCACTCTTATTTGATCTTCAGAGAAGTCCACAAATGCTTCCTATAGGCATTCAAAAAATCTAATGTCTCATGCATAACATCTGGGAGGAAATACTTTTTTAAAATTATGTGGAAGATAGACTAATCTTCAACTTTGGAAAAGCAAAAATGCTCAAGGTCAATTGGCCGATACATTTCCCAGGGTTTCCCTGTCACAATTAAGAAGTATTAAACAAAATCGAAATACTAAACAAACATCAAAAATGGATTCATTAAAACCCACTCCCACATAAAGAATTCCAAATAAAAGTGACTCTTGTTTATAGAGAATTTAAGTTTTTTCTTGTTCAAGACTTCACCAAAATTTTCTCTTTCCATTCACCATGAGAAAAGTAATACAAATTTATTTACCAGTTTCAATTTTAGTAAATATTTATTAAGTACCATCAATAAGAATAAAGTATCAAGGTAGGCAGTAAGAAGGTGCAATATATAGATAAGACAAGGTCTCTAAACTTTGGAGATAAAATTCAGAAGAGGGACAAGGCAAACATAACTCAAATACACAATTATATATAGTAAGTCTATAAGAGAGGTTCAAAAAGAGTTGGGTGAGTTCTGATATAGGATTCATCATTGGCAAAAAAAAAGGGAGATCAAGGAAATCTTGGAGGAGGTGGTATTTGAATTAGATTTATGGAATGAGAAGTAATTTAAAAGGCAGAGAATGGGATGGAGGGCATCTAGATATATGGATCAAAGTGAGCAAAGACATTAAAAAAAAGGAAAGTACAAACATTTTTTAGGTTATCCATAATAGACTTGTTATAACTTTCAGAATATTGTCAATGTAAATTATTAAAATTTAGTTAATATAAAATGATAAAAATATTTATATAATATAATATAATAAATATATATAATATATATAAAAATATAAAATACAAAATTCTTACATTCAAGAAGTAACATCTCCTTGGTTTCTGAGGAACATTAAAGCCTCTGAAGGTAAAAGAAAAAAGAATACAATGTATAATTCCAGACTATTTTTTAAAAATTCAAAAAAATATCATTTAGAAAGTATTTACAGAACACATATGGTATGCATAGTTTTATGGTAGATGATATCTTGATGGAATCTTGAATCACATTGTAAAACAAGAACCAAGTTTTGCAATATGTGAACTTTGAAGCCATTACAAGAAAAGGGCCAATAATGAGATTTTTCTCCAAGGTGCTGATGTGGAAGGAGAGAGAGGAAGGAACAGGGGAGGGGGGAAAGTCTCTCCTTGTAATTCTCTGCCACACATGTTGCAATCATGCCAAGTCACCCCCATCCCACCAAGATTCTATCCCTCTCCTTACCTCCCCCTTCACTTTCTCCATCACTCCTGAACATGTGAGTCACACTGTCCCGGGCCACTCCCAGCATAATTACACTCACATTCAGATTCTTCTTCATATACAACTCCCCCTCAATTTAAATTTGCCGCAAGCACAATCGCAATTAGTTATACTTCTGCTGAACACCTACAGAAATAGACTTGTCAGAATTTTAAAATCAGGGGATATCTGAAAGCTAACTAACTTAAGCCAGAGATGCAGATTTTCTCTACTGCTTCCACATGACCAACAAAATAATTGTTTTCTGAAGCAAAAATCAGAATACATGGAGTGACTAATGGTTCTCTTTTCCTCCAACCTCTTTAAAAGTACATTGTTTTTGTTTTTCTTTTTTAATTTAAATTTATTTATTTATTATTCCAACTACATGCAAAGATAGTTTTCAACATTCTTTTTTTTGTAAGATATTTCCACATTTTTCTCTCTCCCTTCCTTTCTTCCCCTCCCCTTTGACAGCAAATAAACTGATATAGGTTACTACAGCACAGTTTTTCTTGAGAAGAAAGTCACATTATGCCCCAGAATACCCAACATGTAGTTACTATGTTATTAGTATACAAGAATTTCTAGTGCTTAATGTACTTAGAAGGGAAATAAAAGTATGTCAAATATAGGAACAAAGTTCAACACTCAAAGCTTTCCCTCAGTGTTTGACAACCAAATGGATAAAAAAAGTGAATGAAATTAAAATTCAGTCAATTCCCCAAAGCCCATATGGGTTGTGCTTAAAGAGTTCATATGGAAATCAGGGATCTGGAACCCAAAAGGCAAAGAAATCATGTTCAAAATAGAGGTGAAATATTTTAATCTCTTAGTAACTGAAACAATGTTCATTTGTATGGAAAGTAGATTTTTTTCAATCCTAGTGAGAAAACAAACCAGACCAATAATATTGAATATCAGATAATAATCGTTGAATTGAATGTTGAATAAAATTTAATTTAAAAAGCTATGTATTTTGAATGCTGGTGTTGGAGGAAAATCATGGTTTAAGAAGAAAGAAGAAAACTTTAAGTAGGATAATGAAGGGGTCTTTGACTACTTCAAGGGCTTTTATGAATTGATAGTATCAGTTTCTCTGAAGGACTTAAAACTTTTCTAAGCAAGTCAAAGTAGTTTTCTTTGTTTTATGATAAAATATCTTCTATAGAAAAGAAATTTTCTTGAGAAAATTGTATCAAATGTTACCAATGAATGTATACCTGGAAAAGAAAATGAACTGATTCAAAGGGTGTACTAGAAAATATTAGTGTATAATGTATAACAAAATTAACAGGTCCACTAGTAAAACAAAAATATGACTGACAGTTTTGTTTCATTTACATTATTAAAATTTCCTTCCTCTCTTAAATCTAAAATTTAACAAAACAAAAAAGGCAAGCTGTGATTTGTATCATCTGCCAATTCCTATATTGAAAATTTAACAATCACGTCTCTCAAATCTTTCAAGAAGGCTCTAGCGTATCTAGTCCATTTGTGATTACAAGGAATAACAGATGACAGTGCAGGTGTTACATCAATATACAAGAAATATTAAAATATAGATTTTCTATGGTTTAAAGATCACACAAAAGAAGTACATAGGTTGTAATCCAAACTAGCAAAGGAATTTAACTTCATCAGTGAGTCACACAGAGCCCTTAAAATATTAAAGATTAGGGGTGGCTAGGTGGCACAGTGGATGGAGCACCGGCCCTGGAGTCAGGAGGACCTGAGTTCAAATCCAGCCTCAGACACTTAATAACTACCTAGCTGTGTGGCCTTGGGCGAGACACTTAACCATATTGCCTTACAAAAACCTAAAAAAATAAAAATTAAAGATTAACAGAATAAGAATTGAAAGATACAGGGGAAAGTTGGACAGGAGTTAAAAGGGATTTTCTGATATGTGTGTGAGAAAGTGATATGAAATGCAGAATTCATTAAAATTAGACAAATAAAAAATGGCTAGCATTTACATAGGACTAAAAGGTTTGTAAAGAGTTTTACAAATATTATCTGAATTTATTCTCACAGCACTCCTAGGAGGTAGATGCTATTGTGGAGCAGCTGTGGATAGAGTGCGGGGTCTGAAGTCAGAAAGACTCATCTCCTGGAGTTCTAATCTGGCCTCAAGACACTTCCCAGCTCTGGGACTCCGCAGGTCACTTAACCTTGGTTGCAAATTTCCTCATGTTGAAGAGAGGAGAAAGAAATGAGGGTGGATTCAAATAGATCCCTATGTCAGCCACCAGGTGGTGCCATCAACAAAGGATCACTTATTTACCAAATTAAAGGAGCTGAGCCCTGAGGTGGGTAGCTGGGGACCAGTGATGTTGCCCCAACATGTGTATATGTGGAGAGAGAGAGAGAGAGAGAGAGAGAGAGAGAGAGAGAGAGAGAGAGAGAGAGAGAGAGAGAGAGAAAGATGTTAGATGTTTGCAATTCAGGAGTGGCAACATGCTATTGCTTATGATCTAAACTGGTCTGAAAGAACCTTTGACCATGGCCAGGTCTGTATGACTATTGGCACAACATTGGACTTGTCAGATTGACAGTGAGCCATCTAACATTTCACAGGCTTCCAAATCTTTATTGTGTAGCTCAGACTGAACCACTGACCTTGTACGATTTTCCCACCATTGTACAAATATAGCCATTGTCTCTACATGCTTCAGGTCCAAGTTGCTGAGGAGAAGGATGCCTGCTCTTTTACAAATGCCTTGGATTTCCAAGTCAGTCTGCTGGTTGCTGATAGTGGCAGCCTCCCTGGACCTCCTGCTGAATAATGCACTTGAACAGGGCTACTCAAGAGGTAGTAAATGAACTGCACTCCTTGCCCAGCATGCACAAGCTAAAGGAAAAACACAGAACTGTGCCAAGTTTAATTCACCAAAAAAAAAGACTCAGAGGAAATGAATGCAGGTGCAGCCACTCTTAGTAAGGAGAGACAGGCTCTACCTGCTCCCTGACAGAATCTTTGAGAGAACAAATCAAACTGAGAGCCAAAAACCAATTTCAAAAAGGTCTGATATACTTGGGGTCATGATGTTGAGCAATAAAACTCTACTACAGCAAAAATGCCAAATGGAACTGCAGATTACTCCATGCCACAGTGAAGAATATATTTCTGAATTGTTAGAAAATAAGTATAGAGGGCACATATTTTTATTTCAAGGATTAATAATTTGGGATCAAATTCTGTTTATAAATAGAACAAAGAATTCCTCTTCTTAGTTCTGTAAGAGTCTTTTGATAACCATAGTCCCTCCCAGTGGGTTTATTCTGAGATGTCCTTGAAAATAATGTCCTGGGGCAGGCAGCTAAGTACAGCATTGGACAGAGTATCAGCCCTGGAGTTAGGAGGACCTGAGTTCAGATCCCTTCAGACAGTTAATAATTGCCTAGCTGTGTGATCTTGAGCAAGTCACTCAACCCCATTGCCTTAAATAAAAATTTAAAATAAAAAATAATGTCTTGGGATTTGGGGGAAAGATTCTAATTTATGGAGGGACCAACATGTTTACCTAAAATCTGGACCTTGAACCCAAAAGAATCTATAATTTTCCACCTAGGCTAAGATGATAGCAAGTGCAACTTTTTGAGAGATATTTCTCCTTTTTTTTTTTACTTAAGGCAATGGGGTTAAGTGACTTGCCCAAGGTCACACAGCTAGGCAATTATCAAGTGTCTGAGGTCTGATTTGAACTCAGGTTCGCCTGACTCCAGGGCAGGTGCTCTATCCACTGCACCAACTAGCAGCCTGGAGATATTTATTTCTAATGTGAACAGTGAAGTTCCTCCCTTAAACCTTTACTATTTCCCTATGAAATAAAGTGGTTAAAAAACAAATCTCAGTGGAAAACCCATAATGTGAGATGGCCCTGATTTAACAACTTTATACTTCTACCAGGTTCCCAGAGTCTCTTGAATGTTGGGTGATGACTGTTGGTGGAGCTGTGAATTCATCCAACCTTTCTGGAGAGAAATTTGGAACTATGCCCAAAGGGCAACAAAAATGAGCATACCCTTTGACCCAGCAATACCACTGCTGGGTCTATACCCTGAAGAGATCATGAAAAAGGGTAAAAACATCACTTGTACAAAAATATTCATAGCAGCCCTGTTTGTGGTGGCAAAGAATTGGAAATCAAGTAAATGTCCTTCAATTGAGGAATGGCTTAGCAAACTGTGGTATATGTATGTCATGGAACACTATTGTTCTATTAGAAACCAGGAGGGATGAGATTTCAGGGAAGCCTGGAGGGATTTGCATGAACTGATGCTGAGTGAGATGAGCAGAACCAAAAAAACACTGTATACCCTAATAGCAACATGGGAGTGATAATCAACCTTGGTGGACTTGCTCATTCCATCAGTGCAACAATCAGGGACAATTTTGGACCGTCTACAATGGAGAATACCAACTGTATCCAGAGAAAGAGCCGTGGAGTTTGAACAGAGTCCAAGGACTATTCCCTTTAATTTAGGAAAAAAACAGATATCTTATTGTCTGATCTTGTTATCGCTTATACTTCTTGTTTCTTCCTTAAGGATATGATTTCTCTCTCATCATACTCAATTTGGATCAGTGTACAACATGGAAACAAAGTAAAGACTGACAGATTGCTTTCTGTGGGGGAAGGGAAGTAAGATTGGGGGAAAATTGTAAAACTCAAAAACTCAAATAAAATCTTTAATAAAAAAAGAAAAAAAGAAAATTTGGTGATGAATACTGACACAATATTATTTCAAATTTTGATTTTATTTTACCTAGTAAAGACACTGCCCAAGTTGAAAGTTTGATTACATGAGTTGAAAAGTCATCCAGTCATCTTTTCTGAAGACCAAAATTCTTAACTTCATTCTTAGCCTTCCCAAAGCATCTTGGAATAACACTTTTCCTTTTCTTTTGCCTTTTCCTTTTGCCTTTATCTTTCCTGAATTGTGTCTTTTTTTCTAAGAAAATGCTTCCCCTTTAACATGGTTGTTGTTGATTGATAATGTCCCACTCACCATGACTCTATTTGGGTTTTCTTGACAAAGTTACTGCTATGGTTTGCCATTTCCTGCTCCAGTTCATTTTACAGGTGAAGAAATTGAGGCAAACAGGAATAAGTGAATTTCCCAAGGTCACAGAGCTAATAAAAATCTGAGACCGCATTTGAACTCAGATCTTCCTGACTTCAGGATCAATGCTTTATCCACTATGACACCTAGCTGCCCCATCTCCCTTTTACACATCTTCACTAAAACAACTTTCTTGCCTTGGGAAACTCAAAGGCCCAAATAAAGGAACTGGAATTAATATGGTAAGCAAATGAATAATATTATGTTAATTGTGAATAATGATTCATATGCTAGCCCTTCCATTAAAAATATTTGCAATACAAGAGAGGTTTTCAAAGTTTGTTAATTTTTCTTTGTCTATAACTATTAACATCAGTATTGATAGTTTCATTTTTGCAGTTTTTGCAATCATGCCTATAATATAAAATACTTTTTAATGTATGTTCTCTTCTTATAGTATAGATTTCATTCCATTTTTTTAATTTCATTTTGCTTATTTTTGTTACTTTTTAAGTTTTGAACTGTCTCTCCCTACTAGAGAAGGCTACCATTTGACATAGACATATGTGTTGTGTGTACACATGAGCTCACATGTGAGCAAAACCATATAGTACATACCTCTATTTATCTTTTTCTGAAGTTGGATAGCATCTTCCTTCATAGGTCTTTTGTGGTTGATTTGAATCTTTATAAACCTCAGAATGACCTAGTCATTCACAATTGTTCCACGAACAATATTGCTGTTAGCTTATACAATATTCTCCACTGCTACTCATTTCACTCTTCATTATTTCATGCAAGTCTATGTATTTCTAAAATCAAATAGCTCATTATTTCTTACAGTACAATAGTATTCCCATCACAATCATATCCCACAACTTGTTTAACCATTCCCCAACTAAGGAACAAAAGAACTGGATTCTAGTTCTGACAGTCAAAACCTTGCTAGGCGATTTTGGATAGGTAATTTCTCTTCACTAGGTCTCAGTTTCTTCATCTGTATAGTTAAGGCACTGGATAAGATGATCTCTAAAGTCCTTTCTGTCTTGATGTTCTTTATCTATTATGACTTGTTTAGGTAGGGAAATAATCAAACTGAAAATTTCTCCACCTAAAGAATTCAGTAGAATTAAATCATTAGGTCCAAAAATATGGATAATGTTCTTTTGTGGGGCACAGCCAAGAACACAAGATCATTCAGAAACAGGGGAAAAGGTACTTGTTGGTTGGAAAAAAGACCAAATGATGGAAAGTGAATTTTTCTTTGTTTAGTATAAGTCAGTCAACTTATGCCAAAAAGGAAGGAACTATTTATTTGCTGATATCCGTTACTATAATAACAACTATATATAATCAATCATAGGCAATTTTCCTCAGCTCAGTCTGGGATTCATGTGGGAGGAATTTCCCTGCACAAAACCCAATAAGGCAGAGATTCTCAATTTTTTTGTGTGTCAAGAATCCCTGTGGCATTCTGCTGAAACCTCTAGACCCCACTCAGAATGATGATGGTGTTTTTTTAAATTTAAATGTATAAAATATATAAAATAAAATATATAATAATATAATCAATGAAATTAATGGAAAATTCAATAATAACATAAAATAATAAAAATATATACATTATATATGATAAAATTTTCACTAAAATGAACAAAATGCATATATAAGATGGATATATAACATTTTGAAATATATAAAATAAATTTTTATTTAAATGCATAAAATAAACATGTTTACAAAGGAAATTGATCACACTGATGAACAGTTTTCAAACATTTTAAAAAATGAATCCAAGGTCTCCAGCTTAAGTATCATTGCAATAGGATTTCAGATGCTCCAAAGTGAATAGGCCAGCTAGGAGTTGTCTGCTTTTTTCTACTAGATTCTTTCTTTTCATCTTCCTCTCCCCCCCCCCCCCCCAACTCCAGGGTTAGAAGGAGAGCTTTTGTTGTTGTTCAAATAATAACATTATTAGGTAACACATAGAACACTGGACTTGGAGTCAGAAAGATCTGAGTTCAGATTCAATTTAATGTCTGTTTGCTGCAATTTTCTCATCTGTAAAATGGAGAGAATAATAGCAATTGCCTTTCAGGGTTGTTGTGAGGATCAAATGTTTAGCACAGTGTCTGGTACTTACTATGTACTAGTACTATGTACTATATAAATTGCTAATTAATATCACCCTCATTTCCCAATATATTCTGCCTTGTTCCCTTCTCACCCAGAGAGAGACATACAGTATATGAAAGAATAAAAGAAGGAAGAAAGAGAGAGTGTTAGCAAAACTAATCAACCCATCAGTGGATGCCTCCTTATATTGCACCCATAGTTTCCCATCTTTGTCAAAAAAGAAAGATGATGCAGTCTCAGGGGCTAAGCTTAGAACCTTCCTGCTCTAAGACAAAAATGAGTGCTCTGCTTCTTTTTCAAGCCAAAGGAACCTCAGTTTACTGCTGTTTTATTCATTTAAGAAACCAAAGCCATAAGTAAAAAGGTATCATAGATTTGAAACTTGAAGAACCCTTAGAAATCATTTAGTCTAACTACCCCTCCCTATTTTACAAATAAGGAAACTAAGTCCTAGTGATACAAAGTGACTTGCTCATGACAGGTAACAGTTGGGACTCAAATTGACATCTTCTGATTCCAAACATAGATGAAACTTCTAGAAAAAACTTTTCAGATTTTACTAGTAGGAGGCAGTTTGGAGAGCAAGGAAATTTCCTATCATACCTAGTTGTCTACACTACATACCTGACAGAACAATATTGGAATAAAGAGGTGCCTCAGGCAAGAAGAAATTGCTGGCATAATTCTTGGGTTCAACAACTTTGTTCCCCCTGTCAACTATTTATCTTCTTCAGAAGGAAGTGAACAGGGACCAACTTATCTCACATCCCTTTTTATAGCTCCACATTTCTCTAATTACACTTCTCAGACAGATTCAAGTTTAATTTCATTAAGCTGTTTAACCTATTTAATTATAAGAATCCCTATAGTCATCATTTCTTTCTATCTTAAATGTCAACTGCAGTTTTCAAATTTCCTTTACTTCAACTGCCTATTGGGCTTATACTTGATTTTTTTTAACCACGAAGCAAGAAACTTTTAAAAGAAATTTGAATTGCTAACAAATACTAAAAATCAAATGAACATAGTTGATGAAGAACCAACTATTACATTAAATTCTTGACATTTGACAAAATAGGACCCTTGAATTAGCAAACAAATATATCAAAGACCCAAAGATGGAAGGTATTTCAGAAATCATGTAGCCCAAACCCTTCCTTTTATATTTGAGGAAACCAAGACCCAGAGAAATTAAATTAATTAATTATCCATGTAATTCATACATAAGTAAAAATATATAGAGAAATGAATAGCAGGACCCAGACTATTTCTCTCTCTCTCTCTCTCTCTCTCTCTCTCTCTCTCTCTCTCTCTCTCTCTCTCCCCCCTCGTTGATGTCACCTAAAAACAAATATAAATTTTGTCTGCTTCTCTCTCTTTTATATCAAATATTGTTGGAGTTTGTACCCAGAAATATTCGGGTTTGGTATAGGATGTTTGAGAAAGAATTCACTAGAAAAGAGCTCTCTTCCAGGCAAATAGGCATTTTACTGGCATTGAGATAGCACAATGGGCTAAGAGTTGGGAGATACTCTAGCAAAGAGGGATCTGGCATATGCTTGTTTATATAAGGAGAGAAGAGGGAATGAAGAGAGAAAAAATGTTCTCAGGTGATTAAATCTGTCAGGATGAACTGTCAGAAGTTGGCACCACAAAGGGACAGTGAGAACTTATGCTTAAATTATAAATATGCTTGTTAAGGAGGTTTGGGGATATCAAAAGAAGATATCAGGTGCTGTTAATAGGTCATTAAATCTCTAGGCAAACCCTCATGTAAAAGGTAAAAGGGCAAGGATGGATTCAAGTAGGTCCAGTGCATAGAGTACTAATAATAAGCAACCAGAAGTAAAAAACAAACAAAAAAAAAAAAAAAACAGAGGCAACAGACCTAATAATTTTCATAGCTAGAATTTCTGATTCTAGTAAGTACTAGGAAAGACACTCAGAGCAGCTCTGAATGTGGGGGAGTGGGCTCATTTACTGGAAAGCCCCCATCAAGATGAATATCCCCATTTATCAAGGATTTATGGATGGCCTAATATCCTGGAGGGGAAAGATTCCCATGCTTTGTGGACATCTTTAGCTTAATTGATAAGGCACAAAGGTCCTAAATTGGGAGGGATCATTCATACTGATGGAATTGCTGCCAGCACTTTTTCTTTCAAGTCACTCACTCCTTTGATGGACAAGCATAGAAGCAGCTTTATCAGATCACACCTTCTGATTGTGTCAATGGTATGAGAATCTGTCTCCAAAATTCCATTTTAGAAGTCTAGTTTTCTAGCAGGCCCCTACACAGTATGTGTAATCAGTAAACTTAGAGAAATTTAATAAATACATGTTAACCTAAACCTGTTTATTCTTTCTTGAGACCATATTCTGGATGATGCTGGGGAAAATGTAGCTGACTAAAGATTGGGTGGAACATGAAAGAATTCATACAAAAGACCTGACACTGACCCAGAAAAAATTTTAGGTAACAAAAAGGTTTATTTAAGTAGAAGCTATGTTACACACAACAAAAAAAGTCAACTTAAAAGAAAAGGGATGGAAATCATCTCTCCTTTAGAATGGACTGCTCTTTTGAGTTCAGACACCAATTAAAAAGCCACCTTAAAAAAATGGAAACTGCCTCTCCTTTAGAGTGGGCTACTCTTTTGCATTCAATCACCAATTCTCTTTAACATGATTCCAGCTAAGTAGGTTAGCACAAAGAAAGATTCATGAGAGATAAGCAGTAAGGAAAGAGAGGCATGATGGTTATTTGGAGATTCACTCTCCCCTAGAGCAGGCTATCCTCCAAAAGTAAGATGAGCCATCCAGAGTATAAGAGGTAAAGAAGGGGAAATAGGGGCATAAGAGGTTATTTGAGGAATCTTGCCCTCCCCCACCAGAACAGGCTGGCCTCCCAAAAGAAGACAAGCAACTCAACTGAGGAATAAACGAGCTTTTAAAGGGACAGGAAGGGAGCCAAGATGGCGACAAGAGTGAATCATGTCTTAGGCGCTCTCTCATAAATCTTTGAAACTAAGGACTCTAACTAAATTTTCAAGAGGTAGAACCCACAGAGGGACCCAGTGAGGCAGTTCTCCTACTCAAGGTAACCTGGAAAAGAGCAGAAAGGCTCTGCTCCTCAGGGCTGGAGGGGCGGCCAGCCAGAGGGGTGGCCTACCAGAGCAAAAGAACTTCAGCTCCTGGAGGCAGCCCCAGGGTGCTGGGAGCCGTGGCTCACAGCAGCGGGGGAGTTAGCTGAGCTACACCCTGGGGAGCACTGAGCACAAATTGGGGGAACAGCAGGGAGACCTCTGCCAGAGGCACACAGGGAGCAGCTTGGCCACTGCATTCCAGATCCAGAAAAGAGAAGCAGGTGGAACCAGTAAGCAGGAGCCCCCAGGGCATGAGCCCATTGAGCTGAGGGAGAGGAGTGAAGAGAAACTGCCAAGCACTGTCCTCTGCCCCTGGAACAGGACTTTGGGGCCCTGAACACATTCAGATCCTGATCACAGTCTTGGCCCCCCATAGAACAGGAGGGCCCCCCCCACCTCAGCCCCATAGCAGAGAGGGGGCGCATATGGTCATTCACAGACCAAGAGGGAGAACAGGGCCTCATACACTGAGACTCTTGTGGGAGTGTTCCAAAAGCTCAGGAAGCACCCCAAAAACAGGCGTAGTCTGGGAAAATGAGCAAGCTGAGAAAAAAGAGGAACACCATTGAGAAATACATTGTCTATGATCCGAAGAAGGATCAATATACTCAGTCTGAAGATGAGGAAACACAAGCTCCTGCATCTAAAGACTCCAAGAAAAAACAGAAATTGGGATCAGGCTATGACAGAGCTCAAAAAAGACTTCAAAAATCAAATGAGGGAGTTAGAAGAAAAACTGGGAAAAGAAATGAGAGAGATACAGGAAAAACATGAAAATGAAGTCAGCAGCTTAGTCAAGGAAATCCAAAAAAATGCTGAAGAAAATAGCATGCTAAAACCCAGCTTAGGTCAAATGGATAAAACAGTTCAAAAAGTTATGGAGGAGAAGAATGCCTTAAAGAGCAAAATTGGCCAGATGGAAAAAAAGATAAGAAAACTCTCTGAGGAGAACAAATCCTTCAGACAAAGAATAGAATTCAGGGAGATTGATGAATTTACCAGAAATCAGGAATCAATACTTCAAAACCAAAAAAACCCCGAAAAAATTAGAAGAAAATGTGAAACATCTCATTGAAAAAACAACTGATATGGAAAACAGACTTAGGAAAGATAATTTAAAAATTATTGGAATACTTTTAAAAAATTATTGGAATACCTGAAAGTCATGAACAGGAAAAGAGCCTTGACATCATTTTCAAAGAATTACTACAGGAAAATTGACCTGATATCCTAGAAACAGAGGGCAAAATAGAAATGGAGAGAATCCACTGACCCCTGAGAAAGAGATCTCAAAAAACCAACCCCTAGGAATATTATAGCCAAGTTCCAGAACTCCCAAGTCAAAGAGAAAATATTACAAGCAGCCAGAAGGACACAGTTCAAATATCGTGGAGCGGCAGTCAGGATCACACAGGATTCAGCAGCAACTACATTAAAAGCTCGTAGGACTTGGAATATAATATACCGGAAGGCAAAAGAGCTTGGAATGCAACCAAGAATCAACTAGCCAGCAAAAATGAATGTCCTCTTCCAGGGAAAAAGATGGACTTTCAATGGGGAATTTCAAATGTTCCTTTTGGAATGGCCAGAGCTGAACAGAAGGTTTTATCTTCAGATACAGGACTCAGGTGAAGCATGGAGATTGGAGGAGAGGGGGGAAATATGAGGGACTTAATGAGGATGAACTGCATGTATTCCTGCATAGAAAAATGACACTGATAATACTCATATGAACCTTCTCAGTTAATAGAACAGGTAGAAGAAGCTTTTATAGTTGAAGCACAGGAGAAAGCTGAATTTGAAGATAAAATATGCTGCAAAAATGGAGTCAATAGAAAAAAGGGAAATGTAATGGGAGAAAGAAAAAGGAGAGGGGGAATAGGCCAAGATATTTCATATAATAAGATTTTTCTTTATTACAATGAGCTATTGCAATGATATGGAAGGGGGGAAGACAAGGGGGAATGAGGGAATCTTTGCTCTCATCAGAGGTGGCTAGGAGAGGAAACAGCATATATACTCAATGGGTATAGACATCTGGAGTAAGAAGGGGGAGGACAGGGGGAAGGGGTGGGGATGTGAATGAAGGAGGAGAGGATGGACCATGGGGGGAGAGTGGTCAGATACAATACATTTTCTTTTTTACTTCTTGCAAGGGGCTGGGATTGGATGGCCTGTCTGGGATCTGGCCAGGTGGATGCTGGGCCTAAGGCATGGTAGGGGGGCTCGGGGCCTCTTGGACCCAGGACTAGGGATCCGTCTGCTGCGCCACTCAACTACCCTACAGCAGAGTCAGAGTGAAAGGAGAGAGAAAATATAGTACATGGTAGTGGAGAAATACGAAAGGAGGAAAAATGTGGAAGTAACTTTTGTGATGGACTTATCATAAAGAATGTGATCCACCTGCGACAGAGTTGTTGGTGTTGGAACAAAGACTGAAGCACATTTTTTATTATTATTTGGGGGGAGGTGCAGGGCAAATGGGGCTGGATGGCCTGCCTGGGGCCACATAGCAGGGTGATCATTGGGTGTCTGAAGCCCGATTTGGACTCAGGTGCTCCTGGCTCAAGGGCCAATGCTCTGTCTGCCACCCCTACTATATCACTATTTTATTTTATTTTGGGTTGGTTTTTTTTTTTTTTTGGTTTTTGAAGGGCAGTAGGGTTGAGGTGGCTTGCATGTCACACGGCTGGATCATTGTTGGGTGTATGGGGCCGGATATGGGCTCAGGTGCTCCTGGCTCCAGAGCTGGTACTCTGTCCATGGCGCCACCTGGCCTTACCTACAATTCTTCTTATTATTTTTTTTATTTTAATTTTTTTCCTCTCCCCCTTTACTTTATCACCCAAGTGAGTCTATATTTTTGGGGGGAGGGGGTATTTTGTTCACTCTTAAACAAGAATATTTTATTAATGTATAAAAAAACATTATTTTTTTAAAAAATATGCATACCTTTTGATCCAGCATACCACTCCTCAGTCTATACCCAGAAGAGATGATGAAAAAGGGTAAAAACATCACTTGTACAAAAATATTCATAGCAGCCCTGTTTGTGGTGGCAAAGAATTGGAAATCAAGTAAATGTCCTTCAGTTGTGGAATGGCTTAGTAAACTGTGGTATGCCTATGGAACACTATTGTTCTATTAGAAACCAGGAGGGATGGGAACTCAGGGAAGCCTGGAGGGATTTGCATGAATTGATGCTGAGTGAGATGAGCAGAACCAGAAAAAACACTGTACATCCTAACAGCAACATGGGGGTGATGATCAACCTTGATGGACTTGCTCATTCCATCAGTGCAACAGTCAGGGACAATTTTGGGCTGTCTGCAATGGAGAATACCATCTGTATCCAGAGAAAGAACTGTGGAGTTTGAACAAAAACCAAGGACTACTACCTTAAATTCAAAAAACCCTGATATCTTATTGTCTGATCTTGCTATCTCTTATCCTTTATGTTTCTTCCTTAAGGATATGGTTCCTCATCACATTCAATTTGGATCAATGTTTACCATGGAAACAATGTAAAGACTGACAAACTGCCTTCTGTGGGGGTGGGGAGAGGGAAGTAATATTAGGGGAAAAATTGTAAAACTCAAAATAAATAAAATCTTTAATAAAAAAATAAAAAAAACAAAAAAAAGGACTGGAAGATCAGAGAATTTAGGTGTCTGTTAATGGGGGCAGTAACTCAGAGAGCAGAGATGAGGTAATTAGGGATGTATAGGTGAGGGGTGGTAGCTCAAAGATTTAATCTTTCAGATTAAGTCAAGGATCCATTGTTTTGTTGATAGGGGTTTGTTTTGTGGCCCAGGGAGTCTTTACCTGGAAGTGGCAAGATACTTTACTAAAAGTTGTTTGACTTTATCTCATGGATTGAATAACAGGGTGTGTGTGTGTGGGGGGGGGGGGGGGGTCTATGTTAACTCTTTGGGTGCAGGAGTATGTTATATTGAAAAATACATTATTTAGTTGTTTTAGGTTCATTTATAGCATAGTTAGGAAAAAACTAATATAAATGGCAACTATAAATGATTCCTTGTGAAATTTTTATTTTGACCCTAATTTGTTACAAAATATTCAGGGACAAAAGGAAAAAATTTTTTTCAGCACTGAAAGAGTTAATGAAAGGTATATGATCAGTGTGAAGGTGATAGATTAATTATAAAACATATTTTCTGTCCAATATTTCTCCCCCTTCATAGAGGTTAAGATTATGTTTAATTTAATTCTTTACTAAGACCAGTCTCATGGAGGCTGATGTTATCTATCTATATTTGCTTTATATCTTTTTCCAAATTGATCTGAAATTCTTCTAATTTTGCTTATATGTATGAGTTTATTTATGATTATGTTACTGTATGTTTGTTGTGCATGTGGTATTTTCTTCATTTCTATTTTATTCCCATGAAACTGGGCATGTATATGAGCCAAATGTTAGATTTTCAGTGAGACATGCAAAAGGACATGAGAGAATAGAGACTTCTGGTTGATTCCATGATTCCCATGACTCAATTGGAAATGGGAGAATTATGTCAAAGATGAATGGTTTCTGAATTCAAAAAAGCAGTTCATTCTAAAGGAGAGGTGGTTTCCATTCTCTTTCTTTTAAGGTGTTTTTTTTTCTTTACTCTGTGTAAATATCCCCTAAAAGGAAGAAGGATCTTCACTGAGTTTGGGTCAGTAGGAAATAAAAGTGTTAACTTCCTAGGGTTTGTCCTAATGTGGGACAAATGTTATCAGAGGTTTGGCCTTAAAAAAAAAAAGAAAAACAAAAATAGGTTAGCAGCACATTTATTGATATTTCTTTAGGTTGTGGATTAAAAGACCTTCAAAGAAACAGAGACAGTCAGATGTAGTGTTCTTAATGGGATTAACAAAGACAGTTTTTGTTCTGTTTACAATTGAGGGCCTCTTCTCTAAGCACCCATTTCAATTGCTAAATTGACTTGATTACCAGGAATTCTTTAATATCTAAGAGAAAGTTTAACCTTAGTCACCAAATTCTGTTCTTGGACACCAGAAATATAATATATTAGAAGAGAAAAATTCACTGAGAACAGTTGGGACATAATCAAAGCTATCTCTTGAATTTTCTGCAAAGTGATGTGACTTCCTCTCTTTTAACATATGTGTTTTTGCCCCAGTTCAGAAAATATAGAATTCCTGCTTGCCTCTTCTGCTTTTTGTTTCATTTCCTGAAGAGTTTGCCAAAAATCTATATTAAGGATTGACCTTAGTGGCTACTTCTTTAGTTCAAGAGGATGCAATCCTTTAACTAAGTACTGGTTATTCTGTAGGAGAAACTTCTGAAACTATGCCATTGTGATGAGAAAGAGCCTTGGCTATCCAGATGAAAAAAAAAAAAAAGAAAATGAAATTTGTTCAGCAGTACAAGTCTTTGAGGAATCTTTCATACCTACTAAAAGAGTATAATATAGGTGATAGACTATAGTTAGTTTTAAGTATGCATTCATGCATATAAGAGTCTTTTGTGTTTTAAGCATTTCTTTTGTGGCAATGGAATTCTATAAATGCTATCTACTATTTCATACCATAAGATATTTTTATAGAAGGGACCCTGTTAATTTCTTTTAGGGGAAATTCCAGTGATGAGCCATTTTAGACTTTTGTTCTCTAAAGCAGAGAGTTTGAGGATAGACTTTCTTCTTTTAGAGGTTCTCCTTTAGACTCTCCAAGACTTTCTGTTCTTGAGACTAGAAGTAGAAATACTTATAAAAAGATATCCTCAGAGTTTAGGTCACATACATAGTTGTAGTGAATATTCATCTAATTTTGTTTCCTCTGACATTCCCTTGCATTCCTTTATTAAGTTCTCTCCACACATTTTCATGGTACCATAAAATTGAATGAATAAAAAAGCATTTATTTTGTGCTATTCCATTAATATACTCTAGTTCCTAACACATAATAGGCACTTAATAAATGCCAGTAAAATTAAATCTAATGACAATATTTCCCAAAGTTTACTCTAGGTTTAATGCTATATGATCTACTTTAGGTATCTGGACAACATAATAACAATTTTCCTAATGTATATGAGACTGAGGTTTTTTGTGCTATATAAATCATAGAATTAATGTTTATTTTACAGAATTGAACAGATAGTAACAAAATTTACAAAAATAACAACACATCTCAGTTTGTGAATGAAAATGCAGAATCGAAGCACTGAGATTTTACTGCTGATACATATGCTAAATAAAGATAGTAATATTCTCTAGGTATGTTGCCTTTATTCTGGCTCCAATTCATTTGCAGTTAAATTACAAAGGATCTAATTAATAGTTAAGAAGATGGAACTCTAAGTCCATATAGATGATATTTTGAAATATCAAAATAAATTATTGAAAAGAAAAAAGTGGGTAGAGGACTTATTTTATAAATATAAAATTATTTTATGAATTTATTTTTATTTTATAAAATTTATTTATTTTATAAATTATATTTTTCGATATATATATATATATATATATATATATATCAATTTGGAAAAAGATATAAAGCAAATATAGATAGATAACATCAGCCTCCATGAGACTGGTCTTAGTAAAGAATTAAATTAAACATAATCTTAACCTCTATGAAGGGGGAGAAATATTGGACAGAAAATATATTTATATTTTATAAAATTTATTTTATAAAATATAAAATTATAAAAATAAAATTATTTTATAAAATATAAGCAACTATCTGGTACTGGATAAAAAAATAAAAATTCATCAATGAGTCTTACTAGAAATAAAGAAAAGAAAGAGTTACGCCATAGCTTGAGATCACAAAACCAATCACAAAATCATTCTACCAAAATTGGTAGGAAAACAGGAAAACAATTTTGTGCATAGCCATGAAGCAAGAATGAACAAAGAAATCTCTGATTTGCTAATCTGGGCACCTCCCAAGGAGCTGACATATAGGATTCATCAACTCTTGATAGCCTTCATGACCTGAAATTGTTGGGAGATGCTACCTTATTTTAGTAAAATATGTTTCATTCAGCAAGGGATCAGAGCTCTTTTAAAACTCCAAAACGAAATACCCTAGTTCATAAAACCCTGGGGTTTCCTAACTACAGATGAAAAATAGGAGGACAATAGGGAGAGAAAATCTGATTAGAAATTAGGTGAGATTAGATCCAGTAGAATGGAAGAGGAGAATTCAGAAAAGTCACCAGCTCAAACTTTCCTTTGGGTTATGAATGGGGGGAAGGTTAGGTTCCAAAATGTGGACCTTAAAGTTAAGAAATAAAATTTATGAATAGTCTAATAAATACACGATGTATTAAGGATTGTATATTTCAAGAGTTCAGAGAAAGGATAGAAGGAATACCAAAGTGCTGTAGAAAAGGTATCAGATAGGGAGAAAGAACCTTGGGTTCATATCTTGACTCTGCCATTTTTTTACCCATGGGATCTTACACAAAGGGTCTTACACAAATAATTTCACCTCATTGAACCTCAGTTTCCTAATTTATAAAATAAGAAGATTGGACTAGATGATAGCCAGAGTATATTTCAGTTCTACATTTAAGTCCTAAGGCTTTATATTTTGAAGAGGAAGGTCAGCCCAAGAAGGATTCCATTCTCATGCGTGAAATTACACACACATATATACACAGAGATTTATTCCAGAAAGGATGGGGTGTAACACAAAATCATATATATATATATATATATATATATATATATATATATATATGATTGGTTGGTTGATTGGTTTTTGTCATTTATTATTGAAGAAGATCAAAATAACAACACTATGTTAGAGATGAGTTGCAGAGTGACCAACTATGGCTGATCAGACCAGTACAAGCTCAGAATGCTCCATCACAGGTCGGGCACAAATAATCCATGTGAACACCTGAGGTGAGTTCTCTAAATTTCTGCATCCCATGTTTCTTTTGAGCTGTTTTAATTCTGCCTTATCCATAGAGCACAGCACCTGTCTGATGAGGACATGCCATGCAGGGAGATCCTATACCAATGTCTCCCATATACTGCATAATGTGACATATATCTATATCTATACATATACATATCTATAGATAGATAGATATAAATAGATATAGATAGGATTTAAGAGGGGAGAGACTCAAGGCAAGATTCACAGATGGGAGCACTACATATATTATCAGTTTTTTCAATATTTTGATTATTTGTTGCTTTTTTATCTGCTTTTAAAAAATTCTTTTATAAGATTTAACTCTAGAGGGGAAAGGAGGAAGAAAAAAGGGAAACAAATGAAAATATATTATTAAGAATCAAATGCTTGTTTATTGATTAATCCTTTTTTAAAAACTTCAGATATACATTATTTTAATAATATGCATGTTATTCCAAACATTTTAGTGCCAGTATAATTTTTAATAATTTCTTATTATTACATGAAGATTTTTAAAAGACCCTATATAATGTCCCTTCATGTGTCACAGAGGTTGCCAGATGAAGTCTTTTCAATATCAAAAATATTAAGGATTATCAGCTTAATTTCATCTGATGGCATAAACCAGAGTAATTTGATATTTATAAATTGAAGTAGTTCTCTTTTGAAATATGCTAAATGACTCTAAATGAATCTCCTCATTTGGGGAGAAGTATCTGAGTTGGTAATATACATGATATTTATATATCATATACATAATATACATCATATACACCATATATAGAGAATCCCAAAAAAAGACATTTCTCTTCTATGCTTTCTCTCTCTCTGTGTCTCTGTCTCTCATCTCTCTTTTACTCTCTCTCTATCTCTCTCTCCCTTCTCCCCATATTATTTATATATGTCCGTTATATTTTAAGGTAAGTTTGCTAAAATATTTTTCCTCAGAATTAGTTCATCACATAACTCCTCTAATCAAGCTTTACTCTAGTATTCAAGAATCATCACTAATTACCCCCTTCTTTTCATTTCTTGAACCTCCTATTAGAGACCAAATCATATATGTAGCATTTCCATTTGATTTCCTTGCCTCTAACTTAGATTTATGGGCATGACCTTTCTTTCATCTCCTATCAGTAGTAGGATTCAATCAGTTTGCACCAGTTCAGCAGAACAATACCTAATTTTATGTTGAGTTCAGCAAACCGGTTTTTAAAATGGCAATTGTAATCATAGTTCTCTCTAAGGCGGGTGCCTGGGAAGTCACCCAATGTGAAAATCACAAATTTATATTCCTTAATCTTTTTTAATGTTCATCTATGCAACAGCATTTTCTAAGTGCCTGTAGTAATGTTCATTCTATCCATAGATGAAAAAAATTGATGAAACTATGCTTATAATATTTGTTTATTCATTTCTTAAAACTCATTATACCTTTGATGAAATTACATTTTAATTCCCTCATTTTTGTCACTTCAGTAAACACATATATTGTAAAGAGAAAACGTGCCAAATAACCAGGGGTGATGAGCTGTCATTTGTTTCTGTTTTGTGTTACACCCCAAATTTTCCTGAGATATTATGGGTGTGCTGGTGTTCCCTGAATGGTGAAACCAATAGGAAACTGAGATACAATGGACCAATAGAAATATAGATTTCAAGGCTTATCTTATTGCTCATTTCAGAAACCATGGAAGAAGAAGAAAAAAAAGAGAATAGGTAGAACAAGCATATGGAGAACAAAGCATATGTTCCAACATGGGTTGCTGTGGTCATGTGGCTGATTTCATTCTATAAGGATTCATTTGCTTACTGTGAGTAATATAACATAATCTAGTTTGGTGTACTTCTTTTATTGTTCTTATTTGAGTATTAAATCCACAAAATATTAAACTACCTTTTGGTATATCTTTTGAATACTTAAAATAGTCATCAGGACAGAGAACCAGTTTTTAATTTATTTGAATCCCATCACTGCTCCTCTCTATCTATTCTTTCTTATTCTTAAAAAATTAGCTTAGGTATCATAGTGACCTTTCTGGGAAGCAAGGGGTTGAAGGAGACAACCATGTTCACAGCTTATCACCCAGCGGTCAGTCTTGTTCTGGGTCCATATCCTGATCCCGCCTTTTACATCCCTTTTTTGTATTGAGTTGAGTGGGAGGAAAGAAGGCTAAGTAGGATTTTATAAATTCCTTTCTTGATCCCCTGGTCTTCTGTTGATATTATTCATGCATGTTTTTTTCAAATGCTAATGAGCAATTAGTTAATTTATAGTCCCTAAACATTCCCCTAGTTCTATAAAAGGCAGAGGAAAACAACTTCAGGAACTCAGACAGAAACCAGTTTTGCATAACTGATGATTTACTCTTCCATTTGAGGACCTTTCCAGAAGTCACATATGTAAGATTTGACCCCCTATCCTTAATCTTTACAACTAGTGAGAAGAGGGGTCTGGATGCAAAAACTCTTGTACTGTCATATTCCAAGATAAGCTATTGTAAATAGTGGAAATAAAGATTAGAACCATGAAAACTTTCTTCCTAATTAAAAAATTACATCTCCATAGTTAGGAATTAAAAGGTCATGTAGAACAGAATTAATCAGGCAATCTGGTCACAACTGCAAGGATAGGCAAATAGGTGCAATTCAATATCATCAGGATCCTTCATGACAATATCCTGCCAAAATATTTACTATTTTTTCCCATCCTGAACATATTGGAAGAAAATCTTTTATTTGATAGCAATGGTGTGAAGTTTAAATTTGAGTATTTTAATTTTCACTTTTATAACCTTGAGGAAAATTTGCAAAAAGCTCTCCAAATACACCTGAGAGAATCAGAACATTGCCCACATATACCGAATTTAAAATGTAATTCCTTTGAGGTTACCTACATCTGTCATCATTTCCAATAAGAGAAATAGTTATTTCTTTCTAATATTCATAATTAGTTATTGAATTAGAACCAAGATTCTTTCAAAAACCTCTAGGTTATCTAGGATCTTGAACTGAAGGACATTGCTTGATGAATGAAATTGCCCAAATCTCATGGTAAATTTGTTTCCATCCTGGGTTAGGAGATTCCACCCAAACAGAGAACTATACAAAGAATTTAATCTAAAGTGAATTCTGGCCCATTGTGTTCTTCAGGTTTGGATGGGAATGGATACTTTGTCAGTCTGGTGGTGATCTGGGATTGAGTGATCAAAGTCACATTCCCCTGTCCCTCTTTAGAATAGGTTCACTTCTCATTTTAAATATTCATTCTTCTTATTAATTGTTAACCAATCAGAGTTAAGTAAGATTGGATGTGGGTATTATATTAACTGTCCAATGCAATCAAAGAATGACATTTGTTGATTTTGCTGATTTTGTTGTTAATTGTTCTTCTTTGTTATTAGGAAGGTTTGCTGAGTAGGGGAGGAAGAAAGAGCTATATCTGTAAATAATGTGATTTAAAAACAGGATACTCATTTTAAAATATGAAACTTTTTAATGGAAACTATTTAAAGTAACTTAATGTAGCTATTGAAGCTCCCCTCAGAATAACAATCTCTCTGAAAACAAAGCATTTTCAATTCAGTCAACTCAATTAATGAACATAAAAAAGACTGCAAGTATGCATGAATTTATAGGAATCTTCCTAAATGTGATGAATATGGAAAAATTCCATTCAATATTCAGATCTAGTTAAATGCAAAAGACTATCCCTAACAAAGAAGCTAAATATAGTGAATGTGAGACATTCTTCAGCTCTAACACTTTGTCCAAAATCTTAGATTTCATGCTAGAGAGAAAAGTTAAAGGTACAACAAATGTGAAAAGACCTTTAGTCAAAGGCCTTATTGAACTCTAGAAAGCTTAGACTGATGAGAAATCTCATAAATTAAGGAATGTGAATTTTATCAGATTCAGATAATTCATATTAGAGAAAATTTAGAGATTTAACACTAGAGAAAAACCCCACTTGTATAATATTTTTTAATAATCCTCTGGCTACTGAGTGAAGAAAGGAAGATGTCAGTAACCATCATAAATTCGATGATAATACTGACCAATTAAAATGTAACAGAACATTTCTTAACCATTGTTGCCTTGTAACTCAATTATTGTTCAAATGTTCTTGAGATCTGCAAATAACAGATGCTAGATGAAACACATTACAAGCAACCCAGTTCAAATTAATCATACTTGGCACCAACATTAGGCTTTTTCACAGTGAGCATACTTCCAAAGGACTCCCCTTCAAATATGTCATCCTCTTGTGAAATCTGATCCCTTCAAATGAACTCAATGAGTCTAGGACTGTTGACAAACAGATGTTTAATAAATTCATTCTATGATGTTTAATTATAATGGTCAAATATGGTCCAGAAAACAGAAAATACATTTTTATTGATTCCTTACAGAACTGGGCATCTATGGGTGTAAAATAGTACATATATATATGCTAACAGGCTTAGATGTTGTAATTAGTAGTTTTGTTGAACTATATATTTTTCAACTTTGTTTTTTATTCTTTCTTAAAAACAAAGAGTTCTGATGTGGAGATAGGAATGGGAAGGGGGGTGTTTAAGTTATATTGGGAAATGCTGGTAAGCAAAAACCAAAACTATCAATAAAAATTTATTTAAATTTGAAAAAAAGAGAGTATTTGCCTATTTGCTAAAATGTGCAGGGCTTAATGTTTATAAATAATAATAATAATTCACATTTATATATCACTAATATTTACAAAGCACTTTTCTCATAACCATCTTATGAGATATCAATAATGAGCACTTATTAAGTCAAAACAACAAATATCTATTAATTGCTTGTTGTATGATAAGCTATGAAGATACCAATATAAGGAAAAAGAAAGACAATCTTACTCTCAAGTAACTTACACTTTAATGGGAAGTAAACACATAAAAAAATGAGCCAAAAAGCAAAGGAAGGGGTAGTTCCTTAATTGAGGTATGTTGGCTAAATTTACATGATGAAAATGATTGTCCTATATCTATCCTCAAGAGAAAGATTTAGGGAGGTTTCTCAAGTTCAATGACAGAATTCATTATTCTCCCCCTAAAGTAGTTCTTCCTTTAAATGTCTTGTGATCTTAGTATTTTGTCATTTACCATTGCATTAACCAGACTTCTGAAACTTTTCAAAGTTGTTTTGCTCTATAATGTTATCATTGTATAATTTTTCTCCTATTTCTGCTCACTTCACTCTTCAATTCATAGTTCATTCAATTTCCTCTAAAATTATTCTTTTTGTCCTTTCTTATGGCATAATAATATTTCATTGCATTCATATGCCATAATTTGCTTAACCATTCTCTAGTTAAAGGATATTCCTTTAGTTTGTAATTTTTGACTCTCATAAAAAGAAGTGTTATGAATATTTTCCCTACTCAGTTTCTTCAAATGTTTCCATTATTCCTCTCACAACTGCCTTGTATTATTCTTTTTAATTTCTCTTTTATTGTGAATTTAGCAATTATCAATAAAGAATACACAAAAATTACAAGAAAGCAAAATGTATTAGAAACTGTGAACTTCTGTTATGTATAGTTCTTTAAAGAACTATACAAACATAATATTAAATTTAACAATTTAGCAACAAAATTGCTCCATTTGTTGGTATCTCGTATATTTCTTTTTGTTTTCTCTTCTAAAATTGCATTATTTTCTAAGGCTCCTAAGGGAAAAGAATTTTCCCTCTTTATTGCTTTTTTTAGTTTGTTCATTTTACAAATATTCTTTAGGGTCTTATTGCAACTGGCCAAATAAGTGTGTTTCTCCCTAGGCATAAGGCCCCATGATCAGTTCACAAGCTGACTATCTCTCAAAGGGATTTATGGAGCATTTAGGTTTCATTTTCATGCATTAACTAATTATAAGATTTTCAATAAATTTTATTTCTCTGAGTTCAATAGAGCTCTTCCCTCAGCTCTAGATTCTAAGAACCCCAAAGGAAAATTTACATTAAACCACAGGGACTGGGGAAGATGTTATCTGCCAGCAGAACTTTGACAAGCTTTCCCTCTGTGCCCATGAAGTTCTCAAAGCAAAAACCTTGTTATGATTCAGTCTGTATTATTCAAAGCAGTGCATAATTCAAAGCAGCTGTTATTCCCCAGCTGGCTAGTTACCCAATTAGTGTTTAATTAAAAATAGCACCTAGGACAGTACTCAGCAGAAATAGATGTTTATTAAATGTCTTTTTATTGCCTGACTGAAATGAGATGATGCAAACCCAGCTAACTCTGAGTTCACTGAGTTACTGAAGTAACTCCTATCTGCAAATTTACCATAAAGTGATTCCATTGGCTAGCTCTCCTTTCATAAGAAAAAAACCCAGTAGACTGAAAATTTACATATTATTTTTCTCTCTTACATTCCCCAATGAAAAAGGAAGAAAGTTGCAACATTATTTTTCTATAACAGACACAAAGCAGACACAGAAAAACTAAGTGACTTGTTCAGAGGCATATGATGGGATACTCAGTGTGAATGAGGTGGAAAGAATTGGAGAGAATATTACAGCAAAAAAAAAATGAACAAAAACTCAAGAGATTAGAGTTGTCAAAATGTACTCTCTTCTACTGATTGGCATAGATGATCCTTAAAAATATCTTCATCATTGGTCAATCATAATACCTAAAACTCCTGCTGTTTCCTACATGTATAGTTATGTGGAAAATAATACTGCTGACCTGAATAAAGATGAAAACAAAATCCAATACACAACTCATATATATTCCAATGAGATTTATTCATGCATATTATATGCCAACTCTCAGATAGGTGCAGAGAATATAAAAACTACCTGGTCCTGGCTGGCTCTATAATTGACTGTTCCTACATCAGTAATTGATATACCAGTATCAATATACTTTCTATAAGGTCACAATGAATCTCCAACATTGATGAAATTGGAGACTGTATTACTTTTGCTTATATACATATATATGTATATCTATACATATATATATAAAATTTTCATATATACATATATATATATATATATATATATATATGTTTAAATAAAGTTATATTTTGGCCAAAGTTTAGCTGTGAAGTCTCATCAGTTTAGGGGCCTTGAAGACTTGAAAGTGCTAATTGATGAAACTGATGATTGTAATGATAATTTTTGGAACTCATGATTAGTTTTTTCAGGAAAACCAGCTTTGGCACAATTCAGTAACTTCAGTAAACACAGAAAGAACTAGATATTATCTAGTCAGGGAGAGGTTTATTACTAACAGTTTTTCATATTAATAACTTTTTGAAGCAACTGATTTTCAAGATGGACAGTCTGCCAAGCTCAGTTCCTAATAATTATTTTAATAATAACTTTAGTACCATTATCTTGAAGTGAGCAAAGCACAATCTTTTTTGCAAAAGTCATAAAGGAGACTAAAAACTATTGAATATTTAGCATGCAACTATGAGTTTAACAACAGTTCAAAGAAAACCATTGACTTCTAACATGAAAGGGAAAAAAAGGATCTAATAAATTATACTTAATAGAAATGTTTCTTCTATTCAGGAAGGGAATGTCCCATTTGTGCTTTTGGTATTCAGTGCTACAAAATTCATACATCAGTAGCAGTTAGAAAAATGAGATGGGTCATAATAATTAAATAAGACACTGGTCATCCAGAACAACTTCTTATTTTATGAATGAGCAAACCAAGACCTAGAGAACTGAAATGAGGAGACCAAGTTCACACAAGTAGTAACAGGATTAAAATTTGAATTCCAGTCTTTTATCTCCCGGTCCAGTTCTCCTTCCATTTACTTGGAGAATTGGTACTAAGAAATCTAATAAATTCATGATATTGTCACTAATTAAGGGTTCTTAAGTCAAAGTGAAATTTTTTTTGGCCATTGACATCATAGCAAAAACAAGTTATGAGATTTATTTGATAAATGGAAAAGAACAAGACCTTAATTCAGTGTAAAGGATCAATATATTTTGATGAGATCAAGGGAGCAGAAAAAGTAAGAAAAGGTATTAGCTATGGCTACTGACTTGGTAGCAAATTGATGTGTATTAAGAGTTTTATCTATATAAACTATATATAACTATATATAAATATATATAACAATAAATATGTAAATATTTGTATATATATGCATACACATAAAAGAGAAATAGAGGCATATGTAGATATCTAAATGTATATGCATATGGCAATATATAAATAAAATCTGCATATATATCTATATATCTGCTGATATTTATCTCTCTATATATATCTATAAGTACAATATAATTATTTATTTGAGATTCATGGTATAGGTTTGTGGTTAGACTGCTGCTAATTTTATGAACCAGGATTTAGTTATCTAGCATTTTATTTGTGAGATTTCTATTTCTAGTGTATTCAAAGATGTTTTGGGGATCTCCATTCACTCCAATCAATTCATAAGAGATCAATTTATATGTCAGCTATACATTTTAGGTTTTTGCAAGGCAATGGGGTTAAGTGGCTTGCCTAAGGTCACACGGCTGGGTCATTATTAAGTGTCTGAGACCAGATTTGAACCCAGGTACTCCTGACTCCAAGACCGGTGCTTTATCCACTGTGCCACCTAGCTGCCCTCAGATATACATTTTAAAAGTTTACATTAGAAAAAGAAAACTTTCCAGTAGAGGAGCACATTTGGGAAGTCACTTTAAGACTCAAAGTCTGTTTAGGTAATCTATGAATGTGAACAAAGAAGGAAACTATAGGGAATGACCTACTGGTTCAAAATTCCCCTGTCTTAGGCAGTGTAGATTTATTGCCTCCAATTTCTTAATAGCAATAATAATTAGTATTTATTGGGTAGTTTCAGGATTGTAAAGTGCTTTACATATAGCTAATCAGTTAACTTTCTCTAGATAGTGTCCAAATTCTTTTCTTTTTTTTTTTAGTTTTTTTTTTTGGCAAGGCAAATGTGGTTAAGTGGCTTGCTCAAGGCCACACAGCTAGGTAATTATTAAATGTCTGAGACCAGATTTGAACCCAGGTACTCCTGACTCTCAGGCTGGTGCTTTATCCACTACGCCACTTAGCCACCCCTCAGATTCTTTTCTTAATGATCATAATACAAGTTATATGTCATAGGTCTCACACTCTAACATCTTTAGTATGAATTCCATGATCATTGCCATGAAAACCCAGATCTAGGTGGTGACTGGAGTTGGGTAAAAGAAATTAGAACTAGTTGACTGAGCAGTATGCCCTGAGAAACAGATCCCAGAAAACAGACACAGTTATCACCAAAATTTTTGTTTGGACCCAGAAAAAGTCTCTAAATTGAATTTAATTTAAACAAAAGTCAAAAGTCATTAACTAGCATTTTTTTTAGCATTCTGTGTAGTTTTAATCATTTATCAACAAGTATTTAATTTTGCCAGGCAACAGAGATACAAACCCTAAAATGAAATAGTTCTTAACCTCAAGGAGCTAACAGTCTATTACATTCAGGATAAGTAGAAAAATACTCTCAAATAATTTTGGTTTTGCAAGGTAAAGTGACTTGTCCAAGGTCACACAGCTAGGCAAATATTAAATTTCTGATCTCAAATTTGAACTCAGGTCCTCCTGACTCCAGGGTCAGTGTTCCATTCACTGTGCCCACCTAGCTGCTCCACAAATCATTTTTTTAATCCATTACTTCATATAATATAAGAAGTAATTACGATAAATACAGTTGATCAAAATGGTGAATAAATTAACTACAGTAGCTATACACATTCAAATTTTGTGTACCTTAAAACAAAACCACATTTACCCCTCCCTAGACCTCTGGGTCAAGTCAAACATACTGGTCTCTAAGGAAGTCATGCTTTAAGAATTCCTTGGAAAGGAATAAAATTCTTTCTTTTCCTCTTGCCTGTGAGCTCTCCAAGTCCCCAGCATGGTCCCCAAACTGCTGCACTTTATACTTGCTGACACAGAAGAATAATACTTCCCTATAGCACACTACCAGATGGTAATTGGATTCTAATAATAGAACAAAATCCTGAGAATTCCCAGAGCTTGGCCAGACTCTAACTGATGTCCCAGAAGAGACTCAGCCCTTTCACTGTCTGCCCATGTAAAGAATAGGTTATACAGAAAATGAAGTTGCAGTGCCTGGGTGGTAATGTGTTACCAGTGAGGAACCCTAGTTCTTTTGGCCTTTTGTTTTGTTTTGTTTCAGGTCAGAAGAAACTATTGTAATTACTTTCTCTATATAGGCCTTTACAAGATTTCAGGATGTAGAGATGGAAAAGACCTTAGAGAACATCTAGCACTTAATTAATTCAGTAGAAGGATCATACAGAGCTATAGTAGGAAGGGAATTTACACTTCATCTAGTTCAACACCTTCATTTTACAGATAAGGAAACTGAGACCAGGAGAATTTTTCCAGGCACATCACACTTCCTTCAAGGAATTTACAGTAATGAAAAGTCAGATTTTTACCCAATGTTGGGAAGAAATTCTGAGCAGTAGAATGGGTTGCTTCCAGAGGCAGATTCCCATCAGTAAGGGTCTTTGTCAAGAATGTCAAGAAGGAAATTTCAAGTATTGATAAAACAGCGGATCCCTTCATTTGCCCTTCGTTTTGCTAAAAAGTCCATTGATGACTCTTCAATGTTCACTGAATGGATTCCAATTCCAAACCCAATGCAGAGTTCATTAGAGTCTTTTGCTCTGTTATCAATCTATTTTCCTGGTTTTTGTTTCACCTAACTTCCATTTGTATCATGTATGCTTCAACCTCCATGCTTTTATTCATAGTATTACTTCAATTTATCCTTCATTCAGTCACTAAAGAGATTTTTCCCAAACTGCAAGTTTGATCATACCTCCTCCCTCTCTTCCCTGCACACCCAATAAACTCCTTTGACTCTCTGTTGCAAACTGAATTGAATACAAAATTCTGTTTAGCATTCAGAGTCCTTCCTAACTTAGCCACCACCTCCTACCTTTCCATTTGTCTTATTGCCAATAAGAATTAGGATCACCAATTAAAGACAGAAGATGAAGGGTTACTGAAGGAATTCAGTGCTCCCTGAGACTTTAAAACTACTGGGGAATTATAAATTATTTCAAAGTATATGGATTAAAAACTCTTCTCCTCCCAGAGAAGGGACAATTACCTTGAGGACAGAGTGAATAAGAAAAAGGTTAGGTGAGGTTATTTGGGAGAATGAGACAGAGAGAGAGATAAGCAAGAGAGAGGAAAAGAAAACTGGCACAGCTGACTGGGCCAGAATTCAGACTGACCAGGCGAAGAGAGAAAGACAGACAAACAGACTGACAGGCACACAGCCATGCGAGCTGGCTTAGTCCAGCTTCGTGGCATGGGGGCCCATAGTGCTCCACCAGGGTCTAGTTTGGGAGTACCTGGCCTAGGAAGGAAAGAGATGCAGCCATCCTTGCAGATAAGAGTCCAAGAGAGTGAGAGAGCCCAAGGAAGGGGGCACTTTTCAAATGCACTTCTGTAATGAGTTGGTGCTTAGAGAGTGGTCTAGCACCTGGACCAAGTATCCTCCAATGGGCAAGCTTTGTATGGTCCTTCCTTTCCCAAGGTGCATAACCTCCAACTTCAACATGTCCTGTCACTCCAGCAACAATGGGCAATGTCAGGTAAGTGGAAACAGAAGCAAGGTGAAAGGAGAATGAGGATTAGGGTACAAATTTTACATTTAACAATGGAATAACGGGGCAATTTTCATCTCAGGAGTAGGCAACATTTTACACCTTAACAAAATCCTACAGCACAAAAGATTACAAACTTCTTTTCCAACAACAAAATCTCCCACATTCATAGCTCTTTGCATCATTCTTATAATTTATTCTCCTGTACTCTTTCATGTTAAAGTGCTTGGCATGGTGCCTGGCAAATATTGAGTACAATATAAATGCTAGCTATCATTATTCATCATTAATAGTTGTTGTTACTATTGTTGCTGTTGTTAGTAGGGTAGGAGGACTAAGAGTAGCAGTAGATGGAGATGTAGCAGTAGCAGTAGTAGTAACAGTAATAGTGGCTGTAGCAACAGTAGCAGTAGCAGCAGCAGCAGCAGCAACAGCAGCAGTAGTAGTAGTAGCAGGAGCAGCAGCAGCAGTAATTATCAACATTGGTCTTCTGGCTGTTCTAACAATAATGTCTCCATCTCTCAAAGCTAGCATTTTCTCTGACTGCCCCCCCCCCCTGCCTGGAATATTTTCCCTTCTCTACTTTGACTACTAACCTTGCTGGCTTCCTCTAAGTTCCAAATAAATCTCATCTTCTGAGAGAAGCCTTCCCCATCACTTCTTAATTGGTGAACTTGCCACCTGTTAATTATTTCTTATTATCCTGAATATTGTTTGCAATGTTGCCTCCCTTGTTAGACTGTAAGTTCCTTGAGGGCAGGGACTGTCTTTTGCCTCTTTCTGTTTCTCCTGCCTGGAGAAACTCCTGCACAGTGCCTGGAACTAAATAAGTGTTTTATAAATGTTTAGTGAATGTTACTTCTACCTAAAATATCCCCTTCTTTTTACTATCTCTTGGAATTCTACTCATCTTTCAAGACTGAACACAAATATTACTCATCCGTGAAGCTTTCTATGATCTCTAGTCAGAAATGACCTCATTCCTCTAAGTCCAGCAACATATTTTACCTCTCAAAGCAATTATTGCATCCTATTTTTTTATATTGGATATATATATATATATATATATTATGCTTTATCTTTCCTTTTGGACTGTAACTTTCTTAACTGACAGTAGCCTTGCTTAATTCATTATTGTCTAGTGCTATATAATAAGTACTCAAGTGCTAACAGAATGAATGAGGTCATAAAGGAAGATCTCACATGAACTGAGATTTGAGTTTAGTCCCTATAATATGAATAGTGTTAAAAATGGCAGTATCAAAGACAAAAGAAGTCCAGGCACCTGAGTTGCTTTGGGGTAAGAGTTAGGAATATACCCCTTTTATAAAATCAGGAACCCTTGGACCAAGCCTTGACTGACTATACAGACAAGGTATGACTGGTATATTTCATGTGTGTGTCTGTATGACTGATATCTCTCCAGATGTATAATCATGCATAGGAGATCAAGGAAAATCATTTTTCAAGGTGCAGAGGGCGGAGAGGACAGCAATAAATATTGTCTTGAATGGTAAAAGGATGTTGCATTTACATTCCAGAAAAAATTTAAGCTGCCTGAGATTAAGGATTATTTTTCATTTTCTCTTTGTACTCCTAGTGCTTAGCTTTTTATATGATTGGCAACTTTAAAATGTTTATTAGGTTCAATTAAATTGAACAGGATAGGATTTTACTATATTTGATTAGATGGAAGTAGAGAAATTTAGGAGCTGGGTAGCAATTGTTCAGACAGTGAACAGTTTATAAAAAGTAGCTAAGGTTAGGCCACATGGATGGAGTCAGTTATTTTCCAGTGATTGGTTCACTGACTAAATAATGAGTATCTGGAGATCCCTGGGGAAGGAAATGAAAATACATCTCATTTTATCAGTACTTTTCCCTCTTAAATATTCACATTTATTCTGTGGTATTTCACACATGTAACAGTTTTGATGAAACCCACAGTAATCTGGCTTTTGAAGAAATCCTCCAAATCTTAAAAATGCTTGGTTCACTAGTTCTAGTATACATGTTATTTTCACTACTAAGTGTTGCTTAAAGCAAAATAACTGAACAGAAACTGATCCTTGGAGAAGAGCAAAACCAAAAGAAGTTTGGGGGTCAAGGAGATGATTAAAAGATCTTGTTAATGTGATAAAAGGGTACCTTGTACTTGGGGATCAGATTTTAAAGACAGTGACCCTCTCTGTGGACATAGTTTCACCCTTGGACCAAATGGATAGTCAGGACTTTTTCACTACTACAAGTAACAAGTCCTATCATGGCTTCCCTAAAGGTGTATTGGCAAATTTTATTTATTTATTTTTTTAAATTTTTATATTCTTTTCAAAAATTTATTTAGTTTAAATTTTACAATTTTCCCCCTAATCTCACTTCTCTCCCCCCCCACCCCCCACAGAAGGCAATCTGTTAGTCTTTCCATTGTTTCCATAGTATATATTGATCTAAGTTGAATATGTTGAGAGAGAAATCATATCCTTAAGGAAAAAACATAAAGTATAAAAGATAGCAAAATTAGATAATAAGATGATGTTTTTTTTAAAATTAAAAGTAATGGGGGCAGCTGGGTGGCACAGTGGATAAAGTACCATCCCTGGAGTCAGGAGTACCTGAGTTCAAATCCAGCCTCAGACACTCAATAACTACCTAGCTGTGTGGCCTTGGGCAGGCCACCCAACCCCATTGCCTAGCAAAAACTAAAAAAAAAAAAAAAAGAATTGGTCTATGGAGAAGTACAATGGTGTCTCTGGAAGTAAGAGTTTGCCTTGGAGGTCCCCAGGCAGAGACTAGTGGACCATGTGGTTCAGACATAGAAGGGATTGTTGTTCAGTTAGGAGCTGGAGTAGATAACTAAGGTAATTGGAACTCTTAGTCTGTGATTCTGAGCTATCAGCAACCACACCTGAAAATGAAAAAGATGTTTCTTCTTCCCAGTCATTCAAAGAGGATAGGAAGAGAGCAGGAGAAAATATCCTAGAATCCAAAGACTACATATTCCTCTTGCTTAATGTGAGCTTTAATATAGTGTTGATTCTGGAGGTTTCAGGTACAGGTATGGAATTCAATGACCTTGCTCTTATTAAATGATATATTTAATATTTATTTATTCTCATTTTGTACAATTTTTTTATACATTAATAAAATATTCTTGTTTAAGAGTAAACAAAATACCCCTCCCCCAAAAAATAGACTCACTTGAGTGATAAAGGGGAGAGAAAAAAATTAAAATTAAAAAAAATAATAGTAATAATTGTAGGTATGGCCAGGTGGCACAGTTGATGGAGCACCAGCCCTGGAGTCATGAGCACCCAAGCCCACATCCGGCCCCGTACACCCAACAATCACCCATCCGTGTGACATGCAAGGCTCCCAAACCGTACTGCCCTGCAAAAACCAAAAAAAAGAAAAAAAAACAAAATAAAATAAAATAATAATAATAGTACCGGTGTCTAGGTGGCGGACAGAGCATTGGCCCTTGAGCCAGGAGCACCTGGGTCCAAATCTGGCCTCAGACACCCAACGATCACCCTGCTATGTAGCCCCAGGTGGACTGCCCAGCCCCATTTGCCCTGCACCCCCCAAAAATAATAATATTAAAAAATGTGCTTGAGTCGTTGTTTCAACGCCAACAACTCTATCATGAGTGGGTCACATTCTTTATGATAAATCCATCGCAGACGTTACTTCCATATTTTTCCACTGTTGCCATTGCTGATCATAACTCCCTCCTTTCGTATTTCTCCACTACCATGTACTATATTTTTCTCTCTCCTTTCACTCTGACTCTGCTGTAGTGTAGCTGAGTGGTGCAGCAGACAGATCCTGGGCCCGGGGGCCAAGAGGCCCTGAGCCCCCATACCCCCCTTTAGGCCCAGCATCCACCTGGCCCTAGGGTTCCAGACAGGCCATCAAGTCCCAGCCCCTTGCAAGAAGTAAAAAAGAAAATGTGTTATATCTGACCACTCTCCCCCCGTGGTCCATCCTCTCCTCCATCACTCACATCACACCCCTTCCCCTTGTCCCCCCCCCCCCCCGTCTTACTCCAGATGCCTATATCCCATTGAGTATATATGCTGTTTCCTCTCCTAGCCACCTCTGATGAAAGCAAAGATTCCCTCATTCCCCCTTGTCTTCCCCCCTTCCATATCATTGCAGTAGCTCACTGTAATAAAGAAAAATCTTATTATATGAAATATCTTGGCCTATTCCCCCTCTCCTTTTTCTTTCTCCCATTACATTTCCCTTTTTTCTATTGACTCCATTTTTACTCCATATTTTATCTTCAAATTCAGCTTTCTCCTGTGCTTCAACTATAAAAGCTCCCTCTACCTGCTCTATTAACTGAGAAGGTTCATATGAGTATTGTCAGTGTCATTTTTCTATGCAGGAATACATGCAGTTCATCATCATTAAGTCCCTCATATTTTCCCCTTCTCCTCCAATCTCTATGCTTCACCTGAGTCCTGTATCTGAAGATCAAACCTTTTGTTCAGTTCTGGCCATTCCAACAGGAACATTTGAAATTCCCCTGGTTCATTGTAAGTTCATCTTTTTCCCTGGAAGAGGACATTCAGCCTTGCGGAGTAGTTGATTCTCGGTTGCATTCTAAGCTCTTTTTGCCTTCCGGTATATTATATTCCAAGCCCTATGAGCTTCCAATGTAGTTGCTGCTAAGTCCTGTGTGACCCTGACTGCAGCTCCATGATATTTGAATTATGTCCTTCTGGCTGCTTGTAATATTTTCTTTGACTTGGGAGTTCTGGAACTTGGCTATAATATTCCTAGGGGTTGGGTTTTTGGGATCTCTTTCTCGGGGGGGATCAATGGATTCTCTCCATTTCTATTTTGCCCTCTGCTTCTAGAAGATCAGGGTAATTTTCTGTAGTAATTCTTTGAAAATGATGCCAAGGCTCTTTTCCGGATCATGACTTTCAGGTATTCCAATAAATTTTAAATTTTCTTTCCTAAGTCTATTTTCCATATCAGTTGTTTTTTTAATGAGATATTTCATATTTTCTTCTAATTTTTCATTTTTTTGGTTTTGAAGTATTGATTCCCGATTTCTGGTAAATTCATCAATCTCCCTGAATTCTATTCTTTGTCTGAAGGATTTGTTCTCCTCAGAGAGTTTTCTTATCTCTTTTTCCATCTGGCCAATTGTGCTTTTTAAAGCATTCTTCTCCTCAATAACTTTTTGAACTGTTTTATCCATTTGACCTAAGCTGGTTTTTAGCATGCTATTTTCTTCATTTTTTTGAATTTCCTTGACTAAGCTGCTGACTTCATTTTCATGTTTTTCCTGCATCTCTCTCCTTTCTTTTCCCAGTTTTTCTTCTAACTCCCTCATTTGATTTTCAAAGTCTTTTTTGAGCTCTGTCATAGCCTGAGCCCAATTTCTATTTTTCTTGGAGTCTTTAGATGCAGGAGCTTGTGCTTCCTCATCTTCAGACTAAGTATATTGATACTTCTTGGGTTCATAGATAATGTATTTCTCAATGGTGTTTCTCTTGATTCTCTGCTTGCTCATTTTCCCAGTCTAAGCCTGATTTTGGCATGTTTCCTGAGCTTTTGGGACACTCCCACAAGGGTCTCAGTGTGTGAGGCTCTGTCCTCCCTTCTGGTCTGTGAATGAGCACAAGCTCCCCCCCTCTGCCACAGGGCTGAGGTGGGGGGGGGGGGGAACCTGCTGTTCTATGGCGGGGCCTGGACTTCGATCAGGATCTGAATGTGGTCAGAGCCCCAGATTCATGTTCCAGGGGCAGAGGACAGAGCTCTGCAGTCTCTCTCTCTCTTCACTCCCCTCCCTAGGTTCAATGGGCTCATGCCCTGGGGACTCCTGCTTACTGGCTCCACCTGCTTCTCTTTCCTGGATCTGGAATGCAGTGGCCAAGCACCTGGCTGTGTGCCCTGAGGGCTGGGCTTCAAGTGCTCCCTCTGGCAGAGGTCCCCTGCTGTTCCCCCACTTTGTGCCCGGTGCTCCCCCGGGTGAAGCTCAGCAAACTGCTCCTGTGCTGTGAGCTATGGCTCCCAGCGCCCTGGGGCTGCCTCCAGGAAGCTGAAGTTCTTTAGCTCTGGCAGGCCACCCCTCCAGCGGGCAGCCCCTCTGACCCCAGGGAGCAGAGCCTTTCTGCTCTTTTCCAGGTTACTTTGAGTAGGAGAACTGCCTCATTGGGTGCCTCTGTGGGTTCTGTCTCTGGAAAATTTAGAGTCCTTAATTTCAAAGATTTATGAGAGAGCACCTAGGACATGATCTACTCTTGTTGCCATCTTGGCTCCACCCCGTAAAATTTATTTTTAATAGTTTCAATGAAACCCTAAAGTCAAAGAAGCAGAGTAGAACAGTGGTGTCATTCTCAAAAAGAAATGATGTCATTAAACCATATATAAGAATCCTTGTTGGACATATATTGATTTCAAAAATTAGCTTGTTTTATTGATTTTTTTTAGTTTGTTAAATATTTCCCAATTATACTTTAATCCCATTCTGCTTTGAAGTTGTGGGTCTGCATGAAGCTAGGCCAGTCTGTTTGTTATCTCTACTCTTAAAAAAAACCCAGATTTTGGGGAAAGAATCCAACAAAAGGCCAAATTTCAAACATCATGGCTCCCAGTATATATTGTGCTTACCTTGAGACCTCCTGTATATCCAGATTGGCATGTTGTAATTGGTAGAGCCCAGTGGAGTTCCCATCTGACTCAGTTCTTTGAATACAATTCATCAAATTATAACAGAAATTACATAGTACTTTTTTTAAAGGGCACAAATAATTTATTTCTAGTTTCTGGCAATATGATGATAACTTGGGCCAACATAATTTTATGGTCTTAGTATTCTTTGCCTGTAGCATATAGATAGCATACCAGTTAAATCCATGAATAACTAAATCTAGTTAAAAATTTTAAAAATCTTTTTTTTAGAGTTGAGAGATACATCCTTCTTCCCATCATCCAGGGAAATCATGTATAAGGCAGACAAATATAAGCTATAAGAAATAAAACCTGATATGACTACTGATGGAAAGCTAAATTAATCACTGAAAAATAATTAACTACTGACAAATCTGTTACACATTCAGTTACATTCACTGTAGTTCCTGCTAAGCAAATGCAAATGCCATGCATTACCCACAAAGGTAAATTGGGAATCCAATGGAACCAGTATCCTAGGTAATAGGAAGAACAATTTTCCAAATCTCAGGAAAATTTCTACAGGTTATTCCATCTTCAAAAAGTCAGTCAATTAGATACGAACTCAGTTGGATATAGAAATCTATCCTACCCTAAAGGAAAATAGGAGAAGAAAGGGGTGGGAGGGAGGGGTGGGAAGGTGAAGGTGATGGAAGAGTGGGAGAGGGGAGTCAGATACTACACACTTTTGTGGAGGGACAGGGTAAAAGAAGAGAGAGGATAGAATAAATGGAAGGTGGGGAGAATAGAAGGGAGGGAAATACAACCCACAATAGCAACTATTGGGGAGAAAATATTGAAGCAATTTCTGATAGACTCATGATAAAAAAAAAGCTATTCATCCCAGAGACAGAGATGATGATGTCTGAATACAGGCTGAAGTATACTTTTTTTCTCACTTTATTTTTCTTGAAATTTCTCTTTCTTTGAGTGTATGGGGGGTTATGTTTACTTTTACAACATGTCTATTGTAATGTTTTTCACTGTTTCACATTTTTAACCTACACTAAGTAACTTGTTTTCTAAATAGGAGGAGTGGGGTGGGAGGAAGGGAGAGAATTTAGAATTCAAGGTTTTGAAAGTAAATGTTGAAACTTGCTTTTGCATGTATCTGAGGACAAAAGTTTAAACATAAAGTAAATTTTTTAAAAAATCAATAAAGGGCAGTTGGGTGGCACAGTGGATAGAGTACAGGAGGACCTGAGTTCAAATGTGACCTCAGACACTTAATCATTGCCTAGCTGTGTGACCTTCAGCAAGTCATTTAACCCCATTGCCTTGAAAAAAAAATTTTTAAGGTCAATAAGTTATTAATAGTTATTAATCAACAAGAATTTGTTAAGCAATTGCTATGTATCAAACACTGTGCTAAAACCACACACACACACACACGTGTGTGTGTGTGTGTGTGTGTGTGTGTGTGTGTGTGTGTGTGTGTGCCTGCACTCAGCAAAAATAGTCTTGGCTCTCATTAAGCTCACATTTTAAGATTGAGACATATATAAATATAAATAATTATGCACTTATATATACTGAGTAAATTAAAGGCAATCTCAGAAGAAAAGGAAGATACAGCTGGGAAGCTTAGTCTTTTTTTTCTTTTTTAAAAAAATTTTATTTATTTTGCATTTTATAATTTTCCCCCTAATCTTGCTTCCCTCCCCCCACCCCACCCCCCACCCCAAAGAAGGTAATTTGTCAGTCTTTACATTGTTTCCATGTATACATTGATCTAAGTTGGATGTGATGAAAGAGAAATCATATCCTTAAGGAAGAAAAATAAAGTATAAAGATAGAAAAATTACATAATAAGATAATGGGTTTTTTCTTAATTAAAGGTAAGTCTTTTTATTCAGACTCGACATTTCTTTCTCTGGATACAGATGGTATTCTCCATCGAAGATAGCCCAAAATTGTCTCTGATTGTTGCACTGATGGAATGAGCAAGTCCATCAAGGTTGATCATCACTCCCATGTTGCTGTTAGGGTGTACAATTTTTTTTCTGGTTCTGCTCATTTTGCTCAGCATCAATTCATGCAAATCCTTCCAGGCTTGGGAAACCTAGTCTTGAAGGAATTCAGGGAAACTAAGTAGTCAAAGTAAAAAGGTAGAGTTTTCTAAGGGTTGGGGGATGACACAGAGTTGAGAGATGGAGTGTCACATTGGAAAAAAAATCAAGAAAGCTAGAGTGCCTAGAATGTAGAGTCGTTTGAGAAAAGAAACAAAGAATTCAGGATTTTTGGTGTTGGTTTCTTAGCAAGCTGAATGGCTTCCCTTTGGCCCAATTTTACACTCTATTTGTACAGGGATTCACAATTTACATTGATCTCATTTATTGGAGCCTCACAGATAACTCTGTGAAATATGTAAGGAATGTATTATTTTCCCCAAATTTTACAAATGAGGAAATTCAGGTTCCTAAGGCATCTTAAGAGAGATTTAAGGTTCCCCACATAGTAAATGGTGGCATTAGGATGAAAATTCGGGTCTTTAGCATTCAGGGAAAAGATCAATAGCACATTCTATAGATGAGCTATCCTAAAGAAAACTAGAGCATCAAAGATGAGGTAAAAGTATGGAGTGAAGTGAGTAATCATAATGGAAGAGAGAGAAAAAGTGAGACCATTTAACTATTGTTTTGCTTCTCCATTTTCTACTTAAGAGAATAATACTTGAATTGGAAAAGACAAAACAAAAATAGATCACAGATGATAATACTTAAAGAAAGTCATCAGATTCCTTTTTTTGTTTGTTTTTCTAAGTCAATAGGGTTAAGTGACTTACTCAAGGTCACACAGCTAAGTAAGTATTAATTGTCTGAGGACAGATTTGAACTCAGGTCCTCCTGTCTCCAGGGCCAGTGCTCTATCCACTATACCACCTAGCTGCACTAAAAGTCATTAGCTTCTAAGAGAACATTTAACTTTTCTTGATGAGTTCAAGTAATCAGGTCAGATAAATGTCAGCTTAGGATATCAAAAGATATGGTGAATCTTTCTCAGTGTTCTTGAAAAATTATAATAAATGGAATCTAGAGAAAAGAAAATGCTGACCAATTTTCCAAAAGGGGGGAGCAGTGAAGTCTTCAAAATACAGACCAAAGAATTTGACTCTAATCTCTAGGAAAATTCCAGAATGTGTTTTTAAAAAATTTAGAAAAGGAAGCAGTGATAACAGAATCAGCATGATTTCATGAAGAGCAAGTTAGGTCATCCTAATCTAATTCCTTTTATTTATCTGCTCCCTAGACTGGGATCTTAAGGGAATATATGTTGTAAATATAGTTTAGATAGATTTTAAATTTAGATATTTTATATTCAGTGCATTTTATGATGTTTCTCATGCTATTATTGTGGACAAGATGGAGAGATAGATGTACACAGTTAATCGAATTTGGAACAAGATGAATGGTCAGAACTCAAGAGAAGTCATTAATGGTTTAACCTCAACTTTGAAGGAGGTCTCCTTGACTGTATACTGTTTCACATTTTTTTCAGTTGTATGGATGAAGGTATACTTTGCATTCAATGGTAAATGATAAAGTCAAGAGGGATAGCTATAATACTGAATGTCAAACCTTCTTCATTTCAGAGGAGTGTATGTCCATCTCATGTAGGGGGAAGGGGTGCCCATGGGTATGACATATTGCATGGAATATCAGATATTCCTTATCTTTTCCTCTTTAAAAAAAGCCTTTTTCTCTAAGAAATGACTCTCTGTAAGGGGAGAAAGAAAGATACAGAGAGAAATAATCTGGGTGATGCCAAAAAATTAAAATCTATTCTGATGTCACTGGATATCAGAGTCAGCATTTAAAAAAAATCTTGTCATACTAAAATTTTGGGTTGAAGCCATCTTCAAGACTTTATTAAACACTCACTAGGTGCCAAGGGTAAATGAGATGTTTAAAAGGGTATATGTGGGGTGGCTAGGTGGTGCAGTGGATAGAGCACCGGCCCTGGAGTCAGGAGTAACTGAGTTCAAATCTGACCTCAGACACTTAATAATTACCTAGCTGTATGGCCTTGGGCAAGCCACTTAACCCAATTTGCCTTGCAAAAAAAAGCTAAAACAAAAAAAAAAGAAAGAAAGAAAAGGGTATATGTTAGGGATGACTAGACTCTTTGGTGGGAAGTCTCGCCAAATCTTTTTCAGGGCTGCTCCTCTCTCATTATCCTCCAACTCTCACCTGTGGCTCCAAGAAAATATAACATGGAAAACGACTACATGCCAATAAAACCATCTTGGCAGATGTGCAAAATCAGGTTGAGAGTAATTGACAGGCCTCTTTTCAGTGAATTAGGGTACTATATATCCCAAGCAAAGACAGAATCCTTCCAGTGGAATGGGCAGATAAGAACAATTTTCATTAAGTGTTAAGTATAAAAAGAGTAAGAGAGAAAAAGAGATGGGCTAAGGGAATGCTCCATCAGACTGTGTTAGCATACCTAACCCATTTTCTCTATATGCCCATAGATCAAAACAAAATATAGTGAATACTCCAATCTATCTGGGATGTAGAGAACATAAAGGAGAAACAATGAATTTTTAATTAGAAGGAAAAAAATAATGATATATTATGTTTGAACAATTTCTAAATTTGGAATACAAATCACAATTATTTTCTTTTAAATATGTTTTCTATAATAAATTGGACTGTAACAGAACTGGAAAAAATCCTAGTGCTTATTTAGCCCAATGCCTTTTTCTTACAAATGAACAAACTGTAGCTAAAATAGTTTAGATGCTTTACCTAAGGTCATGTGAATACTCAGTGGCAAAATGGTAACTAGAATCTGAGTTTTCCAATTTGTTTTCCATTGCACCACAACTTTCTATATCTACACATTATTTTTTTTTGCAAGGTGATAGAGTTAAGTGACTTACCAAAGGTCACACAACTAGGTAATTATTAAATGAGATTGGATTTGAACTCCAGTCCTCCGGACTCCAGGACCAGTGCTCTATCCACTGCACCACCTAGCTGCCCCCTATATCTATATTGTAAAAAAGAAGTCCTCAGATGTCTTAATTAACAGAAAGGAAACATTAGTAAGACTCTAGGAAATAATTTACTAATCAAATGAATTCTTGCCCTCAGACCCAGATAGTGCTTCTACTTTTTTTATAAAGATTTTATTTATTTTGAATTTTACAATTTTCCCCCCATTCTTGCTTCCCTCCCCCCCCACTCCTCACAGAAGGCATTCCGTTAGTCTTGATTCCATGTTATACATTGATCTAAGTTGAATGTGATGACAGAGAAATCATATCCTTAAGGAAGAAAAATAAAGTACGACACAGCAAAATTACATAATAATATAACGGGTTTTTTCCTAACTTGAATGTGATAGTCTTCGGTCTTTGTTCAAAGTCCATAATTCATTCTCTGGATACAGATGGTATTCTCCATTGCCGATAGCCCAAAATTGTCCCTTGTTGAACTGAAGGGATGAGCAAGTCCATCAAGGTTGATCATCGCCCCCATGTTGCTGTTAGGGTGTACAATATTTTTCTGGTTCTGCTCATCTCACTCAGCATCAATTCATGTAAATCCTTCTAGGCTTCCTGAATTCCCATCCCTCCTGGTTTCTAATAGAACATATACCACAGTTTGTTAAGCCATTCCCCAATTGAAGGACATTCACTTAATTTCCAATTTTTTGCCACCACAAACAGGGCTTCTATAAACTTTTTTGTACAAGTGATGTTTTTACCCTTTTTCATAATCTCTTCAGGGTATAGACCCAGTAGTGGTATTGCTGGGTCAAAGGGTATGCACATTTTTATTGCCCTTTGGGCATAATCCCAAATTTAGTCCTTCTACTTTTAAGAAAATTGTACAAGCATTTGACCCTGTAGTTCCATTAAGGGGCATAATTTCAAAGAAGTTAAAAATAGGAAGAATGAATTACATAAATGCCAAATTTTCTGTATCAGTGATTTTTGTAGTAGTAAAAAATTAGAAATAAAACTGGTACCTATCAATTGAGGAAAATTTTAGAGGAGAGAAAGAGTATTTACATATCATGGTATACTATGCAAAATGTAAATATAAGAAATTCAGAGAAGCATGGAAAGATTTATATGAACTGATGCAGAGTGAAGTAAACAATATTTGCAGGAAAAGATCCTAATTTACAGGGATCCTAATATCACAAACAAAAAAACAATTCTGAAAGACAGCCAAACTTGATTTAATTGCAGTGACTAAAACTAATCTAGAAAAAGAGTAGAAACACTCACACTTCTGTCTTGAGGGACTATGAATGTAGAAAGTTGCATATATTTTTTGATGTGGTTATGTATGTAAATTAGTTTTGATTAACTGTTTTTCTTTACAATCAGGGAGGATTCAGAGAGAGAGGAGGGATAGCAGAAAATATAGTGTTAAAAATAAGAAAATTTTGTTTAAAATGGGTCTGTGCACATTGTTTCTTCAATATCAAACCTTTCCTTAGTTCACACATGACAAGGAATTCTTATAATTTCTTTCAGTCTATGCAAGAACTTTGGTCTATTTTATTCCAGCTTCTCTGAGAATTCAAAGAATCATAGAATCCAAGAGTAAAAAAGAACTATGGAAACCATCCAGTCAAATATTTCTAGAAACAAAATATATCTCCAACAAGGGACACAAGGAGTCTTTGTTAAGACTTCTTTTTTATGGGAACTCAATTTCTTTTGAGATTAAAAAAAAATTCCATCTCTAATTGTTGATAAGATTTGTTGTTGTTGTCACTGTTGTTTTATTAAGCCAAAGCCTACCTCTATGGAACTCATTTTATACTTGGGTCAAAAAGCAGAATAAATCTATTCCTTCTTCCTCATGATTGTCCTTCAGAAGTCATTGACCCTAAACATCTCTATTAACTTGATATGATTCTTAAATGGTTTCCCATTTGTCTAAATTCTACCACATCAGATCCTTCCAAAACTATGGGACCTGGAATTGAACCTGACATTCCAGATATAACTAGAGTCCCACCTTTTTCATACTTGCTAATATATGCATATTAAAGCCATCTCTAGTGTATCCCTTTGATTTGGGTTGGGTTCTTTTTTTGTTTGTTTGTTTTTGGCTGCCATTTCATTCTGCCTTCCCTCCAGCAGATCAGAAACTTCTTTTCTAGACAATTAGTTTCTGGTTAAGCTTGGAAGGGCTTATTTACAAAGTTCTGATACATGGTGATGTAATCCATTGTAAGAGCCATGCTCAAGATGGACCCAACAATATTACTCTAGAATGCCTCAAATTTACTACAAACAGCTGCGCCAATTAAAATGCAATTAAATGTGTAATAAATGGAAATGCTCCAAAATCATTCTGTCAGGGAAATAAATGGGATTTGCCAGGATGCACTAGCTGAGTAAGTACTATGTGCCAAATTGAAGGCTCCTCATTTCTTAGTCTGTGTTACTGATCTGTAGCTTCACTAAGGGATCTGTAAAACCACAAAGCAGAATAATTTATTTTCAGGGAGTTCAGCTGATGACTTGCATGTTATATAATTCTTGCTGGTCAAGTCTTATGCAGGGATCAATCTAAAAAAAAGCTAACTTTTTTTCCCCAGTGGGAGGAAAAGGAGCATGGGACAGATTATCTTCATGGACAGGAGCCTAAAGATAAAGGGTAACAGTAATAGAGAACAGCTTGATAGTTCTCATGTGGTACTGGGACAGTCATTAATATGAGGAATGAAGAGCAGAGAAGAGCATAAGCAACAAGTGCAGCAATAAACACTTATTGAACCTGTATCCCAGGGTCAATAAGGGGATTTAGGTACTGGCACCAACCTTTCTTCCTGAATCCTTCCAGCAAGGATTAGTAGCCAAAATATATTATTTTATATTTTTACTTATACTCTGTGTTGTAATAATTTGCATACATAGTGCTAAGTAAAATGATATCAACTTCCTTGAAATATATAGATAGGCAATAAGTTGAAAGATGTTATAGAGGAATATTATGATTATAGTGAGGGTTTTACAGGGTCTCCTAGAAATGCTTACCAACTAAAGAAAAAAAACTAAAAAACAATTTAAACATGACATACTTTTAACTTTGACATTTTTAAAATTTTCTCTATCACTTCCTTAAGCCCAGTCAACAAATCAATCAATTAAGGCTTGTTTTGTAGCAATTATTAATTTCTGAGGTATAAATGGTCACACTGAATACTTAATAATTGATTATGAAGATCCAGTAGGAGCTGATTTTATCACAAACATGGAGATCTTGTTTTGTCACATGCATTGCTGATGCTATTGAAAAAAGATAATGGTCAATACAATCATATGCTAGGTATGTCTAAACCCTGATTTATTTATTGGTGCTAGGGATATAAAGAAAGATCATGCATTATTGCCAGATGGGTTTTATACTAGGGATGCAGGAGTGGTTCAATATTGGAAAAACTACAGCATAATAACAAAAACAAAAAATGATTATATCAATAGAGACAGGAAAAGTCTTTTACAAAATACCACACTTATTCCTTTTAAAATTATTGAAAGCATAGGAATCAGCATAGCTTTTCTTAAAATGATAAATAGTATCCAATGAAAATCAAGGGAAGAAGCAAGGATGTACATTATCACCACTATTATTAAATATTGTAGTGTAGATGTTAATGAAAGTAGTAGGAGAATAAAAGAAATGGAAGGGATAAAAATGGGCAATGAAAAAACAAAACTAACACTCTGCAGAAGTTCTGATAGTATATTTAGAGAACCCTAGAGAATTAACTGAAATTGCAAGATATAAAATAAAGTTACATAAATCATCAGAATTTTTATATACTACTAATGAATACCAGCAGGAAAAAAATTGAAGAGAGAAATTCCATGTAAAATAACTACAGTGTACAATACTTAGGAGTTTTCCTGCTATGACAAACCAAAAATTATATGAGAACAATGACAAAGCACTTTTCATACACATACAGATTATGTGAACAACTGAAGAAATTTGTTGAGTAAGCCAATCTAGTATAATAGAAATGACAATTTCATGTATGTTAATTTACTTATTCAGTGCCATACCAACCTAAGTACCAAAAAATTATTTCATTGTACCAAAAAAACCATAACAAAAATTAATCAGGAAGAGCAAAAGGTCAAATCTATGAATGGAATCACTGGGGAAAAAATACTTAAGAAGATAGTTTAGAAGTTCCACATTTCAAACTATATTACACAGCAGTAATCATCAAAATACTCTAGTAGTGGCAAAGAAATAGTGCTGAATAAGTGAAATAGATTCCATACATAATACATGGTAGTTAATAACCATAGTAATCTAGTGTTTGATAAGCTCAAAGATCCAAACTTTAAGGGTAAGAATTCAATACTTGACAAAAAATTTCTGGGAAAACTTTAAAGCAGTTTGGAAGAAACTAGGCATAGACCATAGAGAAAAGACTTAGATATAAAAGGAAATATCATAAGTAAATTAGAGGACTGTGGGAAAATGTACTTGTCAGATCTGTGGTGGAGCTTATGATGAAAAAAGAGATAAAGAGGATTACAGGAAGCAAAATAGATAATTTTGATTATATGAAATTTACATAAACTAAAAATATCAGGAAAATAGGAAAGTGAAAAATTATAGCAATTTCTTTTATAAAGGTTTCATTCTTCAAATATATAGGAAATGGAGCCAAATTTATATAAAAAAAACAGGAACCATATCTCTTCACAAATGATCAAAGGTTATGAACAGGAAGTTTTCAGAAGAAGCAATCAAAACTATCAATAGTTCCATGAAAAAAATGCTTCAAATCATACTGATTAGAAAAATGAAAGTTAAAACAGTTCTGAGATACCACTTCACACTTATCAGATCAGTTTACATGAAAAAACAGGAAAATTATGAATTCTTAAGGGAATGTGGAAACATTGGGACACTAATGCCCTATTGGTAGAATTGTGAACTAGTCCAACCCATTTCACAGAACAACTAAAAACTCTGTCTGAAGAGCTATATAACTGCATACCCTTTGACCTATTTGTACAAAATTATTTGTAACAGTCCTTTCTGTGGTGGTAAAAAAGTGGCAATTGAGGGGATGTACATCAATTGGGGAATGGCTGAACAAATTGTCATATATGATTATGATAGAATACTATTCTTTAAGAAATGATGAGGAGGGTGGTTTCAGAAAACCTGATAAAACTTTTATGAAGTCATACAAAGTGAAATGAGCAAAACCAGAACATTGTACACTTTAACAATATTATAAGGATGATCAGTTGTGAAAAGCTTAGCTACTCTGATCAAGACAATGATTGAAGACAATTTCAAAGGGCCCATGATGAAAAACTTACTTTACTTCTTTTTTTTTTTTTTTTTTTTTTTTTTTTTTTGCTAGGCAATGGGGTTAAGTGGCTTGCCCAAGTATACACACTACGTAATTATTAAGTGTCTGAGGATGGATTTGAACTCAGGTACTCCTGACTCCAGGGCCAGTGCTCTATCCACCACACCACCTAGCTGTCCCCAACTCTATTCACTTCTAAACAAAGAACTGATGAATTCTGAAAACAATTTGAAGCATAATTATTTTTATTTGTTTATTTAAGGCAATGGGTTTAAGTGACTTGCCCAAGGCCACACAGTTAGGCAATTATTAAGTATCTGAGTCTGGATTTGGATTCAAGTCCTCCTGACTCCAGGGCTGGTGCTCTATCCACTATGCCACCTAGTTGCCTCCCTATACTTATTTTTAAAATATTATATGTACAAATAATTTTTAACAATCTTTTTTTTTGGCCAGGTATTGGGGTTAAGTGACTTGCCCAAGGTCACACAGCTAGATAATTATTATGCATCTGATTTGAACTCAGATACCTCTGATTCCTGCTACCCCCTAATGTTCATGTTTTCTTCCCCCCTCCCTACAATGGTAAACATTTGAAATAGGTTATATATGAACAGTCATGCAAAATATATTTTTATATTATCCATGTTGTGGAAAAGAAACTAAATAATAGGAAAAAACTATGTAAAAATAAGAAAGTAGAAATGGTACATATTGTTATGAATTTAGACTGCATTTGTACTTTTTCAGCAGTGAAGAGCATTTTCCATCATGATCTTTTGGAATTCTCTTGGATCATTGTATTGCTGTGAAAAGCTGTCAGTTATAGTTGATCATCACACAATGTTGCTTTTACCATGTACAATGTTCTCATAGTTCAACTCCACTCATCAGCAGTTCCTGTAAGTCTTTCCAGCTTTTTCTGAAATCGTCCTGCTCATCATTTCTCATAGCAAAATCAAATTTCATTGCATTCATATACCTCACAACTTGTTTAGCCATTCTCCAATTGATGGGCATCCCTTCTGTTTCTAATTCTTTGTGTTTTTTGTTTCAACTTTGCTAATAGGGAAATGTGTTTTGCATGACTTCATATATATAATTAATCTATATCAAGTTGCTTGTCTACTCGAGGAGGAAGGAGGATGAAGGGAAAGAATTTGGAATTCAAACATTTTAAAAATGATTGTTAAAAATATTTATATTTAATTGATAAATATTTAATTAAAAATAATTAGAAAATATTGAGGCATGGGGTCATAGAGCAGTAAGTAAAAGATATATAAAGTTAAACTGTCATAAAATTACTATTATTATATTTCACATTTATTAAGTGCCTTAAACATTGAAAAGTACTTCACTTAATTCTGACATATAAATATTATCATCAGCATCCCCACTTTATAAATGAAGAAACTGAGACTTTGAGAGTTAAATGACTTTCTCAAGATCATCTCTTTAAGAACTTCAGGCAGGTAAGTGCCTCCACATTCTTTAATCTATCCATTATGATATACAGATTCCCAAATACAGCAGCTCCTAAAGGTCTAACTAGTCTGAGGTATTTCCATCCTTGGAGGAATGACTTCCTTGAAGACAGGGCAGAAGAGAAGTTTTCTGCTTAAAGAAGTTTGACAAGGTATTCCAAAGTCCTTGACATCTCACATAGAACAGCTAGGACCCAAAGCTGTAACACCAGCTGTCTCTAGACTTAATGTGAACCACAAGGAATATGAAATTATGTTTTATACTAAGGGAAAATTAGTCAAAACTAGAGGTATGGTTTTTAGAATTATCATCATTGGTCTAATCATTACTACTGTTATTATTATTATTATCAAATTTATAATATATAAATACTATAATTCATTAAATGTAAATATCATATGTAGTTTCTGACCTCTAGGAACTTAGAAACAAGCAGATGGTTTACTTTAGAATTAGCTCTATCAAGTTTTGTCCCAGTTCCAGAATTAGTTGTAATTCTACTTCACACATTCAAAAAAGCCCAAAGTAGCAACTGCATCTCTGTCTCTGTCTGTCTGTCTGTCTGTCTGTCTATCTGTCTGTCTCTCTCGCTCTCGCTCTCTCTCTCTCTCTCTCTCTCTCTCTCTCTCTCTCTCTCTCTCTCTCTCTCACTTGAGCAATGAGTAATTGCATCTCAAGCTCATTCTAGTCCAGACCACAAAGGTTTCTCCCTGAACATACTGCAGCTTCCAAGGAAAGAGAACAGTTGAAGAATGGATAGAGAAAGGGATTATATCAGAATGACTTGGTATTGAATGAAATATGACCAGTCATAAGTTTCCTTTAAGCTAATCTCCTTGAAATATCCCTATTAATAAAGATCAAGCACCTATAGATGTTCAACCAGTTGAAGTACTTCATTAGCAGAACATCTAAGTGTTTCTATTTTGAAAAGTGATAGAGTCTCATTCAAAAGCGATAATGAACTGTTTCCCATTGCTACTGTGGGAGGGAGTCTGGGAAGACTTGGACTATTTTCCTATTTTGAGTTATTTTAATGGAGAGAATCCTAGATATTTGAGAATCACAACTGAGAAGCTTTTCATTTTCAGGTACATAAAAGTAGACCTGTCCTCTTGTCTGCAGTAGGACAATTGTTTCTCTTTGACTCTCTTCCACTGAGAAAGAAAGACACCTTTAGGGGCCAGGTGAGATCCATGTGGGTAAGTGGTAGAAATGGGGAGGTACCTCTTTTTAGTTCTAAAATTAACAGGTTGATCTCAGGTTCAGTAAATAATTGTTCCCTGATCTTTAACCCTGTGCTTACTTGGAAATAGCACATTTATGAAGAGAATAGAAATTTGGAGTCCAGAAGATTTAGATTCAACACTTGATTGACATTATAATAACTCTGTGACCATGGACAAGTAAGTCACATAACCTCTTACCCTATCCCCACCTTCCCAGATACTTCTATAAGACAATAAAATCCAGGTAAGGGCAATCTGAATTGTTGGAAAGGATTTCTACAACACTAGGTATAACATTTATATATCCCTAGACTCCTTGACTTACCCGAGGTCACACAACTGGTGTCTTAGGTAGATATTAATTCAGTTCTTTCTGGCACCAGTTTCAATGAGTCCTCTACCTCACTAAAATTGAGGCTTATGACTGAGGTCCTACAGCTAGTGTCAAGTATCTGAGGCCAGATTTGAACTCTATACTGCTCTACCTAACTATAACTGAGGCTTTTCTAATTGTCCTATTTCAAAGCTCACCACAGTATAAGGAACCCTGGATTCTCAAAGTTTGAGCCAGCAGAGTAGAAGTTATTACAGGCCCTAGCAAAGTGGTAAGTCTTTAACTATGGCAGACAGGATCATGTAAGTTGAGAAAGGCTGATCATCAGAAGGCTGACCATGAGACAATGAATTCTTTCTGCCCCAAGAACTTATGGAAACTATATACTAAGAGATAAAGAGGAAGAGATCTATATTGGTGAGGTCAGAATATAGTCTGATGAAACCAGGATCTTGAAGAATTGAAATCTTTCTAAGGGTAACCCTGTTTGTTATTGTTTAGTTATTTGACCAAAAAAAGAAAACCCTTAGTGTAGTCATGGAATCTACATGGATAAGCTTAGCCTGATTTCATGACTCCACTAAGGGTTTTCTTGTTTTTCCTTTTTTTCCCTTTTGGTTTTTGCAAGGCAATGGGATTAAGTGACTTGCCCAAAGTCACACAGCTAGGCAATTATTAAGTGTCTGAGGTCGAATTTGAACTCAGGTCCTCTTGACTCCAGAGCTGGTACTCTATCCTCTGCATCACCCACCAAAGGGCTTTTCTATTTATTTATTTATTTATTTATTTATTTATTCATTCATTCATCATTTATTTATTTATTTGCTTATTCATTCATTTATCTATTTATTTATTCATCTATTCATTCATTCATTCATTTATTTTTCTTCTATTTTTACATGCATATTTCCAGTTACAAAATTTTCCTCCACCCTTCCTTCCCACCCCCCTCTCACTAAAGGTTTTCTTTACAGAGATACTGGAGAAGTTAGCCATTTCCTTTTCAGTTCATTTTATATATGAGGAAACTGAGGCATACAGACTTAAGTGACTTGTCTGAAGTCTCATAGCTAGAAAATTTCTGAGAAATACATGAATTCAGGAAGATGAATCATCCTAATTTCAGGACTAACATCCTATCCACTGCTTTACCCAACTCCCTTGAGGATAATATTGAGTTCCTACCAGTACAGGGTGACAAGACAGGCTGCAAAGGATAATTTCTTTATTTTTTTTAGAATGAGTTTTACAATTTTTCCCCTAATCTTGCTTCCCTTCCCCCCAACCCCCACAGAAGGCAGTCTGTTAGTCTTTGCATTGTTTCCATGCTATACATTGATATAAGTTGAATGTGATGAGAGAGAACTTACAACCTTAAGGAAGAAAAATAAAGTATAAAGATAGCAAAATTACATAATAAGGTAACTTAGTCTTTGGTCTTTGTTTAAACTCCATGATTCTTTCTCTGGGTACAGATGGTATTCTCCATAGCAGATAGCCCAAAATTGTGCCTGATTGTTGCACTGAAGGAATGAGCAAGTCCATCAAGGTTGATCATCACCCCCATGTTGCTATTAGGGTGTACAATGTTTTTCTGGGTCTGCTCATCTTGCTCAGTATCAGTTCATACAGATCCTTCCAGGTTTCCCTGAATTCCCATCCCTCCTGGTTTCTAGTTGAAAAATAGTGTTCCATGGTATATATGTGTATATATATATATATATATATATATATATATATATATATATATACATATATATACTACAGTTTGTTAAGCCATTCCCCAATTGAAGGACATTTACTTAATTTCTAGTTCATAAAGGATAATTTCAATGACCCCAGGTAAGACAAAATCTTTGTCCCATAGACAAACTCTTCCTCAATCAAATCCAAAGGTCATTTTTGTCCTCATCCTTAATCTCTCTCTAGCTTTTTATACTGTTTATCAACTGCTCCTTGTGGATACTATTCCCTTGTCTTCTGACAATCTGTCCTCTTCTATCTATATGACCATTTGCTTCTCATTCTCCATCACTTCCTCATCATCCATGTCTTGCTCTCTAACCAAACTACTAGGTGGCACAGTAGATACAGTTTGGGGTCGGGGTCAGGAAGACGAGTTCAAATTCAGTTTCACATTTAGCAACTCTATGTAACCCTGGACAATTCATTTATCCTCTGCCTGCTTCAATTTCTTCTTCTACAAAAACTTTCTTGAGGCAGATATCTCTCATGGTTGTGAAGATCAAATGATATGATATTTGCTTAGCATAGTGCCAGGTACTATATACATGTTTCTTTCTTTCTCTTCCCCTAAGTTTAGCCATGTAAATTCATCAATTTTTATAGAATATATACATTTCAAATAGAAGTGTTTTTCACCACCTTTATATAATCTTAACCAGTAGAATCTGAGGGAGGGAAAAGAAGAGTAACTCTGTAAGGCTTTCAATTCATCACTCAAGAGAAAACCCAAGGCCATTTTCCTTACACTTGCTAGAAGTTTGCCATGTATCCCTGAGATCTTAATTGTCTCTTCCCTTATGCTTTTCTACTCTAAAATCAGCTAGATCCCCCTCTCCCTTTGCTCAATAATAACTTCATAATTAAAATATCCATCTAGGCACAAATGGCCTAAGACATCTGGCATCATAGAAAGGATTCTCAATATTCCCTTATTAACTAATCTTGAGAAAAATCAGAAAATGTTTCATTTTTCTACAACCTTCCTCCTTAAGCTTTTCTCAAAGATTCCAATGTAAAAATCTGGGAGTAGAAACACAAGGTAGCACTTTCCTCCCCACCTGTAACCATCCTGGAGTCACTGGAAAAAAAAATATATATATATGTGTATATATTAGAGAAGGGGACTTTTCTTACACACACACACACACACACACACATACACACACACACACACACACACACACACACACACACACACAAACCTACACAGAAATAAAAACAACTGGGAAATTATCTTTGAACCTGCCACATGATCCTAGTATATGAAGTTGTAACACCATCACCTCTATCTGGATACAGATGCTGAAGTCCACAGTGTTCCAATTTCTCCCCTACTGGCTATAATAATAGCCTTTTAATAAATCTCCTTTGGATATTTTAAAACCTTGTAATTGTGTTTCTTTTTTCTTTTCACCCCTAGCAGAAATGCAGCATTACTACAGTCGTTATATTTGATGGCATTTGTCACCAAATTAAAAAAAAATGTATATAGGTAGGAGAAACTGATAAAGTATGCAACTCATATTGAATTCCTATAACCCAAGGCTCTCTCATTCCAATTGCTAAAGTGAGATACCGTCATTTAGCTGTCTGAATGAAATTTCTGTTGTCTGGATATGACTACCTCACTTCCCTACTCAAAAAACTCTGTTGCCTGTAGCATAAAATATAAACTTCTTAGCTTAACATTTAAAGCCCTCCATAATCTGGTTCTACTTATTTTTCCAGTCTTTTTTAAAAAATTCATTCCCTTCATAGTATCATAGAACTATTCCTTGAAGGAATTGGAGAGGTTAACAAGTCAGTCAATCAACAACTATGCTCAGTACTGGGATCCAAAGAAAGGCATTATCTCTAAAGTTCTGTCCAATTCTAAATCTATCTCTGATTCTAAATGTTTTTAATCTATAAGAAGGAGCAGCCTGAGTCAGAACAGAAAAATGCTTCCTTGACTTCCCTCACCCAAAGAGAGTGAAGGAGAACAAAACAAAGTGAAAATGACAGTTAAAGAAAAAGGAGGGGAAAAATCTCTATTCATTCAGTGTATGTGAATAAAAGCAATAGAACCATTGGATAAACCATCAATCCCACAACTTTCCAGAGAAATGGCAATGGGATACTCTCTCATTTAATCAAAACTACTTAATTACAGAGATGAAGTTTAATCTGTGGGCCAAATGTCCATCTGTTTCTAGCTTCTAATCACTTAGCATGGATTAAATGTTCACACATCATAAACTTAGAAAATCTCAGTCGTGCATTCATTACTTTTTCAAAAAAGGAGCTAGTCAAGAAATGAACTTTAGGCAAGACAGACCAAATCCTCTCCTCAGGGATGGCTGGAGTAACAGAATGAAGAAATGACCTTACAAAACCATCTGCCATTAGCACACAGGGACAAGCAGTGACTCATAAGCATTATTCATCTTTTTTCCAAGGCCACACAGCTAAGAGATCATTAAGTGTCCGAGGTCAGATTTGAACTTAGGTATTGCTGACTCCAGAGCCGGTGCTCTATCCACTGCAGTACCTAGCTGCCCCCAGCATCATTCATGAATCAAGACTGAAGCAGCTGACAACATTAAGAGCAGGTCTTATGAGGAGTGGTGTCAGTGATAGAGAAAAGGTAGGCAACTCACCTGACATCATTTCTACAATTCCCTTAACTTGTATTTCCTTTTCTATCTACCCTTAATTAATTTAAACACTTTCACAAATGATAGTTTGTGTGGAACATAAACTCCTTAAAACCAAGACTGTTTCCATCTTTTTTGCTTCTATATTTCAGTCTATCATAGTAGGTGATTGGGGGGGGGGGAAAGGAAGAGAATAAACAAATAGGTGCCTTTTATATATCTGGTACTATGCTAAGTATTTTACATATGCAACCCTGGTTCCAAAGTTCCACTGGCATGGGATGCTATCCTTACTGATGGAGATGACTACTCTACCCTATATGGGAAAGGCTGGGCTAAGTAGATAGGAGGCAAGAGCTTCAGTTCTCAGTCAGTATGTTTCAATCATTTCAATCTCCTTTGAGGGTCTCTTAGGAACCCTTTAGGGACAATCCCTTTCCAAACTTTCTAAGTGACTGTTCCCTTTGAGTTCCACTTTGGGGTTCTTCAGGGGTAGTACTGAAAGGGACTGGCTCTTGAAACTCAAGCCCCCCCTCCCCCGCCAAAGCAGGGTATTCATCACAGGGGGTTTTTAGGGACTCTTCAGATGTAGTCCACTGTGGGAATGGTCTTCTTTACCTTAAAGTGATTATACGTTAGGTGGAATTCAATCATATCCCCAAGACTAATAATATTTAAGGGGAAAAGACAGATATATTTCTAGCCTGGTTCACTTCTCTGAAAAGAGCAAAGGAGTGGCCTCTAGCCCCACTAGAAGCTCTTGTTTCTACTCTAGGAAGGAATGAAAGTCTCTCTTGGAGAAGGTTTGAGGGAGAAGTTAGAATTATCTATTCAGCTTTTCCTCTTGTTACCACTTACCAGTGATCCTTAAAACACTTGTCACTTTCTCTTTCTTGTTATTTGAACTATTTATCTGATCCTCACAACACCCTGTGAAGTAGATACTTTAGTGATCCTCATTTTACAAGTGAGGAAGTTGAGGCAGATAGAGGTCCAATGACTTGTCCAGGGTTAAATAGTTAATAATTTCCTAAGCCATATTTGAACTTACCTTTCTCACTTCAGAATTTGCATTCTGTCCTCTGTCCCACCTAGTTAATATGTTGATAAATGTTTATTGAATTGAATGTATTAAATACTATCTACATGCTAGGCATTGGGAATACAAAGATGAAATAAGACATTGTCCCTGCTCTGAAGGAATTTATAATATAGTAGAGGAGATAAAACATGAACAAAATACAGCCCAAGTTAGGAAGACCAAGGTTGAAGTTCAATTTTTGATGCCTACTAGTTTTGTGACTTTGGATAAGTCACTTAACTTCTCAGTTTCCCTGGCAACTCTTTAAGATCTTAAATTGCTGAGAAGGTACAGATGAACATAGATTGAAGGCATTTTTTAATTGAGATCTCCCCATTTTGAATGTGGTTTGGACTTATTCAAGGCTATTAGAAATCTATATAAGTAGCTACCTTGACTCCCAGAGTGAAGGTTGATTATTTAGTTGATCCTAAGGCAGCTTAGACAGAGCAGTGGATAGAGCATAACGTCTGAAGTCAGGAAGACTCAACTTCCTGAGTTCAATTTGGTTTCAAATACATATTAGCTTTATAACCCTGGGCAAGTCATTAATCCTGCTTGTCTCATTTCCTTACCTGTAAAACAAGCAAGAAAATGGAAGACTGCTCCAGTACCTTTGCCAAGAAAACCCCAAATGGGATCCCAGAGCAATTGGATACCTGTTGAACAACAACAAGAAAGAAGTATCCATGGTCTCAGGCAACATGATACTCATTATATAAGTGAAATCTTGTAAAAACGTATTTGCATATTAGCCATGCTGCCAAAAAAAAGGCAAAAATAAAGTGAAAAAATAGATGCCTCAGTTTGCCCTCAAGTGATTAATACTCTCTCTGGAGGTGGATAGCATATTTTATATCATCTGTGATTACACTTGGGGTTTTCTTAACAAAGATACTGAAGTGTCTGAGGCTAGATTTGAACTCAGATATTCCTGATTCCATGCTTGATGCTCTATCCACTAGACTACCTAGCTGCCCTTTTCATCTTTGGACTTGTCATGGATCATTGTACTAATCTGAATAGTCAAGTCTTTTACACTTGTTCATCATTACAATATTGATATTACTGTGCACAGTGTTGTCCGGTGTTCTGCTCATTTCACTTTACATCAGTTCTTATAAATCTTCCCAAGTTTTTCCAAAATATTTCCTCTCATCATTTCTTATAATATGATCATACTCCATCATGGTCATATACTACAACTTGTTAACCATTCCTCAGTTGAAGGGCATGGAGGGAAATTTTTCTCACAGGTTTTCTTTCAATTTCATTTTGAATCTCTGCCTGCTTTATGGTACTTCTATTACTGCCAATATTACCTCTTCCTACCCTTTCCTCCCAATATCCCAATTTAGGAATAGCAGCATAATATAGTAAAAAAATACAAAACAAAACAAAAAACAAAAGATTAAAGGCATTTTTTTCATTGACATCTCCCCATTTTAGAATGTGGTTTGGACTTATTCAAGGCTATTAGCAATCTATATAAATAGCTACTAGATTTGAGTTCAGGGCTGACCTCATACAGTTTGTCTGGCCTTTCTATAACTTTGTTTTGTTATCAGGAATATCAAGGGTTTGGACTGGATTCATTTCAAGTAGTGCTTTGAATATGTAAGAAAATATGTATTAGATCAGAGAATGAGGACTGTTCTTGTAATTTCATTGGTAGAGGAAACTTCTAGATGAGAAAAGTCCCTCTCATGCAGTTAAGCACTTTTTCTGTAACTTATCAACCCTGCTCTCTATTATGTATATAAGATAGCAAATTTATACAATCTCTCTCTCTCTCTCTCTCTCTCTCTCTATATATATATATATATATATGCATATATATATATATATATATATATATATATATAATACACACATACAGAACCCTACAACAACTGGAATGAAAATAAAATGCCATAGCACTAGCCTTCAAGGAGTCTATAATCTAATATAATTGCAGATTTATAGTTGGAAGGGACTTCAGAGGTCTTCTGATCCAACATTTTCTATTTTAAAGATGGAAGAAAAGAAGCTCAGATAAATTAATTAGGTTTCCCAAGGTCACACAGATAGTCAATAGAGAAGCAAGGACTTCAGCAGGTTCTTAATCTCCAAATCCAATGATCTTTCTCCTGTTTTTTTAGTCTACCTAGCACCAAATGTATAATCATCTCTATATAAATAAGAATGTGGTACAAAAATGTAACTGGGACAAGGAGATATATGGATCAAATGGCACTTAGAAAAACTTCTAAGTTCCCTTCTATCTAGAAATCCTTAATGATTCTTTATTCTGTGTGATTAAAGAAAATTGGGAGAGAGCTCTAGTCTCTCTGGATGCTGATCTCAGTGACACCCATCAGGGAGAGAAACAGTGGAGTATCTGCTCCTGTTGTGTAGAAAGCTTTAAGCTAATTAACACAGGATCTGAGTTTTGTGAATGCTAAGACGATTTCCAGGATTCCAGCTCTCTCAAAACATAAATCATGCATTTGCCTTGCCTGCCTTTCTTCCCATAGTAAGCTAATGAAAGGATTAATGGTTGTGGACTCTGTTTCTGATAATTGAAAAGGCTAAGGAAAGTCAGACAGAACTTGATCAATAGTGCACCACTTTCATATACAAAGACTTAAAGTCATAGGATTTAGAGGTAGGATGTATGCTAGAGATTATCCAATCCTACTCCATTATTTTACAGAGGAAGAAACTGAGACTCAGAGAAGTGAAATGAATTTGTGAAGATCATACAGCAAGCTACCGGCAGAGGTTTGTTTGGGTGTTCTTTTTTGTTTTGTTTTTCTTTTAGCTTTTTTTGCAAGGTAAATGGGGTTAAGTGGCTTGCCCAAGGTCACACAGCTAGGTAATTATTAAGTATCTGAGGCCGGATTTGAACTCAGGTACTCCTGACCTCAGGGCTGGTGCTCTATCCACTGTGCCACCCTAGCTGCCACACAGAGTTTTTATTTGTGGGAAAAGGGATGGAGAATGTTCCTTGGAATGAAGGACAAGGATAATAACATTCTAAAGGAGATCTCTACCACCTCTATGAAGATGGGTGCCTAAATATCTATATACAGCTCTGATTTTTCTTCAAAGCTGCAGCCCTTCTGCCCCCCCACCCCCACCCCCTCCCCTTGTACTATTTCTACATTCAGGATATTTTCAACTATATACTGCCTCAAATTCAATATATCCAAACTAAGTTTATCTTTTCTCCTAAACCTCTATTTCCTTTTGACTTTTCTATTTCTGTTTATGGAACACCATTCACCCAGTTTCATATATTTACAACATAGAAGTTATTTTTTTTAATTTTTATTAAAGATATTTGAGTTTTACAATTTTCCCCCAATCTTGCTTCCCTCCCCCCACCCTGACCACACAGATAGCACTCCATCAGGCTTTACTTTGTTTCCATGTTGTACCTTGATCCAAATTGGGTGTGATGAGAAAGAAATCATATCAGACAATAAGATATCTGTTTTTTTCCAAATTAAAGGGAATAGTCCTTGTACTTTGTTCAAACTCCACAGCTCCTTATCTGGATACAGATGGCACTCTCCTTTGCAGACAGCCCCAAATTGTTCCCAATTGTTGCACTGCTGGAATGAGCAAGTCCTTCAAGGTTGAACATCACTCCCATGTTGCTGTTAGGGTGTACAGTGTTTTCCTGGTTCTGCTTATCTCACTCAGCATCAGTTCATGCAAATTCCTCCAGGTTTCCCTGAAATCCCATCCCTCCTGGTTTCTAATAGAACAATAGTGTTCCATGACATATATATATACCACAGTTTGCTAAGCCATTCCCCAAGTGAAGGCCATTTACTGGATTTCCAATTCTTTGCCACCACAAACAGGGCTGCTATAAATATTTTTGTACAAGTAATGTTTTTACTCTTTTTCCTCATCTCTTCAGGGTATAGACCCAGTAGTGGTATTGCTGGGTCAAAGGGTATGCACATTTTTGTTGCCCTTTGGGCATAGTTCCAAATAGCTCTCCAGAAGAGTTGGATGAGTTCACAGCTCCACCAACAGTGTAATAGTGTCCCAGATTTCCCACATTCCTTCCAACAATGATCACTATCCTTCCTGGTCATACTGGCCAATCTGAGAGGTGTGAGATGGTACCTCAGAGAAGCTTTAATTTGCATTTCTCTAATAATTAATGATTTAGAACATTTTTTCATATGGCTATGGATTGCTTTGATCTCCTCATCTGTAAATTGACTTTGCATATCCTTTGACCATTTGTCAATTGGGGAATGGCTTTTTGTTTTAAAAATATGACTCAGTTCTCTGTATATTTTAGAAATGAGTCCTTTGTCAGAATCATTAGTTGTAAAGATTGTTTCCCAATTTACTACATTTCTTTTGATCTTGGTTACATTGGTTTTATCTGTGCAAAATGTAATCGAAATCATCCAATTGGTTTTTAGTGATGTTCTCCAACTCTTCCTTAGTCATAAACTGTTCCCCTTTCCATAGATGTGACAGGTAGACTAGTCCTTGATCTTCTAATTTACTTATAGTATTGTTTTTTATGTATATGTCCTGTAACCATTTGGATCTTATCTTGGTAAAGTGTGTGAGGTGTTGGTCTAATCTAAGTTTCCATGCTAACTTCCAATTATCCCAGCAGTTTTTATCAAAGATGGAGTTTTTATCCCAATGGCCGGACTCTTTGGGTTTATCAAACAGCAGATTACTATAATCCTCTCCTGCTTTTACACCTAATCTATTCCATTGGTCCACCACTCTATTTCTTAGCCAATACCAAACAGTTTTGATGACTGATGCTTTATAATATAATTTTAGATCGGGTAGTGCTAAGCCACCTTCGTTTGCATTTTTTTTTTTCATTAAGCTCCTGACAATTCTTGACTTTTTATTTCTCCATATGAATTTACTTACAATTTTTTCTAACTCATTAAAGTAATTTTTTGGAATTTTGATTGGTAGGGCACTAAACAGATAGTTTAGTTTTGGTAGAATTGTCATTTTTATTATATTAGCTCTCCTTATCCATGAGCAGTTGATATTTGCCCAGTTATTTAAATTTGATTTAATTTGTGTGAGAAGTGTTTTATAATTGTTTTCAAAAAAGATTCTGAGTCTGTCTTGGCAAATAGACTCCCAAATATTTTACACTGTCTGAGGTTACTTTGAATGGGATTTCTCTTTCTAGCTCTTCCTGCTGTTTCTTGCTAGACATATATATAGAAAAGTTGAGGATTTATGAGGGTTTATTTTATAACCTGTTTATTTTATAACCTGATAAAATTGCTAATTGTTTCCAGTAGTTTTTTAGATGATTTCTTGGGATTCTCTAGGTAGACCATCATGTCATCTGCAAAGAGTGAGAGTTTTGTCTCTTCCTTCCCAATTCTAATTCTTTCAATTTCTTTTTCTTCTCTAATTGCTGATGCTAACATTTCTAATACAATATTGAATAGTAGTGGTGATAATGGGCACCCTTGTTTGACCCCTGATCTTATTGGGAATGCCTCTAGCCTCTCCCCATTGAATATGTTTTTGATGGTTTCAGATAGATACTGCTAATTATTTTAAGGAACAGTGCATTTATTCCTACACTCTCTAGTCTTTTTAATAGGAATGCATGCTGTATTTTGTCAAAAGCTTTTTCAGCATCTATTGATATGATCATATGATTTCTGATAGGTTTGTTGTTGATATAATTGAGTATACTAACAGTTTTCCTAATATTGAACCAACCCTGCATTCCTGGAATAAATGCTACTTGATCATAATGTATTATCCTAGTGATGACTTGTTGTAGTCGTTTTGCTAAGATTTTATTTAGGATTTTTGCATCTTTATTCATCAGGGAAATAGGTCTATAATTTTCTTTCTCTGTTTTAACTCTTCCTGGTTTAGGTAACAGTTTTATAGAAAGGTAACAGGTTTTATAGAAAGAGTTAGGCAGAGTTCCATCTTTCCCTATTTTTCCAAAGAGTTTATATAGGATTGGAACCAATTGTTCCTTAAATATTTGGTAGAATTCACTTGTGAATCTATCAGGCCCTGGAGATTTTTTTTTATGGAGTTCAATAATGGCTTGTTGAATTTCTTTTTCTGAGATAGGGTTGTTTAGGTATTTAATCTCTTCTTCATTTAACCTGGGCAACTTATATTTTTGTAAATATTCATCCATTTTACTTAGATTATCAAATTTATTGGCATAGAGTTGGGCAAAATAATTTTGAATTATTACTTTAATTTCCTCCTCATTGATGGTGAGTTCACCTTTTTCATTTATAATACTAGCAATTTGGTTTTCTTCTTTCTTTTTTTTAAATCAAATTCACCAGAGGTTTATCAATTTTATTGGTTTATTTTCATAATACCAACTTTTGGTTTTATTTATTCAATAGTTTTTTTGCTTTCGATTTTATTAATTTCTCCTTTAATTTTTAGAATTTCTAATTTGGTATTTGATTGGGAATTTTTGATTTGTTCTTTATCTAATTTTTTTAGTTGCATGTTTAGTCCATTGATTTCCTCTTTGTCCAATTTATTCATATAAGCATTTACAGCTAAAATATATCCCCTGAGAGTTGCTTGGAATGAATCCCATAGGTTTTGGTATGTTGTTTCATTATTATCATTATCTAGGATAAAATGGTTAAATCTTTCTATAATTTGTTTTTTGGTCCACTCTTTTTTAAAATGAGGTTATTCAGTTTCCAATTTGCTCTGGGTCTATATCTCCTTGGCCCAGTATTGCATATGACTTTTATTGCATTGTGATCTGAGAAAGATTTATTCACTATTTCTGTCTTTCTGCAGTTGATCATTAGGTTTTTATGTCCTAGTACATGGTCAATTTTTGTATAAGTTCCATGTACTGCAGAGAAAAAGGTGTATTCCTTTCTATACCCATTCAGTTTCCTCCAAAAGTCTACCATATCTAATTTTTCTAACAATCTATTTACCTCCCTAATTTCTTTCTTGTTTGTTTTATGATTTGATTTCTCTAGATCTGATAGCGGGAGGTTGAGGTCTCCCACTAGTAGAGTTTTGCTGTCTATGTCTTCCTGTAATTCCTTCAGCTTCTCCTCTAAGAATTTGGGTGCTGTCCCACTGGGTGCATATATATTCAATATTGAAATGACTTTATTGTCTATGGTACCTTTTAGGAGGATAAAGTTTCCTTCCTTATCTCTTTTAATGCTATTTTTCCTGCTGCTTTATCTGAGATAAGGATTGATACCCCTGCTTTTTTTTACCTCAGCTGAAGTAAAATAAATTTTGCTCCAACCTTTTATCTTTACTCTATATGTATCTCTCTGCTTCAAATGAGTTTCTTGTAAGCAGCTTATTGTAGGATTCTGGTTTTTAATCCACTCTGCTATTTGCTTACGTTTTAAGGGAGAGTTCATCCCATTCACATTCAAGGTTATGATTACTAATTCTTTATTGCCCTCTGTGCTATCTTCCCTGTTTGTATTTCCCCCTTCCCCCTTTCATCCATATTCCCCAGTATTTTGTTTTTGCATACCACCCCCTTCAGTGTGTTTGCCCTCCTATATCACACCCTCCCCTTTCTTTCCCCTTTCCCTTTTCCCCTTCCCTTCCTTTTGTTATTTCCCCTTATTTCCCCCACTCCCCTTGCCTTTCTCCATCCCCCCTCCCCTTTTCCCCTTTTAATACTTGAAAGGTTAGGTGTTTTATAAGTTTACTGAGTATGTGCAGGTTTACTTTAAGCCAAGTCTGATGAGAAGATTAAGGTGTTTCTCCTCTGCTCCCTTCTTCCCCTCTATTACCATAGGTTTTTTTGTACCTCTTAGTGTAATGAGATTTGTCCCATTCAATCCCCTCCCTCCTCCCATCTCTTTCCTGTCCCCCTTTTTAGGGAGGTAGTGTATTTTTTTAGATTATTCTATCTAGGTCATAGAAAATTCTGAGTGTCTGTCCCTTCTAGTTCAGTATATTCTATTGAACAGAGTCAAAATTCCTGAGAGTTATTAGAGTCTTTCTCCCAAGTGGGGTTAAAGCCAGTTACATCCCATTAGATATCAGTGTCATGGATAGGTCATGGATATCCATCATTTCTGGCTAGGTATATTCTCTCTGTTAGAGTTACATTTCTCAAGATTTATGAGAGTCTCTCCCCCCCCCCCCCCATGCTGGGATATAGCCAGTTTCAACTTACTGGATTGCATTTTTTTCCTTTTACCCCCCCCTTTTTTTTTACCTTTTCATGTGTCTCTTGAACCTCCTGTTTGATGTCCAAATTTTCTGTTTAGCTCTGGTCTTTTCATCAGAAATTTTTGGAATTCTTCCATTTTGTTAAATGTCCATCTTTTTCCCTGGAAGAGAAGGCTCAGCTTTGCAGGAAAGTAGATTCTTAGCTGCATTCCAAGCTCCTGTGCTCTTCAAAATATCTTGTTCCAGGCCCTTCGATCCCTTAAAGTTGATGCAGTCAGGTCCTGTGTGATCCTTACTGTGGCTCCTTGATACTTAAATTGTTTCTTTCTGGCTGCTTGCAGGATTTTCTCTTTTATCTGATAGTTCTGGAGTTTGGCCACAACATTCCTTGGTGTTTTCATTTTAGGATCTTTTTCTGGTGGGGATCGATGTACTCTTTCAATAACTACTTTGCCCTCCGATTCCATGATATCAGGGCAGTTTTCCAATCACTAGATCCTGTAATATTAAATCCAGGCTTTTTTTCTCTTCAATGTTTTCAGGAAGTCCTATAATTTTCATGTTGCCCCTCCTCAATCTATTCTCGAGGTCAGTGGTTTTTTGATGAGGTATTTTACATTTGCTTCTATTTTTGATTTTGTTTAACTGACTCTTGCTGTCTCATGGAGTCATTAGTTTCTATAGACTCCGTTCTTTTTTGGGGGGAGGAGTTTTCTTCATTAACCATTTGCAACTCCTTTTCCAATTGGTCAATTCTACTTTTGAAAGAGCTTTCCATTTGACCAATTGAGGTTTTGAGAGAATTAATTTCTTTTTGCATTTGCTCATTTGAGGATCTGAAAGATTTATTCTCCTTTTGTGTTTGTCCAATTGTACTTTCTAAAGTTTTGTTTTCTTGTTTCAAGGTATTAATTGTCTCTCCCAAATTTTTAAGCTCCTTCCTTATTTCTTCAAGGAAGTCTTTCTGTGCTGGAGACCAGATTGTTTTCTCCTCAGAGGTTCCAGGTCTCTCTGAGTTGGGGTCTTTCCCTTCCAGGAATTTTTCTATGGATCCACCTTTCCGCTGACCCTTCTTCATTATGCTAAGACCTTGAGTTGGGTGGGGCTGGTTCACCTGGGCTTGGTATTGCCAAAGGCTTTACTGAGTGCAGTTTCTCTGGCTGGCCAGTAGGAGGTGCTGGTTGCTTTCTCTGGAGTGTCTGTGACCTTGGTTCAGAGGCCTTCTTCCTTTGCTTGAGGGAAGGAATTGGAGTTATTGAATTCTTTTGCCTTCAATCAATGGGGTCATTCCTCAGCTGGGCTGGTTCTTTTGCTCACCCACCTGGGCCTGAGGCAGAAGTAGTTTGCAATTGTTTGTTTTGGAGGAGGCGTTAGTGCAATGGAGGCGTGGACTCAGAATTTCTCAGACCTGAGGAGCCCAGGGATGGCATCGGCAGCTCTCCTGCACCAGACCTCTCTCCGCAGCCCCTTCCCCAAGCTCCAGGGGGACAGCACCAACACCAGTGCCTCTGCTTCCCCGTGGACCCAAGCCCCTTTCATCCAGCCCCACCACTGGTCCAGCAGGTCCAGCTCTTGGGCCCTCAGACTCCTGGTTCCAATTCAGCTGTTAATCTGGCTGATCCCAGGCTAATCCTCCCTCGGAGCCCAGACTCACCCGCCAGTACTCAGCCAAGGCTGTTGCGGGAGACAAATCCTGAGGTAGATGTTCCTCTCCTGACTTTTCTTTCTGGGTTTCCTGGTTCGGATTTCTTTTAAGAGGTTTGTTTCATGTGATAGATGGGGAAGAGATCAGGAGACTTTAGAACTGTGCCTGTATTCTCTCTGCCATCTTGACTGGAAGTCTAGAAGTTATTTTTTTCCTATTCCACTTTTTTATTTTTCTTGCCACTTTTTTTTTGAGTAGCGTCTTTTTTTCCATTTATTTTCATTGATATTACACATGTATATTTTTGTTACAAAATTTCATTCCATCCTCCCTTCTCACCTACCTCCCCTCAGGTTAGCATTGTACATACATATTTGTGATTAACATGTTTACAGATTAGCTATTTTCTATACGGGGAATTAGGATTAAGGGAAAGAGATGTTTAAGAGATAATTTTTATAAAACGTTCATCAGATTCTGAAGGTTTTTGTTTTGTTTTGTTTTTCTTCCTCTTGATGGGGATAACATTGTCCATAGCCAGTCTAATATCATTGTCCTAGCTCTCTGAACTGCTGAGGGGGGCTGCTTCCATCAAGGTTTATGAATTCACAATGTTGTTATAGATGTGTACATTGTTCTCTTGGTTCTGCTCCTTTTTTTCAGCATCAGATCCTGTAACTCATTCCATGCTTCTCTAAAGTCTGACCATTTATTGCTTATAGAACAATAATATTCCATAGTATTCTTCTACCATAACCACATGGCTATTCCCCAACTGATGGGCATTCCTTCAATTTCCAATTCTTTGCCACTACAAAACAGTGCTTCTATGAATATTTTAGAACATGTGGGACTTTTCCCATTTTTTTATGATTTCTTTTGGATATAGGTCTAAAATTGGAATTGCTGGGTCAAAGGGAATAAACATTTTTACTGCTCTTTGGGCATAGTTCCATATTGCTCTCCAGAAAGTTTGGATCCATTCGCAACTCCACCAGCAAAGCATCTATGTCCCAATCCTCCCACAGCCTCTCCCAATTGATCACTTTCCCTTTTTCTCATCTTGGCCAATCTGATAGGTATGAGATGATCCCTTATGGTTAGTTGTTTTAATTTGCATTTATTTAATCCATAATGATTTGGAGCATTTTTTCAAATGATCATATATAGCTTTAATTTCTCCATTTGAAAACTACCTATTCATATCCTTTAACCATTTATCAATTGGGAAATGACTTGTAACCTTACAAATTTGATACAATTCTCTGTATATTTTAAAAATGAGACCTTTATCAGAGCTCCTAGTTGTGAAGGTTATTCCCTAGCTTTCCTTTTTAATTTTGGTAGCATTGATTTTATTAGTTCAAATTTAATATAGTAAAAAGAATTCATTTTGCAGTTTATAATGTACTCTCATTCTTGTTTGGTCTTAAATTTATCCCCTTTTCATAGATATAATAGATAATTTCTTGATCTATTAATTTATCTATGGTTTCACCCTTTATGTCTAAATCTTATATCCATTTTGACATTATTTTGGTACAGGGTATGAGATGTGGGCCTTTGCCTAGTTTTTGCCATACTGTTTTCCAGTTTTCCCAACAAATTTTGTTAATTAGTGAGTTCCTATCCTAGAAACTGATGTCTTTGGGTCTATAATCATTTACTGTGGTAACTTTTGAACATATCTTAATCCATTTATCCACTCTATTTCTTAACCAGTAGTTTTGATGCCTGCTGGTTTATAGTATCATTTTAGAACTGGTAGAGCTAAGCCGCTTGCCTTTACATTTTTTTTTATCAGTTCCCTTGCTATTCTTTCCTTTTTGTTGCACCAGATGAATTTTGTTACTATTTTTTCTAGCTTGGTAAAGTAGTTATTTGATAGTTTGATTGGTATGGCACTGAATAAGTAATTTAATTTGGGTAGAATTGCCATTTTTATTATATTAGCTCAACTTAACCATGTGCAATTGATATTTTCCCAATTATTTAGATCTTACTTTATTTGGGTGAGAAGTTCTTAATAATTGTGTTCATACAGTTCTGGATTTGTCTTGGGAGGTAGATTCCCAAGTATTTAATATTTTCTATAGTTACTTTAAGTGGAATTTCTCTATTTCTTTCTCTTGGGCTTTGTTGTTCATATATAGACATGCTGATGATTTATATGGGTTTATTTTATATATTGCTATTTTGATGAATTTTTTAATTATTTCAGGGAGTTTTTTAGATGATTTTCTCAGGTTCTCTAAGTATACCATCATATCATCTGCAAAGAATGAAAGTTTTGCTTCTTGACAATTCTGATTCTTTGAATTTCTTTTTCTTCTATTATTGCTACAGCTGGCATTTCTAATACTATATTGAATAGTAATGGTGCTATGGGCATCCTCATTCCATCCCTGATTTTATTGAAAAATACTCTGGTTTTATTCCTATTACATAAAATATTTGTTGATTGTTTTTAGATAGATGCTATTTATTAATTTAAGGAAAACTCCATTTATTCCTAAACTTTCTAGAGTTTTTAATAAGAATAGATCTACATAATATTTTATTGAAGACTTGTTCAGCATATATTGAAATAATCAGGTGTTTTATGTTGGTTTTGCTATTGATATGTTCAATTATGTTGAGTGTTTTCCTAATATTGAACCATCCCTGTATACCTGATGTAAATCCTACCTGATCATGGTGTATTAGCCTAGTAATATCTTGCTGTAGTCATCACCAAAATTTTAATTAAGATTTCTGCATCAACATTCATTGCGGAGATTGATCTATAATTTTCTGTGTCTGTTTTAGATTATAATGTTCTCTATTCCATGTCTTCATAATATATCTGCCATCTCCATCTTTATTTCTCCTGCTTTAGCCTTAGAACAGGTTCATTTTACCACACACTGGGAAAATTTCAGTAACTTCCTAAATGGTTCTTTCTAGTTCCACTCTAACCCTGTCCTAATCCATTTTTATATAGTTAGCAGTATAATATTTTTTATGTGTAGATTTGGACATAGAAACTTGAGTCTCAGAGTTATAAATCTCAGAAGCCACCTTGTCTGACCTGTCTCTGTACATAAATCTTTTTTGCAATGTCTAGTAATAGGGAACTCACTACCTCCCAAGCAGCTCATTCCATGTTTGAATAATTGATTATTCAGAAAAAAGTTCTTTTCATTTGGGAAAAAAAAACATCTTTCCTAAATACACCAACTCTTAATATTCCTCTGTACTCCATCTACTTCACTCCAGAAATAACTTTAAAGATATTTTGTATTAATTTATCTGCATATGTTTTATTTTCTCCACTGAAGAATATAAACTACCAGAGGACAAAGACTGATTCATTTTTGTTTCTGTATGCCCATATCTAGCCCAATATCAGAGTAAGTACTTAAAGGTTTATTGATTTGAATACAACTTAAATCTTCTGCATGAAATTGTGGTCACCAATGCTGTTGGTCTTCAGATGCCATCAAATTTGATATGGATTTGGACACAATGATTATGGAGTAGGATGCAAAGAGAGTAACAGTATTTAAGGAATAAAAAAAAGATAGAAGTGAAAGTAGAAGAGTTGATTTCCCACCATTACTGCCCCAAAAAAAGATCTAAGAAGAGTGACAGAATGAGAAGAGACTGAAAACTCTAAGGAGATGCAACAGTGGGTGATCTTTCCAATTTAAGATCACAATTTTATTTGCAAACAAATGACCAGGGCAGGAACAATAGAATAGGAATGGGACAGGATTACACATACGAACCTGTTGTTCTAACTTTTGAAATGGGGAATACTGACTGGCTATTTTCAGAACAGAGGCTACCTAAGCTATTTCTTTTGTGCTTTCTACTTAGCTGACTGAGATTGAAGTCTAGAACTATCTAGTGGAAGTTCACCCAAGGCAAATTTGTAGCTGTGATGCCTAGATCCAAATGAGGATTGGCACCAAGAAGCTTTGGAGGTTAGCATTCAGATTGGGTGTTTGATTAGACCACATAGGATCTGTTGAAAGCTTTTAACTCCTTGATTTGAGCCAACCCTATAATATTTGAAAAACATCACTCAGTGGAGAATGTGCCAGCAAGAGCCATAATAAAAAAAAAAAAAAGATAAGCTATGATCCTATAAAGTCACAACAATATATCCAGAAGTGTACAAAGTCCCAATTTGAAAAGTAAGGTAGAAAGAATAAGTAAATAAACAAACAAAAAGATAGATGAAGAGCAATTTTGATAATAAGTATAATCAAGATGCAAACCCAGAAGAAAGTAAATCCAAAACATATAAAAGAAAAACACAGCTTGGTCACAAGATAAATTACCATTCCTAGAAGAAATGAAGGAAGAGTTTAAATAAAAGACTATTTTTGAAATGATATAATGAATAGGAGTATTACAAAAAGGAATTAGAAAGAAAATTATGAAGAAAAGGACTTAGAAAGAAAATTAACAGCTTAGCATGAGATGACAATCTTATACAAGTATCAATGTCCTTGAAAATTAAAATAGACCAATGAGAACTTAATGACTCCATGGGACAACAATAAATATTAAACTATGTAAAAATTAGAAAAAATAGAAGAAAATATAAATTACCTAATATCAAATACACCCTGAAAGATCAAGGAAAGATAATTTTAGAAGTATTAGATCATTTAAAGTCATGCAAAAAACCAAAAAGATCCTAGACATAACATTAAAAGTAACCTTGAAAGAAAACTGTCCCATATTTATTAAAGAAAAAAGATTAAATAAAAATCAAAAGAAAAAAATCAAAAGATCAATCAGCATAAAAACTTTCAAGAAAAAAATCAGGGCTACTAGCTTTAAAAAACAAACTACAAGCACCTAGAAAGAAAACGTTCAAGTTATCAAAGAAGCAGAGTCAAGATCACACAAGATATAGTAGCTAGTACAATAAAGAAGAAGAGAGCATGGAACACAATATCTCAAAGACAAAAGATACAACCTTATAACCAAGATTGATTTAACCAGCAAAACTGAGACAATTCACAGTGAAAAAATGATTCATTAACACAGTAGAGAACTTCCCAACTTTATGGTGAAAAAATTAGAGTTAAATCTTTGAAAGGCAAAGAAAGGAGTCAAGGAAAACATTAAAATATAAAAACCAATGAGAAGCAGTATTTAGTATGTAGTAAATATGTAGAAGTTTTCACTTAGAAAGGAAATGAAGCAAAAATAGATAATTACTGAGTTTTAGGGGATTTATGACTCTAGAAATGAGTTTGTCATGTTTCCATTTCTGATACTGAAATCATTCCAAGCACAGAATATTTGCAATGAGTCTCACCTGAAAATATAAGTAAAACATATATGCTTTCATCCAAGTTATTGAATATATATTTACACATACACATACAAACACAGATGTATATGTTTAAAAATGCACACTTATAGAAAAGCATAAGGGATATATGTATGTATGTATTACACACACATATATATGTACAGAAGATTATTTATACATAGGAGAGAGATATATCATAGGAGTTTGTGTGCATATATGTATATATGTATATATATCATATATATTTGATGATTGAGATATATATATCTACATGCACAAAGATGTTTATATATAAATGCATGTGTAAATGAAATAACATGAGACCATACACATCACAGATACTTGAGACATTATTTGAAAGTGTCACTATTAAAATTTCACTTCTAAAAGATATGAAACTCCCTATTAATGAAAGCATGTCTTAAATACATACCTCTACCAACTGATAAATTGATCTTCCTCTTATGAATTGAAATATTTCATGATGAGAGAGAGACATAGCTATTCTATACATTACTCAGTTGAGATCATGACATATTCCAGATGAATAGAAACAAATGATAATTTATTAAGATTATTTATAATTGTTCTATTACTATTAATCCTCAATTAAAGTTCTACTCCAACACACATCAGAGTGTGGAAGTAACCTTGGATTCTCTAAAGCTAGTCCAGCAGAGTGAATAATTTGAATCTCAAAGATCCTATCAAAAGTTTGCAAGCCTTTTTTGTATCATGGGTCCATATAGCAATATGATGAAGACTACGGATCTTTCCCCCCAAAAAACAGTATTTCTTATGTAAATATGACAATACAGCTCACAATTTAAGAGACCCTGGATTAGAGGAAGTAATCCTTTGAGTTCAGTAGGTCTTTTGCATAAGGTTGTATAATTATACAGATAAGCATTTGTTCAGCCTGGAAAAACACTGATGAACTGCTATCTACATTGGTGTGGAAAAATACCTATCTCGCTAAGTCTTACTGAAGTATCAAATCAAAGTTTTAGTAAAAATGGTAATAATAGTGATGTTAATACTATAGATTTTAAAAGGGATCTTTTTATTTTTCTTTAAAAAATGTTTCCTTTTTCAAAAATTACAGTCATTTCCTCTTAATCTCCCATACAACAATGAATCCTTCTTTATAACAAAGAAAAACATTTAAGCAAAATCAACCAACTCAAAGGTTTGATTAGACAATTCATACCACTTTCCACTCTCTACAGAGAGGAGGGGGTTGTATCCTCTAAACTCTTTGGTTCTTAATTTCCTTAAGTATTAGGGTGAGGGATTTTTAATTTATACTGAATGTATATATGAACAATATCTACTAAATATAATGAAAAGGAAAGCTATGTGGTGCAGTACATAGAGCTAGATCTGTAATCGTGCTCCTGAATTCAAACCTGGCCTCTGATACTTAACTAGTTATGTGACCCTAGGCAAGTTATTTAATTCTGTTTGCCCCTATTTTGTCATCTGAAAAATGAGCTTGAGAAGAAAATGGTTAAGCCACCCTTGTACCTTTGCCAAGAAAATTCCAAATGCAATTATTAAGACTCAGATATGACTGAAATGCTGTTGAAATAATTTTCAACAGCAACAAATATATTAATTTTTTGTCTTTGTTTCTTTTTTGCAAGGCAATGGGGTTAAGTGACTTTCCCAAGGTTACACAGCTAGTTATGTATCTGAGACCAGGTTTGAATGCAGGAGGATGTCTTTTAAGTGTTGGAGAATGGATTTGAACTCAGGTGCTCCTGACTCCAAGGCTGGTGCTGTATCCACTGTACCATCTGACATTCCAAATATTTTAAATATTAAAGTGGATATGTTATACTGCTTAAATCTAACTTCATGTAACCAGAGATTCTTGTGAACTCAGAATATACCTCTGATCTCAGTAACTCTTCAAATATACAAGAGATAGTTAAAAAGGAATTTTTGCTTCCCCTAGATCTACCAAAAATATTGTCTTGAGTTCCCTCACTTCGATTTTCTTTCCAGTTCATCAAAGCTTATGCTTTGGGTCCTTCTTGTGTTTTGACTTTGTCTAAATCTTCTTTAAAAGTTAATATTTACTGATATTCATCTCCATCTACTTTGTTTTCAAATTGCCCTCCCAGTAAAATTATTTAACTGTGTATATGTGATATGTATGAGGGTACCTTTATCTAAATCCTATATAATATAAAAATTTCAGAGACTAGATAAGAGGAAGTCACAGTCTGATTCAAGTTGGAAGTGGTGATGGCTCTCTAATAAGACTGGGACTCAAGATGTAGGCTAAGAATGCTAGAAAGATCAAGGCATAAAGATGGTCTGGGAATGATAACATGGTGGGAGAGTCTGGACTGAGCTAGATCAATCATTATATTTAAATCTTTTTCAGCTCTAAATCTAATTGATCCAATCTAATTTACTACTATATATAGGCTGCAATGACTCTAAAACTCCCATAACACTCACAGGAAAGCCTTGTACTTCTGTATGTGTCCATTGTTCTTGTCTAAACTCTAAGTTTTTCCTGGGGAAGAAATACTTTTCTTAGATTTCCCATAGCACCCAGCACTATCAGAGGTAAATAATTATAATACTTCACAGTGTAACCTTAATAATCTGTTGCTGAGATCAGAGGTTGGACCATTTGTGGGAAAATAACTTATCATTATTTTTTATTTTTATTTTTTTGCAAGGCAATGGGGTTAAGTGGCTTGCCCAAGGCCACACAGCTAGGTAATTATTAAATGTCCGAGGCCAGATTTGAACTCAGATACTCCTGACTCCAGGGCCTGTGCTCTATCCACTATACCACCTAAATACCTTATTATTAATTACAATTGTTTGAACCTATCTTTATGTGGCTAACCATTGCTTAAACCAGAATGTGTGTGTGTGTGTGTGTGTGTGTGTGTGTCATACTGACCCCCAGATTCCAAGAAATCCAGAAAAGCCTGTAAAAATGCTTGAACCCCAGCAAAGTTACTTTGGGTGCACCATAAAGCTTTTATTTGAGTTTTGTTCTAGTTTTATTTTTCACTCTAGTTTTATTGGATGTTTATACTTGTTCAATTATATCTCAAGCAACATCTGGAAACCAACCATTTTAGAAACTATCTACATTGCAGGTTCTTCAGCTTTTATCCCCATTTGAACTCTATATAATACAAACTTATACAAACTCAAGAAGGGACTCTCCTTTCTGCTAACTAATAATATAATTCTTTCTAAAATCTTTTTTAATTTTGGAAGTTTGTTCTTGACCAACAATTTGGCATCTGAAGTAAGATCCCTGTTGATCTACTGAGGCAAGAGAGCTTGATTACTAATGGAAAGGATTATGCTGCCTCTTCTAATTCTCATTAGTTAATTAAACCTCAATATGGTATTCCAGAGTGTGGAAAACTATTAGCTTTTGGATCAGTTTTAGTGTTTTATCTATAATTGGATTAGAAGCATACTGATTGGACAGGATGAATCAGGTATGGGATAGGTATTTAATTCTTACAAAAAATGTTAGATACAAATATTCATAAGAATCCTTTGATACAAACACTTGAAATGGGATTCAATAACTTATGATTAAAGTCATTCTCTCCTGAGAAGTTGCTATTTATACCTCATCAGAAAATAAGGAAGTTTGCTGGGTCACTGAATGGAAAATGCTCCATCTTATCTCAGCTCTGCCCTATCCTCCTTATATCTCCCTGCCAGCAAGCTAGGCCTTAGCCTCCTTCTCTTTCCAAAGATACTCTTCTTTAACATCAGTGGACTCTATCTTATGAGCCCATATGTTGGGATCCATATCCTAACCTCCTAAAGCTGGTTAAAGTTAGCCCTAAAGTTAGGCTAGTTTTTTCTTTTTTTTTCTTTTTTTAGATTTTTCAAGGCAGTGGGGTTAAGTGGCTTGCCCAAGGCCACACAGCTAGGTAATTTTTAAGTGTCTGAGGTTGGATTTGAACCCAGGTACTCCTGATTCCAAGGCCAGTGCTCTATTCACTGTGCCACCTAGCTGCCCCAGGCTAGTTTTTTTCTTAAAAGATGTTGAAAACATACTTTAAACTCAATTGACTTAGTTCAGCAACAGGTGAACTCTATTTAGTTGAATCAATCCATCCAATCTCAAAGCATATCCTGAAATGGTCAAGTAAATGTCTGGTTTTTTTTTGTCAATTAGAGAATGGACTACTAATGTGTTTTTTTTTCATTCCATTATTGGACTTGAACTACAGTGGGACTGGCTGGAGTCAGGCTTATCCCAGACTCAGAATCCTTAGAATTCTCAAACTCACAAGGTTTAGTGTACCTCCTAGAATATAATAGATACTTAATAAGTGTTCACTGATTGACTTTCAAGGTCACCTCAAAACTTGAATAGATCCATCTCAAGATCAGAGTATGGTCAACTTGGAACAGGCAATGAAACAAAAATACAGATAACTCAGATTTACCTCTATCAGTGTTGTATTACCTAGGATTGCCCAGGTAGGTCATATGTTTTAGATGGCATATTTTCAGCATTACCCTTTCTTTAGTGATTAGGGAAAGGAAAGCCCTTTTATTTCCCTTTATCCCCACTTCTCATGAAAGAGTGACTTATGACATAGAGAGTTTAAGGAAGAGGAGAACAGTGACAGAATTAATCCTCTTTTTAAAAAGCCCACTGATAGTGAAGTCAAGATGACAGAATAAAGACAGGGATTCACATGAGATCTCCCTGAAACCCCTTGAAAAACCTTTAAATAATGACTCTAGACAAATTCCAGAATACAGAATTCACAAAAAAGACAATGAAATAATTTTCTAACTCAACACAACGTAGAAAGTCTACAGGAAAGATCTGTTGCACCAGAATGAGAGAGGAGCACATCTGAACAGAGGACATGCCATCACAAACCCTGCCCCAGCAAAACAGGAGCAGACCTTGGGAGCCACAAAATTAGCGGTGGCAGCAACTGCTTCCATAACTCTTAGCCCATAGAAGTCAAAAAACTAAAAAGAAGGAGATTACAGGGATCTCTGCTAGTGCTGAAGCAGGACTCTGTTGCTTTGCCTATACTTGGATCTAGGTCACAATCTTAGGTGGCAGTCTCAGGGTGAGAAGGAATGGTGGTACAGAAGTGCTTACAACCATAGAGGAACAAGGACTTTTGCCATATTTCCAGGGCAAAAAAGTGTTTGTTGTCACTCACAGAACAGAGCATGGGTCAGGAAAGTAGTAAACACATCTCTTTAGATCATAACTTCTTACAGGTCTATATAAGTATCTCTGAAAACAGTTGCACAAAACCCCAGAAGCTTGAGGCAATGCATCTTCCATCCTGGAAGCAGAGCCCTTTTTAACAAAGAGTTAAAAGTCAAGTAATAGGTTGAGAAACTGAGAAAACAACTGAAAAAAAATCTGACCATAGAAAGTTACTATGGTGATAAGGAAAATCAAAACATATGCAGAAGAAGATGTCAAAGACAAAGCTTCTACATTCAAACCCCCCAAGTAAAATATGAATTGGTCTCAGGCTATGGGAGAGCTCAAAAAGGATTTGTATATCAAGTAAGAGAGCTAGGGAAAAAATTGGGAAGAGAAATGAGAGGTGTGCAAGAAACCACAAAAAAAAAACCATATGCCAACAGCTTGGTTGTAGACACAAAAAAATACTGAAGAAAACAATTTCTTAAAAAAAAAACAGACTAGACCAAATGGTAAAAGAGGTACAGAAAGCCAATGAGAAGAAGAATGTTTTTAAAAAAGAGAACTGATCAAATGGAAAAAGAGGCACAAAAATTCGTTGAAGGGGAAAAAAAAAACCTCTTTAAAAACTAGTATTGGCCAAATGGAAAAGGAGATATAAAAGCTTGCTGCAGAAAATAATTCCCTAAAAATTAGAATTGAGCAAATAGAAGCTAAGGACTCTATGAAAAATTTAAAAACAATGAAACAAAAGCAAAAGAATGAAAAAAAGGAAGACAATATGAAATATCTCATTGGAAAAAAACAGCTGACCAAGAAATTAGATTCAGGAAAGCTAATTTTAAAATTATCGAACTACTCGAAAGCTAGAATCAAAAAAAGAAACTAGACATCATCTTTCAAAAAATTATCAAGATAAATTGCTTAGATATTTTGGAAACATAGGGTAAGATAGAAATTGAAGAATTCACCAACCACTTCCTGAAAAGAGATCCTAAAATGACAACTCAAGGAATTGAGTTCTCAGTGCAAGGAGAAAATATTGCAAGCATCCAGAAAGAAACAATTCAAGTATCATGGAGTCACAGTAAGGATAATACAAGATTCAGCTGTGGGAGGCAAAGGAATAAAAACACAAGAGAAGTATCCCCCAAAGCAACACTCAGGCTTGATTTTATTAGTGTTTGGTCATCTGGACAATGTTCTTTTCATTGCTGTCACTGAAAATAGACAGTTCATAAAGATCTTCACAGAAACTGACTACATACATAGGAACTTCTAACTTGCACATTCAAAGGCCAATTATAAATAATGGAATCATGAATTCAATACAGGTAATGAAACTGAGACCCAGTCACAAAGCTATTAAAGTAGTAGAGCTGAGATTTCAACTCATTTCCTATGTGTTATCTAGTATTTTTTCCATTATATCACCTTGCTTAAATTAATAAATACTTGATGATTGTACCAGGTGAGAGAGACAGAAAAACAGAGGGAGGAAAAGTGCTGGCAATTGAAAGCAAAGTACTTGGGTTCAAATCCCAGTTGGAGGAAGGGAAGAGGAGGAAATAAGAATTCTATAGCATCTATTATGTAGTAGACACTGTGCTAAGTGAATTTTACAATTATTATTTCATTAGAAAAAAATAATTGACCTGGGAAATGGAGCTTTACAACAATCCTGTGAGGTGGGCGCTATTATTATCCCCATTTAATAGGTGAGTCAAACTGGGATTAAATGACTTGCTCTGGATCAGACAATTAGAATTGTCTTTCAGATTCCAGCATTCAATATATTATCCCACAAGTTACCTCTCTAGTACTCCTTAAGATGTGTACAATGAGGGAGAAAACACTTAAGTTTTCTGGGTTTCAGTTTCCTTATTTGTTCAATGAAGGGGACTGGACCTTGGAAATCTCTTCTAGGTCAATCTCTTCCAGGTGGTTTGATTCCTTGAAAAGAAAGATTTAAAGTCAGAGAACTTGGATTCTGATCCCTGTTGTCCTACTCAATACAAATGGGCCTGAGTTTCCACATATGTATCCTGAGTTAATTGGATTAAATGATTATTTTTCTAACTTTAATTTTTATGATTTTAGAGATTGGAAGCAAAGGGTTAAAGAAGTTACCTTTAGGGGTGGCTAAGTGGTGCAGTGGATAGAGCACTGGCCTTGGAGTCAGGAGTACCTGAGTTCAAATCTGACCTCAGACACTTAATAATTACCTAGTCATGTGGCCTTGGGCAATCCACTTAACCCCATTGCCTTGCAAAAACAAAAAAAAAGTTACCTTTACAGTAAAGGAATGAATACTCAATCTACAGATTTCCCTAAATAATAAATATTCATTACATGGATAACTATTGATGGATTTCCTTTCTCCTGAAAGATACAAAGTCAGGCACATAAACATTTTGAAGAAATCTTTGGTTGAAGAATTCTTAAAATAAAAAAAGATGAAGTATTTGGTTCTGTTAGTCAAGTGGAAATTGACAAGTTTATGAGGGTGAAAAACCATCCAATTTTTAAAATATGAAGTAGTAGTAGAAGAATAGATTTCATATAAATAGCAAAAGCAGGGAGGTGAAGGAAGGAGAGAACCTCAACAATCTTCTCAAAGACACAATGTCATAAAAATAGTAGTGGAAACAAGGTTCAGGCTTGGACTGGCAAGACTGAAGGGGTTAAATTATTTTTTCCCTTTGTGCAGTAGCCATTTCCAAATTGAAAAGGTGGTTGTGGGAAAAGAGGATGTTCTTTAACATTTCTCTAATAACCAGGGATAATTATCAAGGTTTGGGCTTGCTTCTCTATTCCTGGGTCTGAGAGGATAGTGAGAATTATGAAAATGTTGTGGGCAGATAAATGGAACCTGCCTCCACCATCTGTCTTCCAAATGATGCTGGAGGTACAGCTATTATTTCAGTCAGACACTGGTAGGCCTGCAATTGTTCATGGTCTCCATGAAGGATAGTGGCTGTCAAGTGCTCCCTGAATATTACAACTTCTAACAGACGTGTTTTCAGTCTACCTAAGACACTGAGAAATGGCTGACTGATGGGTAACCTTCAGATACCTCTTCCTCTCATAGTCCCACTTTAGATGCTTTTCACACAACTACTTCTTGTACCTGGCTATTTTCCTTCTCCTCTGTTGTATAAACATTTCAGGAGAAAGCCTGCCATTGTCTCTAAAGGTTAGGGAGGCAGGAAAAAAAGGAATGGTGAGATGGAAGTGTGAGACTTGAATGAAACCAACAAAAGGTTGAGATTCACACTGATGGTTTCAGCTAAAAAGGTTGTGTAAGAGAAAGTGCCTTGTTATTACTGAGAGATACAATGGTGAATAAGTACTTAAAAAGTACAAAGAAGTCTGTCTGCCCTGCTATTACTATCTCATAAGCTGATTAAAGAGGGGGGGAAGATAAATACAGTCAGTCAATCAACAAGCATTTATTGAGTTTTTATTATGCCACAGAAAAACTAACCACTAGATGTGAGCAGCAACATTTTAATTAAATTTCAACAAATATTTTTTTTAACTCTCTCATTATGTATAAGACACAAAGGATACAGTTTTGCCCTCAACAGGCTTAAATTCTATTTGGGATATTCAAAGTGACACCAAATAGTTTCTTGCTTCTTTTTTTTTTAACTGAAATAATATTTATTGTTCATGGGTAGGTAAAGACAACACAATTTAAAAAATGACAACAGTCTCCAAATAATCCATTCATTCAATGTCATACTAATCAAATTACCAATCTATTTTACTGATTTAAAAAACCTATAAAGTTTATTGAACAAAGGTTCAAGGACCCCAAAGAAACCAGTGATAAAAAAGATATAAAAGAAGTAGATTCGTCAGTATTAGATCTTGAACTACATAATAAGTTGAGGGCTTTGTTGAAGTATAAAAAGAATAATTTCAATTATTTTAAATTAACAGACACCCAGTATTTTGAAAAGCAGAGACAATAGTAATAACAACTGGGAGGATCCATAAAGGTGCCACATTGGATATCACACCTGAGCTATGATTTGAAGTATTACCAGGGATTCAAATCCAGTCTCATACGACTTTCCTTATTGAGAAGATTGATTGCTTGGGGTTTCATAACTATGTGGAGGCAGAGTTGACAAAACCTTGGGGAAAAATTGGGGAGAGCTTGGAAGAAGAGACATTTTGGTTTCCTATTTTCACCTTTGGAATAGATGATATATTGTCAAATTCTTTTGAGAGGTCCTTGAAAATAATGAAACACTAAGCCTACAAGGGCTTTTTGTCAAAATCTTCTTTTCCTTTCAGGAAACTTTCCATGAAGAGAATCTGGAAGCTTCTCTATCCACTATTCTGAATTGTGATCTGAAATTCCCAGACCCTAGGATGCTAAGTTATCACAACTCATTGCAAGACATAATTTAAATTGCTTCATCCTTGCCATTAAAAGAAATCTGATGTTTATGAGGCAAGTATTAATGAGGTATTTGCTTTTACTCACAGAATAATGTGATGTTGTCTACTGAAATGATTCTGACATGAAACCCTGTACATTAATTTTTTAGTCTTCTTCCATATCCCAGAGCAAAATTCCTTTTTTACCTAAAGGACCAAAGAGAAAATCCTCTGAATGACCCTTGAAGCTTTTCAAAACTTAGTGTCTCTTTCTACTTTTCCAACCTTCTTACTCTTCTGTTCTCATTTCTCTTCTCCATTTGACTCCCTTTTATGTGCTGAATTCCCCCCATTAGAATATAAAATTGGGTGGCTAGGTGGTGTAGTGGATAAAGCACCAGCCCTGGAGTCAGGAGTACCTGGGTTCAAATCCAGTCTCAGACACTTAATAATTACCTAGCTGTGTGGCCTTGGGCAAGCCACTTAACCCCATTTGTCTTGCAAAAACCTAAAAAAAAATATATAAAGTCCTTGGAGGAAGGACAGGGATATCTTTATGTTTATTTGCATTCTATATGGATTTATTTCATGATATCTTCTGCTGGGGAAATAGACTCAGCTAGAGTTTGGTTTATAAATAATGGAGGGATCCTACCCTCAAAGAACTTATTTTATTTTTTTAAGAAGACCTGATTTCAAATCGGACCTCAGGCAAGTAAATTTACTTCTGTTTGCCTTTATCCATTGGATTAAGATTTTCTTTTTGGTGAAAATTTCACTCTCTAGTACTTCTTAATATGTGTACAATGAGGGAGAAAACACTTAAGTTAACACTTATTCAGTATATTTGCCAAGAAAACTCTATATAGGGTCATGAAGAGCTGTACATGTGTAAATGCTTGAAGAGCAGCAATAGCCTTCAACAGCCTGTCACATCCAAGTCAAAGTGCTGAATTAGAACTAGGCTACATTGCAAATTATATTAGTGTAAGGAGTGGATTTGGTTTTCCAAGTGATGAAATCAAAGAAAAAATAACAAAATATATGAATTGTTTAATGCACATTCATGTGGGGATTCATGACTCCTATAGTGTTAGGAACCCAGACTCACAGGATTCTCTAAAAATACCAGACTGTAAACTGTCCCTTGAGGACCTAGTCCTAAAATTTGGTCTTCAGGGAGAACCATACTATATTTTTTTTCTTTTGGAAGAGTTAAAATTTCTAATGAATAAAGGGAAAGCACTAAGGAGGGGAAGTATATGTAAATTAATGATATTAGATTAATGATGTGACAGATAGTGGATAGATAGAAAAGACAAAAAATATAACTGAGAACTTACAGGTAATTGAATAATACTTCATAGGTACTTCTTGCCTTCAAGAGTATACAGTAATTTAGTATAATTTCAGTTCTATAATGAGGGTGAGATAAATATCTGGATTTTGAATATGATAAACTATGTAAGCTTTTAGACATAGTAAAGTCAAATAGAATTGCAGAACTTTAATGCTGTTCTAAGGGGTGGGGTCTTCTTGGTTTCAATGAGATGGATAATGGAATTTGTGCTAGAGTTCTTTAAGATGGAAACAAATATAGTTTTTTATGATGTTCTGCCTTATGGGGATTGAGAATTAATAGGTGATCTCTGGAAGGCTCAGACAGCCTTAGACTCTGTTTAAAGTTTTCTCCTGAAATAAAATAGTAATTGTTATTATAAGTATGCTGATGATAATAAAACCAAAACACTAGCTATATTATAAGTCAAATCCCTCTGGTGAGTTTACTTGCCATGAAATTATAAGGTTAAAATATTTACAAGTCATCTTGACCACCCTCTAAGACATCAGACAGAACTACTCTTGAAACACCTTAGAGAATATATTAAAAAGTCCTCCAGAGAAGATCCCACCCCTCTTACCATTATCCATCATTTATATTTTTCCTGGCTGGTAATTTTTCTTTCTAGTTGGTGAAATAGTTTGCTTATAAATTAAATAATAAAATGGGAATTTGGAACAAAGATTGATGAGTAGTTAGAGTCATCTAGGGGGCTTAACTTAAGGGTTTTTTATTCTTTACCTTCTCCCTTCATATTCATTTACATGAGAGCCCAAAGAATTTTTTTCATTTTTTTATTGATGGTTTGTTTCTTATGTTACCATGGTATGCATCCCACAAAGTTTTTTCCTCCATCACTGATAGCCATCCCATATGTTAAATAATATTTTTTAAGAAAAGATAGAAGTCAGCAAAATGACCAATACATTAAGAAAGTCCAAAAACATTCAATATGTAACACTAGTAGATCTCCCACCTTCATGAAGAAGTTTCTTGGGTATATCTTTTTTTATATCTCTTCATTTAAGTCCTACTTGATCTTCATAATTATTTTTAATTTTACAAATATTTTTAATTTTATGGTCTGTTGTTCTTTCCATTTAAGCAACTGTAGTTACTATGTATATTATTTTCTTGACTCTGCTTAGTTTATTTTGCATTAGTTCACAAGGATCTTTACATGCTTCTCTATATTCACCACACACATCACTTTGCAACACAACAGTATTCCATTATATTAATGTTCCACATTTTGCATTAACTATTCCACAATTGATGGACTTTTACTTTGTTTTCAATTCTTAGGTAACACAAAAAATGTTCCCATAAATATTTTGTAATATATAGGTAATTTTTATATCTCTATGGCTTCTTAGGGGTATAAGCCTGTCATGGAGTCTAATTCAATGGGCATGAATAATTTAGTGACTTTATTTAAATGATTCCAAATTGTTTTCTAAAATCATTGTACCATTTCACCAAAAAGAAAATCTTAAAAGTGAATAAAACCAGTAACAGCTAGGTGGCACAATGGATAGAGCACTGGCCCTGGAATCAGGAGAAGCTGAGTTCAAATCCGGCCTCAGACACTAAATAATTGCTTAGCTGTGTGACCTTGGGCAAGTCACTTAACCCCATTGCTTTGATAAATAAATTTTTTTTAAAAAAGTTAATAAAACCAAGAGATCTCAGACTTGGACCACCATTGACAGTTTGCTAAAAGATAACACTTATAAAGATTCTGGAGAAGTTAAACTGAGTAATCAAACATTAAATTGGAATCACAGGGACTTTTTAATAGTAAATAAAAAGATAGTATTTATGATTGTTTCTTAATTACCTTGGCTGATTGCGGTAGTATCACATAAAGAGAAAAAAATGCCAAATATAGTAAGGGCTGTAGACTCTTTTGGGGAAAAAAAGTAGTCAAGGGTTTGACTGAGAGATGACATAGATCAAATATGCTAGACTTGCAGCTTATTGATAAAACTTCCAAGTGTTATTCAAATAATATTAAATGTAATTAGGAAATGTTTAATAAAGTAGATAAAACTGCAATACAATATAAATAATGCTAATATGTGATTTTCTAAATTACTACATTTTCTGCAGATATTTCTATTTGAATTTGAGACTACTAGCATTGACCTTTACTTTCTATGGGGAAGATCTTTAGTATCTTGACTGAGGATTCCAGTTACAGGCAGTGGCTATGGTGGCAGAGAGAAAGTCTACACCTGATATTCAGAAGAGTTATGCCTGGTAATGACCATTAGCGACAAGCAGACCCTTAGAGCATTGTCAAATAGTGACCATAAGGGGGAACAATTTCCAGTAAATATTACACATTATATTCATATACCTGGCAGAGACTACATGGCATACGAAACCAATGGGGATAGGCTGCATGGGCAGTATAATGCTATCCCGAGAATTCAGTGGCTCTGCAATATCAGAGGTATAAGTTGCATATCTACATGTGTATTCTGGTCATTCATCTTTCCTATGTGATTTCATCCATGGCTATGCCCACCTCATATATTCCCTTCATATATATATATATATATATATATATATATATATATATATATATATATATATATATATACATGTATACACACATGAATGAAGGGGTACAAACATAGGAAAACTGTGATCAAAGAACACTAATACATATGTATTAGTGTTCTTTGATCACAGTTTTCCTATGTTTGTACCCCTTCATTCATGTGTGTCCATAGGTATACCCATAGATGTACACATTCTTCCTACGGGCAGTAGATGAACTTGTGGGTGAATAGTCTCAACTTTGTGAGGGAAATTTTATTATTCCTTTTCCTATTATATCATTGTATAATATGACTTTTCTTCAAACTAATTGTATCATTGAGAAGACAAAGATAAATACATAGGTGGAGGCAAATAAATTATAATTATGAATGGATGTGACTCAACAGGGTGAAGCAATGGTAGCTTTTATAGGTGTGTGGGTGGGGGAGGTTGGGTCAAGTGAAACACTAAGGGAGGGAAAAGGTTCCCTCAGGTGATTATTAAATTCCATTGAAGTCTGGCTTTAATACTTCATATTAGCGTGGAAGTGACCCTGGGTTTTTGAAAATTTTGCTAATGGAGTACAAGATTTACTAGAACCTACCAAATTTCAAGTATAGATTTGGTGATGTTTTGTTGTTTGAAGATTAATCTAATTGAGGGTTCATCAATAGTTTGGTTTCAGGATGAAGAATTTTTGACCATAGTAATAAGACTATTTATAAAATTCACAATGTTTTCAATCTCTTTGGAAGAGGTATTAACTTCTCCAATAAAATTACAGGTCCTTGAAACAGAAATATGAAGTCAATGCTTATGCTAAAACACAAAATTATTTCCTATTTTATTCTTTCTATAGATGTGAGTTATTGGTCTATAATCTGAATTTTCAATCATGTTAGAGACAGTACAAAGGAGATTATTAACAAAGTGATAAGTACAGAAAACGTATCTATTTTTTTCTCCTCTTTCATTAGCTACTTTCTTGGCCTATCTTTCCTGCCTCTCTCCCTCTTGGGTCCTCCATTTTTTTTCAGATAACACGCTATCCCTGAGTCTTATAAATATTTTTCCCTGTCCACAATTCTGCTGGTTGCTAAAAAATGTTTCTCCACATTTTCCATGAGGAAATCATCCTGATATTGTATCTTTATTCATTTGGACTGAGGAAATAGTCAATTTGAGAAAGCAGAAAACAGGGATTTGAACCATCTTTCATGGAAAAAAATATAATTAAAGGGATAATTTGTGAACACTTAGAAAGTAAGGACTTCCAAAAATGGTCACAAGATTAAAGAATGGCAATGCAGAAATAGTATAATTGAAATTCATTTATCTTGAAAAGAGAATTGGATTAAAGGAATCTTAAGAGATCAATTCTAGCACCCTCATTTTGTTGATGAGGAAACTGAGGTCCATAGAGAAGTGATGTACCTAAAATCAAATGGTATTTTTCTAGTCCCAAATAAGAGACTGAGGAACTGAGAGTCATAAAGATAAAATGACTCTGCTTAAGGTTATCTAGGATCAAATAGGTGATAAGTAGCTGAGCCAGGAATTAAGCTCAGATCTGATGACTCCAGATTCATTTTTCTCTATTACATATTTGCTTCTCTTTCTATAGACCTCTTTGGAAGATTTGGCTAGAACAGAGGTTACCACTGAACTCCTTAATTCGGAACTTTTACCCATGAGTTTATGCTAGCAAGGCACAGAAAGTGAGGAAAAAGTCAAATCAATGACTGGTCTTCTGGGTCATTAAGAATTCCTCAGGCAGAGGTCATAGAAAACCTACAAGATTACTATTTAGTCTCTGCTTTTGAATTATTTATGGAATATATATTTTTATTTTATCAACTGATACTATCATATATTGGCAGGTGTTCAACAATACCCCTGTATACAAATTTCTGAGTTACCTGTGTATTCCTTGCTCACTCCTAATACCTGGAAAAACAGTGGTTCTCCTAAAGACTGTCCTATTCTGATAACTAAAAGGGGTGCCTCATTATTGTTTAATGATGATTTACTTGTGACAGGAAAGCTTAGGGGATTGGATGGAGAAAGAGAGAATGCATTGATCTTGCCCATTGATCTTGTCTGTCTAAAGGCCCAAGTGCCCAGGCTGAGGTAGACCAACATAAATAAATGGTCCTAACCAGTAGATGGTGCTATAATGCCAGCGCCTTTGAATGGTGAAATTCCTAAGAAACCAGATAGTATACGGTAAAGTTGTGGTAGGAAGGATGAAAAAAGAGGGGGAGAGTGTTTTGTGAGTGGTCAATAATTTTATCACTTCAAATATTTAATAAAAAACAGCATGCTATAGTGGGGAAAGTATTAAGTTGATTTCAAGAAATGTAGAATCAAAGAACCTCAGATTTATAAGGAGCCTTAAAGATCATTTATTCCATTTTTATCTGAAACAGGTATGGACATATGGAGGGATTGAAGGCTATGATGAGAATAAGAATAGCTTTAGGGTAGTAAGGATTAAAATGGACAGAATGATAAAAGACTATAGAGGAAAGTATGTAGGAATTGTGAACTGGGACAAGACAGCTTAGTTTCTGGGAAAAGTGACTCAGAAACCACAGCATGGAAGTGACCCTGTTAATTTATAACAGCTAAGGCAGGAGGACATGTATAATTCTACTTTTTTCAACTAAATAAGTCATTTAGTGAATTATTTTTGTTAATTGTAACCAACCTAAATTGTGTATCAGATATAATAAACAAGCCTTAGAGAATTTATGGGCCAATCTTTCCTCATCCCGTACCATGTGAAAAATCAGTCTAAGAATGATAAAGTCATTGTGATATGGAATGAATCAATGACTGACACTGGCAATTGACTCCCTAGAATTTTAACTGGCAAGGGGCATTGAAGATGAAAACAATTCCTCATCTAATGTCTCAGTGTTTAGTAGGATATGCTAAGTAGTTTACCTGGAACGTTTGATGGGATTCAATTCTTATTTAAATAGGTTTTCAGTAAAGTTTTACACAAAGGAAGGGAAAATGCATGTAATATAACAAATCATCTTAAAGGGGTTATTTTAAAAAAATCTGAATTTAACAAACACCAAATTAAATGAGTATTTCTACTTACATACTCATGAAAGAGGATATGAAACTTCAGATCTTTCTTCTATATAGTTTGCTTTCAGAAATGTTCTATTTGTGATTTTTCTTAACTTCCTTCTGTTTTCTTTTTTGAATTTCAAGTCAGTGACTTTCATTCTTTTTTTCTTTCTCTATGCCCCCATGTCCTCCACTGCACCACTGATTTAAAAAAATAAGACCCAAATGAAAACAAATTCCTTGTGACAAATATGCATAATTAAGCAAAAATAGATGCCCAGACTGTGGACAAAAACCAATGTCTTCTGCATTTCGAGTCCATCATATTTATGTTGAAAAGTTGATTGCATATTTTATCAACTGTCTTCTGGAATTGTTGGTTATTGCACTGATCAGACAATGCTTTCTGAATTATTTTATTTTTAGAATGGAGTTATTAAATAGTGCCTTCTGACTCTCCTCACTTAAAAGAATTCTTCCCTGATGGGATTAAATTGGTAATCACTGAAATCAGCTCTTTTAAAAAACATGACTCAAGTAAACAATGAGAAAGTCTCATGATTTGGGATTGTAGCTTTTCTTTCAGGTTTGTGAGTCTTAGACTCAGACCCAGAAGCAACAAGAAAATGATGGTGTCAAAATACCTAAGAAGGTAGGGTGGGAAACAGTAAAAATGCCACTCAGGAAGTTCTGTGGCTCATGATGTCCAAGAGAGAAAGTATAATGGGGGTCAAGGCATAAGGTTTATACAGTCATTAATAATAGAACTTAAATGGACATTATATTTAATTTCCATGACAGCTTTAATTTGCTGGTTTAAATCTCATGAACATCTGGAAAAGCCACCTGCCCTTTTGTCCAAGGCACCAGATTATTACTTGTTCTTTGCCTTTGTAAAAGAGAACATATACTCCTATTGACCCTCAAAGAAGAATATGGGGAGGAATCAGAAGAGCTCCCAATACTGTACTGACACTGCCTAAGGTAGGGAACAAAGGAGTTGAAGTCATGACAGACTGGTGGACACAGCACGCCCTGAGGGTGTCATGGACTTGGGGTTCTACTTCCAGCTTTGTTTCTAATTCATTGGGGGATCCAGGAGAACAGAATCCAGTTTCTACTATTTAGAATGCTATTTATGTATATATGGGCAAATCAAACAATCTTCCTGGGCTTTGTTTCCTCAACTATAAAATGGGAATATATGTGAATTATGCACATTTGTAAATTTTAAAGCACCAAGTCAACATGAACTAGAAAGCTGCAGAAAAACTGATACTGACAAAATAGAATGGGCTCCCTTGGGTGAAAATGAAAGCAAGGAGAGCAAAAAAGAGCTTGCTTTTCTATTTGTACCTTAGATATAGCAGAGTGCATTTCACAGAGTAAGCACTTACAGCTTTCATTCATTTAATGAATTCTTCAGTACTACTGGATGCCCATTTGTTAGGAATGCCAAAGTGTATTTTCCTTTTCATTTACACATCTCTAAGACTCCTGATGTTAGTGTTTAACATCACCTCTCTGGGGACCATTTTCCTCATATTAATAAAGGATGGGGTTGAATTCTAAAGTCCCTTCTAGTTCTAAATCCTATGACCTATTGCTCTTGACTCAGTCCTTAGACAGTCCTGTGGTATGATCTAGCCTCACTCAACCTGCAGGCAAGTGCAAGCTGGTGACCCATAGAGGGTCTGTCCTGAGTATTTGGCAAAAGGGATGCCTGGAGAGAAGGGGAAGAGGAGTATTTTAAAATACAAATATTGCTGCAGGATTTGTTTATTTTTCATTAATTATCAACTAGAATATTATTAGCTAAAAACTTTTGGATTAGCTTTATCTCCATCTCCATTTACTAATTGCCCTGGTTTCCTTTAAACACCAATTAATAGTCCATCTTCAGGGAAGCGTTTCCCAACCTCTCTTAAGTCTAGCACCTTCACTCTCCTTAATGATATCTTATTTACCCTCAATATAGCTTGCCTTTGATTTGCATAATTTGTTTGCTTGCTGTCTATCCCATACACCTGTGAGCTTCTTGAGGGAGGGATTACCTTTTGACTCTGTATCCTCAGTTCTTATCACAATGACTTATAAAAATAGGAGCTTCATAAATGTTCATTGGCTATAAAATATTATATCATTTCTGAATGGTGGCACAAGTTGCTAGTCTCTGGAATGACTCCCCCCCCCCATTCTTTTTTATACTACTTCTATTATCTTTCAGTGTCTTCAAAACTACATAGGAAAAGTAAGGAGAATTACATTATGACTTAGTATCTTTCTACTCCCATATATCTAGACCCAGATTACAATGAATGAATGGATGTGTATACAGTTTCATTGTAGTCATTATATTGCTAAATTATATAATTTTCAATATAAATAGAAAAATCAAGGTATGGAAAAGATCATGGGTTTGTAGGTTATACAATAACCCTATGGCAGAATAGAACTCAAAAGTCTCATGAATCTAGTTTCCCAACCTTATTGCTTATTCAATCTTATATGTCTAAAGCATGTTTAACTAACTCATGAAGGGAAGAAAGAGCAGAGAATAGATGATTCACCAATAAGGAGGGAATTTTGCATTCTACTCTGGACTTTATTTTTTGTTGAATTATAATTCTGTTTTGAAAGCTTAAAAAAATTCTACAAATAAGATCCTTAGTAATCTCATAGTAATCTAATGATGGTTGTTATATATTGCTAATAAGAATGTGAAATTAAAAAAAACCTAGTATTTATATAGCATGATAAGATTTGAAAAATGCTTTATTATGTTATATTGTTTGATAAAAATTCTACATCTAGACTCAAGTTTTCTTATTTTGCTTACTAGAACAACTCAATAAATGAAAAATTTGTCTTCATCTTAGGAATTTATTATTCATTAGCAACCTGACTATTCTTTTTTGCTGAAAGTTTGAGAATATAGACTTTTGCCTCTACATAGTAAAATGCAGAGGAAAACTTTCAGTATTTGTTCTTTTACTGAAAGCTTGCAGTTAGGTGACTGGTCAATTAAGTCAATGACTTCCATGGAGAAAAGGAGTCACTTGACAGTTTTTCCAAGCATTCTAACATACAGTATATCATTCTTGATGCAGTCAACTGTGTTATTTGTTAAAACCAATAAACTTAATATGATAGTGGTTTCTTTCAGATAGAAAATGATGCATCAGCCTGGGGAATGATGGGTTGGCGTCTGTTAGCATGGATGTTTCAAGTTTGAGAGCTGGTATAATTACAACCTGCAGAGACAGAATCAGTAGCAATGAATAGACTCAAATATTTCATTTAAAAGAAAAAAATAGAAATTCATAACCCATGTGGTACTAAATACTACTAGTATGTTTCTTTTTCTTTCTTTCTTTCTTTTAAAGTGTAGCAGGTGGGGATCTTTTCTCTCCTGTAACTTCAAGTGTCTTATCACAAATGGTTGAGGAAACCTGTGTATTCTGCAGTCTATTACCCAAGTTGTTATCATGCCTGCTGGTTGTTTCATCATGAATTCAAAGAGCATCACCCAAAAAACTCAAGAGAAACAAGCTTACATCACAGAATTAAAATATTTAATGACAAAATTGGTGTTTGCAGGATTGATTCCACAGATCAAGTTGAGCTTGTCTCTAAAGAAAACAAACTATATTTCAAATCCTGGAGAATTTCTTGAGGAATTAATTACTGTACAACAGATATTGGCAATGTTACAGTTTGGCAAATTAGAGCAAAATCTACCTTTAAGATTACTTGTTTAGGACATTCTGCTAATAATTTCACATGAATGTGTGATCTTTGCTAGTCACAAAAGAAGTATTAAGACAGATTTCACCATAGTTTTAAAATCTAACACATAATCTTTTTTATTCTTTTCAGAGCTTAAAAAAGTTAACTACAGATGTTGTTACATTTTACAAATACATTCTTTAATATGAAACATTAATCTGTATAACTGAATACTTTCTGTACACAAATATCTAACAATACTAGTGAAAGAGGCTACAGCTAAGTTCCAGGAGGAAGCTACCACACTAGGAGTTTTCCATTAGGATGGTTTGGTTGTTGGTACAGTTTAAGAGTTTCATCAGAAATACAACATTCATATACAGTAGCAGGAATGTAGAAAATACAAGTTAAACTTTTTCTCCATAGCTCAGTGAATTGAATTCATCCCAAACCATCCATGTCTCTTTAAGCTCTTAGTCTTAGATCATGAGTAATACACAAATACTTTGTATTGAAACACCTTCTATAGAAGAGTTCAAAGTATTTCACATTTTTTCATGTGATTCTTCATGACATCCCTGGGAAGTGGAGATCAATATCCAATAGGAGTGGTGACATATTTAAGATATGGCTATAGTTATTAAGCAAACTGTTGTTAGAAATCAGAAAAGGGTTAGGCTAGGCTTAAAGAACTTTCAATAGGAAGTCCCCATTCAAAAGTATTCACAGGCTTTAAATCAGGAATGGAGAAAGGCATCTCATACTTTCATTTATGAAGACTAGGTACTCCTTAATCAATCTGGAAAGAATTTTACATTGTGTTATATAATCTTATCAACTCGTATCTTTCTGGGGTGGCTTAAGCAAATAATATGTATTGTTTGACTCCTGGCAATAGATTCCCGTAAAGTTTGGTTGACCTGTGTGTCTTTATATTTATCTTTTTTTTTATGTGCCAGCTGGGTGGCTATAAGGACAGAATCCAATTTGAAAATACATTACTATATATATATATATATATATATATATATATATATATATATGTGTGTGTGTGTGTGTGTGTGTGTGTCCATAAAATTGCATATCCTCTTCCCCCAGACCCATATTTAATGACCCTAAAAAAAACTATTTTGCTTATCTGTAGCACTTAGGATAGTACCTGTCACATAGTGGATGCCTAATTAATATTGCAGAATTAATGTTTGGGAAGGTTGTCACAGGTAAAAGTCTCTCTCTCTCTCTCTCTCTCTCTCTCTCTCTCTCTCTCTCTCTCTCCCTCTCTCCCTCCTCCCTTCTGTCCTCATTGGTTTTGTTTTAAAGCATTTTCCTAGAAAGTAAACAATAAAAAAGAAACCTGGTAAGCAAAGCAATTTATTGTGTCCTTTTATGATAAAACTGAACAGCCAAAGACAAAATATTAGGGGCAAAATATTTTGAAGACTCCTAACAACTCTAATAATCACCTATACAGTGAAATTTTCAAAATTATTTTCTATAATGTGTAGCATCTATGTCTAGCAATTTTTAAGGTCTCCAGCTTTGTTTTCTAGATATCAGGTCACTTATATCTTTAAGCTGTTAAAAATAACTAACTAAATTTTATAGAGAGATATCTTTACTGCATTGTCTCCCTAAGAGGATTGAAAATTTGTTCTCAGATTGTCTCTTTTCTGACATGCCAGCACTGTCAAAGAGATCTCTTTTCCAATAACTACATTTTTTTATGTCCTTAGCACTGCTTTATCAGTACATGTCAGAAGCTTAAATGGACATTAATAAATGCAGTGTCTTCTTTTTATGCAACATGAAAGGTTACTTGGATTCTACACCAAAAACCCTTGGGCTACACTAACTCTGGGCTCAATGCAGAGGTAGGAATGGGGTTTCGAAGAATCAAGCATTTTAAAAATCAATGCATTGAAATGAGAGTCTGGGAAGGTAAAGAAGTCTGGGATAGGTTGGGTAGCAAGTTCTCAAAAAGAAGGGTAGGGATCACTCTTGTACTTAACATTTTCATTTTCAGAATCTAAATTTAAGGTGGGATACGAATCTGAAAGTGATGGGAAAGGTATCTTGCCTATATGGCCTGAAGCCATTCTAGGGAAGGATATGAGAAGAGGTTTGTCAAAATCCTATGATGAAAATTACATGAAACAAAATAGCAAAAATAAGTAAAAATAAAATCAAGAATGCACAAGGAATTATGATAATCTCTCTAAAATGGACAGTTTCATGGAAAGAGAGGAAAAATCTATTAAAAAAAATCTGGATCAGTTGATTCTTTATTTTGTGTGTGTGTGTGTGGCGGGGGGAGTTGGGGGCCATTAGGGTTAAGAACTTGCCCAGGGTCACATAGCTATTAAGTGTCAAAGACAAGATTTGAACTCAGGCCCTCCTCACACCAGGGTTGGTGCTCTATTTATTTACCATCTAGGTTCCCCACATCAAATTCAAATTCTTGATCAAATTCAAGCCCTTCCTTAGAATAAAAATAACATTTGAAGGAAGTCCAGAATGGTAGATAGGAAGTCAGGCTTGGAAGCAGGAAGATCAAGGTTTAAATTCTTTCTGTGATTCATTTTGGGTACGTGACCCTGGACTAATCACTTAACCTCTTATGTCCTATGCATTTGTTTAAGACTAGAACAGGTGGCCCTTTCCATCAGCTAAGGAAGAACTTCATGGCAAAACAAAACCAAATATGGGAGATTGATTAAAAAAAAAGATATGTACCCTAACTCTTAATTCAGAATCATAACATGGAAAAACCTGGGAGGAATCATAGAAATCATTCAGTCAAATTTATATTTTATCTAGATTTCCCCTCTATATTATTACAACCAGGTAGTCTCTAGCCTTTGTTTGAAGGCTTCTTGTAGTACATGGAGATTTAGTCCTCTGTGACACATGCAGCCCAAGTTCCTATCTAAATATGTTGGAAAAATGCTGCCCCTTAAGAATGAGACAGACCCTATCATGCCCATATCTTAACAAATGTCCACCACTAAATGCTTGAGGCCTGACTTCTCAATAATTTTGCTGTAACCTAAAAGTTTTCACCTAGAAGAATGCTAAAAGCCCTTTAATGACAAGACACTTTTTAGAAATTACCCAAACTACTAAGGTTTTATTTAGAAGACAAAGATCTAGCAAACAGGTGCCTTCCATTTCTCAAAATCTTTTCTTGTCACTTCAAAAAGAACTGACTTTCTAACCTTGGAAATAGTACTTTGGTTATTTCATTCTTATGGCTTATCATACAGTCACATTTCTGTGCTAATTCATATATTGTTCTAATCTCTCCTACTAGATTATAATTGGGCAGTGGATGAAGGACTGGACTTGAGAGCAAAGAAAAACTTAGCCTCAAATTTCTTCCCTCTGACTTTTATTGAGAAACTCTGGGCAAGTCTTTTAATCTCTTCATTTCAGGCAAATTCAAATTTCTTATCCACTAAGTCACAGATGGGCTAATCAGGGAGTCTCCACTTTGAAAGTTCTCATCCTTATTCAACTCTATCTTCTCCAACAGCTACTGGAGGGCAAAGGAATCATATGTCATTATAACTACTCTCCCTATACCTAGTACAGGGAAACTATTCAATTATATATGACAATTTTCCTTAAGTCTTTAATTTCACATTTATAGTTCTCACAGTAAAGTAAAAAAAAACATTCTGGAAATAAGTAGCAGAAACATTGAACCTGCAATACAGAAAGTAGAATCTTATCTGCAATTCTGCTTTGCTTTTTGGAATGCTGGTGATGGCTCATGCAAAAGGTAGCTAGGCAAAGAACAAAATCTATGACTGCTGTTTCCCTTGATAAATCCAATTGTTTTACATAAATAGAGACTTTTAATGTCCCAGGATACAGAATTCTAACTTTCTAATTCTGCTAACACTAGCTACAAAAACGAGGGAAAAAATTAATCACTTTTTGAATTTTATTTTCATACAGAAACAATAACATTTGATGTAGCCAAATTAAAATGTCTTCCTGTTTCATACCAAGGAAAAAACCAGGTTTTGCCAGTTTTCACCCTGTTCAAGTTATTTGGTCCGATTTTTCATTATCTTCCTTAAAAATAAAACAATCTAAGACATTTTGGGGGAAAAAATACCAAAAAAAAATTCTCCTACCCTCAAATTGAAGATAGTGCAGCATTTCTTAAGGTCACTACAGAAATATAAAAACACAACATCTCGCCCTTCCCTCCAGTACTGATGTCTGAAACAAAAGACAAACCAATTTCCAATGAATTGGCAACAAGAAGCAGGTGGAATTTTAGAATTCTTGTAAAAACTGTTGAATCAATCTTTTCCATTTCTCTTGGGAGGGTCATCAAGGGTAGGCAGTTAATTGCTTCAGCACTTATGCTTCATGGCGAGCTGGCAGGAAAGAAAGAATTAAAAAAAAGGAGAATGAAAAAGCTGTCTTGGGAAACAAAGTGGGGGAGTATAATGTATAACATCTCTATCTTTATTAGAAATTTTTCTTGAATTTAGTCTTTGTAGATAAGTTAATGCATAGTATTTTTTACTGCTTCCAATACTTCTTAGTGCTTAAATGGCAACTTGCATCTAACAAGTCCAAGTTGACTTTCTTATCTTTTATCATGTCTTCTTCACATTTCATAAGCACAGATTAAATGACTTATTCAAGGCAATAGGAGGTACTCATGAAAGGGATAATACTAGAACTTGTGTCCTGACTCTTAGGCTAGTGTTGGAAGCTGAGAATTTCTTCACTATTTGGCTCTATGCTCTTTCCAAATTAAATTCACATGACTCCATCTCATGCACATTACACTCTAGTAAAACCATCTATTGAGTCTTATCTATAACTGATAGACCATCCTTGGAATATTTTCTCTCATCTTGACCTTTTGAGTTATCTTTTTCCATTCAAGGCTTAGTTCAACAAGCCTTGTTACCTCCTGCAAGATTCTTGATTCCTTCATTAGTGGTTGCTTTCCCATTCTTCTCCACCATGACAAAATTTCTTGGTATTTATTTTATATTTACTTATGTGGGTACATGATTTCTTCTAGCAAAATCTAAGCTCCTTGGTGCAGGGATTGTTTCATTTTTGTCTTTGCAACTCTAATATGTAACAATGCCCAGCACATTATAGATACTCAAAAATGCTTGAACTAAATCATCTTAAATTTGACTCTTCACTGATTTGTTATAAAATACTAAGAATGAACAAAGGGGATGGAGAGGGAACCTATATATCCTTCACTAATTAATCTATTAATTCTCAGTTTAATGAGATTATTCAAGCTAGTACAATATGTTTGATAGTTAAATCATGCTATTGACAAAGGTTGAACAATAGCTGGAAGCCAGACCTTGATTTCTGCTTCCAGTGGTATTTAAGAAATGCAGTCTATTGAAATATCAGATCTTTACAAATGGGAGTACCAAATGCCATTCTATTTGTCAACAGTTTCCCAAACTTAGCTGGGCCCCAGGGCTATTCATTTAGGAAAAAATTAGATTTGGGTGCAGGATACAGATTTCATCTAAATGTGTCTCAGAGTCATGTCCTTCCCCAGTGAGTAAGGCTATGAACAGGAAGGCAGAAGAAGAAATCCACTTAGAATTCTGTGAGTGACCTGAAATTCCTATCAGAGGGCTGATTGATGAAGTAGAAAAGACTGAATTTGGATTTAAGAAAGACCTGTTTTTGACTTGAATCACACTCATGTGTGGTTATGGGTGAGTCACAACTTCATACAAAAAAAGAAATAATGTCAGTCATTGTTATTGGGAACAAGAACAAATTGCTTCTAATAGGAGCAGAGTCAACAGAGTGCTAGGCCTTGAGTCTTGGGTTCAAATCTTGCTTTTGGTATTTACTGGTTATGTGGCACCCTGCAATGTACTTAATTTCTCTGTGCTTCAGGCAACTCTAGGACTTATTTACTAGGTTATTGATTGGTGGCATCCAAATTGGTAGAAATTTACACATTAGACTTTATGATGAAGAGATAACACCTTTTCTATTTATTTCTCATCATTTGAAACCCTTTGTTCTAAGGATGAGAATTCAGTCCCCTTCAAATGATAATTTTTATATATCTGGTATAAAACTGAGCCAGAATCACAGTTTCAAGTTAAGGGGAAACACCAAACCAGGCAGAGGTTTGGATAATTGGAGGATTACAACCACAGTAGAAAGTTAGTTTCCATAGGAATTTCTGTATAAAGCCCAATTCTGTCAATGCTGAATCTGAACTGGAATTTCTTTAATGTTAACTTTAGAAATAGAATGTGGAGAGCAACACTGCATAAAGAAAAGAATACAGCATTAGGAATAAGGAGAACATATCCCAGTGCTGGTTTTGTTTCTCATCAGTTGTGTGACTCTGCTCAAGTCATTAAGCCCTGTGAGTCTCAGTTTCTTGTCCCTAAAATGAATGGGGTCAAATGAAGTAGTTCTTGGGGTTCCAGGTCTAACATTCTAGGAATTACTGGGAGAATGTAAGGCAGGGTCCAGACTAGCATAATTCTTTTGAGAGCAGCTGCCTTTGGCACAGTATCCTGAGGAAGAGGTAGAAATGGAGACTGCGATTCCCTTTTTGCTCAGCAAACAGCATTAATAGCACGTTATACTTACCAGTGCTTTGTAGTTTGTAAAAGTCTTTCCTCATAACCACCCCTATGATGTTGGCAATTCAAGTATTACAAGATGCAATTCCCATCTAACAGAGGAGAAAACTGAAGCAGAGAAGTTAAAGTAACTTGCCCAGGGTCATAAAACCACCCAATGGTAGAGGTGGGCCATGCATTACTATTATTACTATTTTATTTTATTTTAGGTCTTTTTTTTTCTTTTTTTGGTTTATGCAGGGCAGTGGGGTTGGGATGACTTGCATGTCACACAGCTGGGTGATTGTTGCATATACGGGGCCAAATATGGGCTTGGGTGCTCCTGGCTCCAGGGCTGGTGCTCTGTCCATTGTGCCACCTGGCCATAACTACAATCATTACTATTATTTTTTAATTTTAATTTTAATTTTTTTCTCTCCTCTTTACTTTATCACTCAAGTGAGTCTATATTTTAGGGGGGTAATTTTGTTTACTCTTAAACAAGAATATTTTATTCATGTATATAAAAAAACATTGTACAAAATGAGAATAAATATTAAATAAAAAAACAGGTTCAGAATGTTTTCACTAAACACTCTCTGCCCTCTTTGCCCAGCAATGCCTGGGAATGTTGGATAGAGTAGATCTCAACCATCTTTTCTCCTCCAAGGAGGATCCTATTAACACTACAACTGCTGACTCACTAGCCTTACTGAGCAAGGTCCACAAAGGCATTGCATACTCTGCAACTTGGTGATTTCAGAGCAAAGAAAAAGTGAACATACCTCCCCAAGTGATTCTATTATTTGGAGTTGTGCTACATCTTTAGTTCAGGAAGAAAGTACACTTCCTCAAATCAGATTATGAAACTGGATGTGGGGTGAGACTAGTGGTAGGGGGCAGAGATAACTTAATTCTCTACCCCTTCTGTAGGAGACAACAGTAAGGCTATCAATATGAGCTCCATCCAGTAACAGGTCTGGAAGACTAGGTGTCTGAGAAATTCTCTATACATCTTAAAGAATATTCCTCAATGTTCACTTGTATAACATCACTGTGCAGCTAAAGTTTGGGAAGGTGGTGGGATGAGTGAGGATGGGAGAGGGGAGAATTATTCCAATTAAACTCCAGGATTAGGTGCCTTATCAGATTTTTCTGTCCTCTTCTCAGAGAGTGCAGTTTGGGGATATTAGTAAATACAACCCACCCACTATGAGTCAACCTAGCCAACACTGGTTGGGGATGGGGGGGGGGTGGAAGGCAGGGGGCTACACATTCTCTAGACCCTTACCTGAGAACTAGTCCCAGGAGGAAAGGTCACTGGGCTAGTAAAAGGACATCAATCTTGCCAGCTCACACTGGCGGTTCTACCTCAGAATTTATGAGTCTCAGTCCCTGGGAAGATAGATATTCCATCTTTTTGGATATAAGTTTGTTTATTAGAGAACATTTCCAATGCTAGGATGATTCATAAGTAAACATACTAATTTTAAAAAGTTGCAATTGGCTTTGCAATGTTCTTCCTCTCTTGTGTGCCTATATGCTTGTTCTCTCCCTCTGTTTCTGTCTCTGTCTCTCTCACCCCCCCCCATGCAGTAAAGAATGAAGCAGCACCCCCCCCCCCAGAAAATATAAATTAACTAATTTTGGCTGGTACTAATGACTCAATAATCCAGACCAGAGATCTCATGGTCCTCAGGTGTTTCATAATGTTCTGTGGACTGTTCTATTTTTAGGGAGAACTGCCCTCAGCCTCTCACTCTCTTTTGAATTTGGCAGGCATGTTTAAATTGACAAAGCCTCCACCATTCCACCCTCTCCATAGCACTCTGACCCACAGTTTTTAACCATCAGCAGTTTTTCCTAAAACCTACTGAAGTCTCACATCAGGTTCAGCAGGAATAGGGTAGGTTAAGTATAGCAGGAATTAACTAATTCTTAATTAAGAATCATAAAAAGAATTTCAACAAATCATTCTTTCTGTTACACTTGGTTTTCTGATCTGTAAAACATGGGGTGTGTGTGAAAAAAGATAACCTTTTAGGCTTTTTGCAAGTTGAAAAATCCTATAGCACTTGGTTGTATAAATCAGAGATTCAAGATAATAAGTAGGCTGGTTGCACAGAAATCTATTAAGCCAGTCTGGAGAAACACATAATAAGATCCCTTTTTGTTTCAGTCTCTACATTTTTAGGTCAGGTTTTATCAGTTCCTAAACTATTGTTTTGTACCTGATAGAAAGAGAAAACTAGTAGGTCACTGACTTTATAATAAGCCTTCACAGAAATGAAAGACAGCTGAGTTATCTCCCTTCAAACCTACCCTCAACATTTGAAACTTTCTTCCTTTCCTATTTTCCTTCCCTTTGACATCACTTCAATTGTGATTATGCAAAATTAAACTATGAAGATAGGCTTTTGAATTTCATCATTGATTTTTTGCACCATTCAAGACCTAAGGGAAATAGGGGCAAAAGGAGCTTGGAGAGACTTGCCTGTCTCAACTTTCAGGCACTGCAGTAAAGGGAAAAGGTGTGGACAAATTCTGGTTTGACCACTTGTGTGACCTTGGACAAGTGCTTTCACACTTCTCTGGCCCTTTGTTCTTTTATGTAGAAAATGAGGTGTTGGATCCAGTCCAGTGTCCTTCCTAGCTCTAATTTTATCCTATCAGGATGTATGTGCCTTTGAACTAATCAATCAACAACAATCAATCACAACAACAATCACCATGAACTAGGAACTATGCTAGAAACTGGCAATACAAATGCATTGAATCAAAAGAATTTCTATTCTTAAGGAGCTGAGAAATGATAGGTGTCATATTTTCAGCAGGACTGGCTGCTATTCAATTCTCTCCTTCAAATGTGCAATAAGAAAAGAAGGATGCAACCAGCAATATGCAAGTGAATGTCTGACAAATGAATCTTTGGGAGGGAAATGTGAGACACACATAATTTTAATCTTCATTATTTGCATTTTCTTATCACTTTCTTAAGTCTGGACAACCAACAAAACAATATCCAAGCCTGATAATAATAATAATAAGTATTTATTTCATAATAATATTTTTATGAAATAAATAATTGATAATAACAATAGCTAACATATATAGTAGAATATTTGTCCTTCATTTCCAAAGAAGACTACAACATTGAGGAGGTGACGCCATGACAATCATGTAAATTGGATCTGAGTGAGGGAGATGCAGAGCTAAGTCACCAGCCTCACTTTCTCCTCCAGTCACCTGGGACAATGGCCAGATATGAATCAGAACGATGATGGCCCTGGATGTGGGACAATCAGTTAAGTGACTTTCCCCAGATCACACAGTTAGTAAGTGGGAAATGTCTGAGGCCGGATTCGATCTCCTGGCCTCCTGAATCCAAGGCTAGTATTCTATCTACTGCACCACCTAGCTGCTCTAGTTAATGTTTATATGATGCATTCTAAGGCCCTCTACTAAATGCTTTACAGTGAACTCATTTAAGGTTCCAATAACCTTGGAAAATAGCTGCTATCATTATCCCCATTCTACAGATGAAGAAACTGAAGCAGATGGGAGTTAAAGTGATTTACCAGTAAGTATCTGAAGTTTAATTTGACTTGCAGTCTTCCTGAAACCAGGTCCAATGATCCATTTCTTTGAGCTACTTAGCTATTTCTAACATTTGCTAATTTTTTTTTTGTTTTTGAAAGGCAGTGGGGTTAAGTGACTTGTCCAAGGTCACACAGCTAAGTAATTATTTTATTATGTGTCTGAGGCCAAATTTGAACTCAGGTTCTCCTGATTCCAGGACCATTGTTCTGTCCACTGCACCACCTAGATGCCCCTATATTAATAAGCTTTTACTGAAAATTTAACAACCAGTTTCCATAGCTAATAGGAGTTGGCTCTGGCACAATCCAGGATTCAGCAATTCAATTGAGAATAAGGCATATTGCTATTAGGTGGGACAATGGATAAAAAATTGGGCTAGAATCTGAGTTCAAATTTGGTCTCCAACTCTTAGTATTGGACCAATAACAATTTCTCTGTACTTCAGTTTTCTCAACTGTAAAATGGGTACAACAATAGTACCTACTTTGGGGAAGCTAGGTGGTGTAGCAGATAGAGCCCTGGGGTCCTGGAGTCAGGAGGACCTGAGTTCAAATCTAGCCTCAGACACTTAATAATTACCTAGCTGTGTGATCTTGGGCAAGTCAATGAACTCCATTGTCTTTGAAAAACCAAATAATAATAATAATGATGATGATGATGATACTAGTACCTACTTCATAGATGAGGAGCAAATGGAACAATATTTACAATATGCTTAACACATGCAGATGCTAAACAAATTCTTGTTCCTTTCCCTTCTCTAAAACCTTAGGCTTATGCCTTTGAAAAAAATGTTATAGGAAAAGAAGCCTGGAATAATCCAGAGGTTATTCACCAGGATCAAATTCCACACACAACTTTTAGGCCTAAAAAGTCTTTTTTTTTTTTTATTAGCAATTTGTAGTTTCCCTCTTATTTCTTAAATTTTCTCTTCAGTAAAAGCATGATTATATAGTGGCAGAGTTGGGATTAAAATTCCAGTCCATTAGCTCCAAGTGAGATCTGATCATAAAGGCCAGTCCACAAGCCTAATATTTTAGTTAAAATTATGAGCAATAGGGGTAGTCAGGTGGCACAATGTATTTAGAACACTAGACCTGAAATTTGAAAGACCTGGGTTCAAATGCAACCACAGACACTTGCTAACTGTGATCCTAGGCAAGTCACTTAATCCTGTTTGCCTCAGTTTTCTCATCTATAAAATGAGTTAAGAGAAGGAAATGACAAACCACTCCAGTATTTTTGCCAAGAAAACCTCAAATGGACTCACAAAGAGTTGGACACAACTGAAATGACTGAACGACAACATGTACAAAAAATCTTCCTAGACTATGTTCTCCACTGTCTTAGGGAAACTTGATGTTTCTTCCAGCACCCTCCATGTAATAGATGATAAATGTTTGCTGATTTGTTTACTTGAAAGTTCTTGATGAATCAAGTCCTATTCATTAGCTGGACTAGCTTGGTCTTCAACTAGACTTTCAACACATCTACTTAACCTATTGAAATATGGATTCTTTTTTTCCTATGCTGTCATTTAACTTTTTTGCTTCTGTTGGTAGAATTTCCTGATTTGGGAGTACTCTAGCTTAATGAAATTTCAGTTCTAGGCTCTATCCCTAACCCCTTACCTGATAGAAAATAAATACTCAGTCTTTCCAGTTTAAAAAATGGCTGTTCTTAGTGAATGGAGTTATCCTGGCAGATTTTGGCTTATAAAAGTAGAAACAAATCTTGGCAAGCAGCACTGTAATAGCCAAACAACTTCTAAGGTTTCAGCAATAAAGCACCAGGAATAGCTGGGCTCCTTCCTGAGTGATGCAATACCAAAACTACTTTTTCTAGGGCTTCTTGTATGCATAGCAGAACACAGAATGAGAATCCAAAAATGCCTCTTAGGAAAGAGACAGTAAATAAAAAGGAGAGAAGAATCCGTGGCTTCTATCAAGTGTGTGCCAACATAACGATTGGGAGTCCTTTTGGGGCAGATTATAATCCCATGCCTTAATACTTTAGTCCCCAAATCTCTGGGTAGGGGCAAAAGAATGATCCTATGTGGAAGCTTCAAAGGTAGGGAGAGTGAAGGGGAGACAATTATAGGACAAGGTAGAGGAAATTGATGCAAATAAAATCTAAACAATACATGTTTGATTTATTGTACAAGAGATGGGGAAAAATTTTTGTTTAACATATTTCAAGATATATAACAAATACTCAAGGACAGATTCTTGGCACAAAAAGGTTTCGGTAACAAGGTTGACCAGTGACTCAGAGACTCCTTGGAAATAACCAAGAAGCCAAAGGCAAGTTCCTTCACCCTGATGAATCTTACCTTGTGGGCAGTTTCAGCAAACTGCTGGGCACTGTTCTTCATGTCCTCTGTTTTTTCTTCAGCTCGCCCTAATCTTTCCCCACGCTCATTCAAGGCCTGGCTGGCCTTCTGCACTGCACTTGTGACACTATCTGCTGCTGAATGAAGTATGCTGTTTCCTGAAGTAGACAAATAACAATAAATAACGTTGGTGATGACTCACGATTCACACTGACAGAGCAATTTTAAGTTCTCATCATGTTTTCCTCCCAATGATCTTATGGAGAGAAGTTCCATTTTCTAGTTTGAGGAAACAGCTTCCTCAAATTAAGTGACCCAGCTGAGGTCATATAACCAAGGAGAGGTACCAGGATTCAACTATGCCATCTCTTGGTCTAAGTACAAAGTTTATCTATTATACTGCATGGTTACATCAGGAGCTTACTTCAAAAACAAGTAAGTGATTTGGCCCTTTTAGATGGGAAGTTAAGCTTTAGAAATAAATCAGGCAGATTAGGATGGGCCCCTGACATTTTCAAGATTCATGAGTACTAATTAATTGTTCCTAGGAGTCTGAAAAGGATAACATTACTTCTTATTCCCAGGAAGGAAATTCATTCAGTGACAGACATTGGTAAATACTAAAGCCCATCTCCTGAACCTTGAGGTGTTAGACATTAGATATTTCAATTTTAGGTGGCCTGCCAGAGGGCATTCTGTTTTTGAGGATGAGAGTGGAGGAAGAAAAGTATTCCAAAGGATGACAATTTGAACATAAGAACTTATAATATAAAGTAAAATACCATTGGGTAGGAGTATATAACCAGACAGTGACAAAAATAAGATAGCTTGTAACTATAAATTCACTCTACTTTTCTTATATTAGGCTGTGTGGGTCAACCATAATGAGAGTAAATTAAAAAATTACCTTTATGGTATTCATTTATAAATTTTATGGAGTCATAGAATTCTAAAATTGAAAGTGCTCTTTGAGGCCATTAAGTTCAATTCCAATTCCTTCTCTTACCCGCCCCCCCCCCCCCATTGGTCATTTAACCTCCACTTGAATACCTGGGTTACATAAAGAAAGAGAGATGGATTTGAAGTTAGAAAAACGAATTCAAATTTTACTTCAGATACAAGCTATGAAAGTTGGGCAAGTCATTTAACCTTTCTGTGTCTCAGTTTCCTCATCTGTAAAAATGAAGGAGTTAAGACAGTGGCCTTTAAAAGCACTTCATCCCTAAGTCTGTAATCCATAACCTCTAGTGATGAGGAAGTCAGTACTTCCTGAGGCAGCCTACTTCACTTTGAGATAGTTCTAATAGTTAAAAAAGTTCTATACTTTCAAAAAATTAACAAACCCTTTATTAAACACTTACTAGGAGCCAGACACTGTGCTAAGTGCTGGAGATAAAAAAGAGATAAAAAATAGTTTCTGCCCTCAAGGAACTTACAACAAAGGAGACAACATGCAAACAAATATATACAGAACAAGCCATAATCAAATTAAGTAGACAGTAATTAACAGAGGAAAGGCAGATGAAATAATTTATTTATGAGAGTAAGAGATACTGAAGAATCCAGGATGACTCCTGGACTACCAGTCTAATGGATTGGGAGGATGATGTCATCCTCTAAAGTAGCAAGAAAGGTAGGAAGGAAGAATGGTTGTGGGAAAAGATAACAAATTCTGTTTTGAACATGTTGAGTTTCAGATATTTATTGGATATTCAGTCAAGACATCTGAAAGGTAATAGAAAAATGGGGGTGAATCTTTAAGTACACAGATGGTAATTAAATCCATGGAAATTGATGAGATCAAAAAATAAAGAAGTAACAAGAGAGAAGAGGTCTCAGAAGAGGATCCCAAGAAGCACCTAAGTTTAGAAGGTATGCTCTGAAGAGGATCTAGCAAAGGAAACAGAAGAAGCAGATAAAATAAGAATCTGGAGAAAGCAAGTGTCCTGAAAACTTAGAAGAAAACATCAAGGAGGACAGAATGATCAACAGTGTCAAAGACTGTAGAGAGGTTAAGGAGAATGAGGATAGAGTAAAGGGGCAATGGATTTGACAGCTAAGAGATCACAAAACTTTAGACAAGGTTTTGATGGAAATATAAAGTCAGAAGCCTGATTGTAAAATAGTGGAAAGAGAAAGTGAAACCATCTATTTTACATGGTCCTTTGAACAAGTTTAGAACCACAGGGCAGAAGTGATAGAGGATTTTAGCAAGAAAGAAAGGATCAAGTGATGTTTTTCCAGGACAAAGGAGAAATGAGCGTGTTTGTAGACAGAAGGGAATGAACCAGTAAATGGGGAGAGATTGAAAATAAATGGACATCTGGAATGTCAGAGGGAACAATCTGTTGGAGAAGACAGGATAAAATGGAATGCTTGAACAAATAGAGGGCTTAGCCTTGTTAAGGAATAAGGTCACTTCATGTGAGAAAAAGCATAGTTCTTGAGTGATAGGAGATGAGGAAAGTGAGAATAAGAGGAACCTTACAGTGAATGACCTCAAGTTTTTACTGTAAATAAGGCAAGTTTCTCAACTGAGAGGGTGGGAGTAGTGAGAATCATGGGAGATTTGAGAAAGGAGGAAAAGGTTTGGAAAAGCTGCCTTGAAGAGTGGGATAGTGAGTTGATAAGAGAGGTATACTAAGATTGCCAGGAAGTAGTGAGGACCCAATCAAACTTGTGTAACGTAAATTTGTAGTGAATGCAATCACAATAGTTCAGTGTTTTTCTCCATCTTCATTTAGCATCATGTTTGTAGGAGTGAAGGAGGCAAATAGTTTAAGTGATAGGCTAATGGGGTTAGACATTCAGGAGAAGAGGACAGCAAAGAATTGAACTGATTCCCCAAGTGTCAAAATGAGAAGAGAAAGTGGTTATTGCAGGGGAATTCTCTTGGGAGAGAATGGAAGGGTCAAAGGATTGGAAGTCATGGCTTTTATCCAAGAATATTTTGTTCCAAATAAGAATTTATAGCTATTTCAAGGTAAAGATAAACAGTGAAACTATGTTTTATCTCAATTTAGGTTTTTTCTCCCCAATCTCTGCCATATGAACAAAGGGATATTAGCAGAAACTGATTATCACTCTGTGTTAGCAGGAAGAAAATAAGAAAATCAGATTTTGAGAGTGAATAGAATGTTCCATATTCAACAATTACAGACATGAAAGTTAAAAAAAAAACTGCAAAACTGCAAAAGGATCAAACTTTCCAGGACTCCCAATTGGGAAAGTTAACAGTATAATAATAATAATAATAATAATAATAATAATAATAATAATAATAATAATAAACAATGCTAATTCAAACCTTTATAGTGTTTTAAAATTATAAAATACTTCTTCACTTCACTTTATTACACCACTAAGACAGTCAGAGAAATTATCTTTATAAGAGGAAGGAGGTGAAACTCAGGGGTTCAGAAAGGTAAATGATTTGTTCATAGTCACATAGCTAGTGTTGGAGGTGGGAATTATCAGTAGATGCTGTAATGTAAGAACAGGTAATAAATTGCAAATAGCAACTGAGAAAAAATTATAGTTTATTCTCCTCAGTGAATGAAATATTCAATGCCATTATATAAAATAGCTTTATTTCAAAACAAATTTATTATAACATTTAACTCTATATCTGGAATGTATACAACTAGCCACAGTCAGCTTTTTAACAGCAATTAAATTTCCACTGGTATCAGATGCAAAAAAGTCTTATTAATTTTATTTCTGTGGAAACAAGCTATGGTCTGTAGAAAAGTTGTGTAGGCAGGAAAAAAAGTCTTTTTTTCTTAAGGAATGGTTTGGATTGATCTTGTTCTAACTGCTAAGAAGGGAAAATTTCTCAATGATAGAAATTTTTAAGTTTATAAGCCAACAGAGGAAAACATAGGATATATAGTGTTATATAAACTAATACTTAAGAAAAAGGTGCATGGCAAGACTGATATACAGGGACATCATGAAAGAGGTTTTTTGTTTGTTTGTTTGTTTGTTTTTTACTGGTGAAGACTTAGAAATAGTTATAGGATACATAAAAATGTAGGGGAGGAGATCACATCCTCACTTTTCATCACTATTACTGTTCCTTTGAATGGTCAATAACAGTGTAAATTGTGTGGAGTGAAGGCAGGAAATCTTGGAAGCTCTCCCCCAGATCACTCCAAAACCTTTAAATAATGTAACAATTTTCCAGTCCAAGTCAACTTGGAAGATCTGTGGGAAGAGTCTGTTACACTGGGGTTACAGTCCTGGCTGCGCCTGCACAAACCAGCTCCAATCATCCAAGGAACAACCCATGAGGTGCCTGGGTCCATGGCAGCAGGGGCAATTTCCAGACCTCTCAACTCATCAGGAAAACTTTGCCACACCACAGTAAGAGTAGATCCCAGTCCAGAGCAGGACTCAGTGAAGTCCCAGTCCCTGGGGACTAGGAACAGGCCCAGGACCTACCCACCAGCTGCTCCCAGACTCCTCTTTGCTATCTCTGAGGCAAGACTTTGTTGCTTTGCCTATTCTCAGATCCAGGTTGCAGTCTGGGCCCCGATCTCAGGAAAAGGAGCTTTATTGCCATAGTGGAAAGAGGACCCTCCTCACTGTTCCAGGACAGAGGGGAGTGCTTGGCATCATCCACAAGACATCTCATAAGATCTTAGGGAAAATGAGAACTTGCAGGTCCTGAGGCAGAGGAGGGGCAGTATTTGTGAAAATAGCCTCAAAACCAGACAAAAGTTTGGGACACTGTTTCCTCCACCCTGGAAGCAAAGTTCCACCTTAACAAAGAGTTAAAATCAAGTCATATGCTGTGGAAATGAGTAAACAACTGAAGGAAAAAATCCAACCATAGACAATTACTTTGGCCCTATGGAGGATCAAAATATACACTCAGAAGTTAACAAAGTCAAAGCTTCTGTATCTAAAACCTCCAGGAAAAATATGAATTGGTCTCAGGTCATGGAAGAGTTTAAAAACGATTTTGAAAATCAAGTAAGGGAGGTAGAGGAAAAATTGGGAAGAGAAATGAGAGCAAAGCAGGAAAATCATGAAAACCAAGTCAGCAATTTGGTGAAGGAGATATCTTAAAAACCATTTTCCATTTGACCCAAACTAGTTTTTTAAGATGTTAATCTCTTCATTATTTTTTGGTATCACCACCAAACTGCTTGACTTAAGGAGGGAGACAATAGAAAAAATGGGGGTGGGGGTGGGGAGGAATAGGATGGAGGGAAATACAATAGCAATAGCAGCTGCAGGGAAAAAAATATTGAAGCAATACCTCTGATGGACTTATGATAAGGAATGCGAACCATCCCAAAGACAGAGCTACTATTAGCTGAACACAAAAAAAGAAGCACATTTTATTTTTGCTCTCTATTTTTCTTGAGGTTTCTCTTTCTTCGTGTGTGTGTGGGATTATGTTTACAATTACAACATGCCTATTGTAGTATTGTGAAAAAAAATTAAAATTTGGCAATTAATGAGAAAGTTACACTACTGCTCATTGGCCTCATGTAGTTAGCCAGAAAACAGGGAGGCAAGAATGCTGAAGAATTTTGGATGTTGCTTTAGTATGAAATGATGATTCTGTTTAATACTATGCACACACATACCCCAAGAAGGTGAAAGAAAGAATGAAAGAAAGAAAGAAAGAAAGAAAGAAAGAAAGAAAGAAAGAAAGCAAGCACACACACATATATAAAATAATAATAGGAGAAATTTCCTATTTTTTTGTTTTTTGCAAGGCAATGGGGTTAAGTGACCTGCCCAAGGTCACACAGCTAGATAATTTTTTTAAAGTTTTTGCAAGGCAATGGGGTTAAGTGGCTTGCCCAAGGCCACACAGCTAGGTAATTATTAAATGTCTGATGCCAGATTTGAACTCAGGTCTTCCTGACTCTAGGGCAGATACTCTACCCACTGTACCACCTAGTTGCTCCTAGTAGAATTTTCTTTTATTTTCTTTTTCAAAATTTTTTATTTTTTATTGATGTTTTACTTTCCCAAATACATATCATAAAAGCTTTTTTAAACATTCATTCATATGCTTATGTATATGAAAAAAAAAGCTTTTTCCTTCCACCCTCCCTTCCCAACCCCCCCTCTCCTTAGTAGTGAACAGTCAGGTTAATAGTGCATTTACACATTTATGTTAAGCATGTTTACAGTTTAACAATTTTCGTTATGAGGAATTAGAATTAAGGGAAAGAAATACAAGAGAGATTTTTATTAAAAAAGGGAATGTAGTGTTGTTCATCATATTCTGAAGAATTTTTGTTTTATTTTGTTCAGTTTTTCTTCCTCTGGATAGGGATAACATTGTCCATAACCAGTCTAATAAGGCTGTCCTAGTTCTCTGAACTGCTGAGAGGAGTTGCATCCATCAGGGCTGATCATCTCACAGTGTTGTTCATGTGTACATTGTTCTCTCGGTTTTACTCCCTTTCCTCAGCATCAGATCCCATAAATCATTCCATGCTTCTTGAGAGTTTGACCATTTATGGATTTTTTATAGAACAATAATATTCCACAGTATTCATGTACCATAACTTGTTTAGCCATTCCCCAATTGCTGGGCATCTCCTCAATTTCCAATTCTTTGCCACTACAAAAAAAGAGCCGCTATGATTATTTTGGAACATGTAGGACTTTCCCCCTTTGCTATAATTTCTTCTTGAATTGGAATTACTGGGTGAAAGGGTATGAACAATTTTATTGTTCTTTGGGCATAGTTCCATTTTGCTCTCCAGAATGGTTGGATCTGTTCATAACTCCACCAGCAGTGCATCAATGACCCAATCCTCCACAACCTCTCCAGCATTAATCATTTTCCCTTTTTCTCATCTAGGCTAATCTAAAAGGTGTGAGATGACACCTCATCATTGTTTTAATTTGCATTTCTCCAATCAATGATTTGATGCATTTTTTCATATGATTTTTATAGCTTTAATTTCTCCATTTGAAAACTGTTCAAATCCTTTGACCATTTATCAATTATAGAATGGCTTATAATGTTATAAATTTGATGCAATTCTCTCTAGAGTTTAGAAATGAGACCTTTATCAGAACTCCTAGTTGTGAAGATTGTTTCCCAGCTTTCTTCTTTCCTTCTTTGGCAGCATTGATTTTAGTAGAACTTTAAAAAATATTTTTCTAATATGCTTTCCATGACTGTATGTATACATCTATATATATATATATATATATGTATATATATATATATATATGTATATGTATATGTATGTATGTATATATGCTTTTGCTTTTTGTCCTTTTTTCTTGAAGAGGATCATGCCATGCAAGTGAACTGAATTTAAGTGAGGGAGGACTGTGCAAAGTCACTGTCTTCATTTTCTCCTCTGGAATCATCTGGGTGCAGTGATAAGATATAGATTAGGACTACTGGAAATAGCCCTGGATGCAGTGAAGACCTTGACTTATTTAAGCTGAGGTTTTTAACAGGTCTTGGTTTGACTGAGACAAGGCCCATTTTAGTGATTAAGGCTTAGGGAAGGGGAAGGGAGAGAATTTGGAACTCAAATTTTTTAAATGTTAAAAATTGTTTTATATGTAATTGGGAATTTTTTAAAGTTTTTTTTTAAAGGCAATGGGGTTAAGTGGCATGCCCAAGGCCACACAGCTAGGTAATTATTAGGTGTCTGAGGCCGAATTTGAACTCAGGTACTCCTGACTCCAAGGCCGGTGCTTTATCCACTGTGCCACCTAGCTGCCCCAATTGGGAATTATTAAAAGAAGTCTTTCTCTCTGTCTTTACATTTACATTGCTGAAGTTTAAAATTTGTTTTCTTGGTTCATTTTACTTTATTTTGCATCTGTTTTCTCATGGTTCTCTTAATGCTTCAAATTCATAATTTCTTACAATGCAATAATATTCTGTGACATTCAAGTACCACAATTTATGTAGCCACATAGCAGTACTTTCTGTGATAGCAAAACAAAGAATAAAACAAAACAAAACAAAAAAAGCAAACAAACAAAAAAACCTGGAATAAACAAGAACCTATAGCACAAGGAAGAAATGAACAAATGGTGGTAATTTTTTTTGTGTTTGTGTGTATGTGTGCACACAATTAAATTGGACCATGAAGAGTAAGGATTTCAAATAAATCTGGTAATGTGTGTATGAACTGGTACAGAATGATAAAGACAAATTAGAGCACAATAAGAACAATGAGGGAAATGAAAAGGATATTAAGATGAAATAGAATACTGAGTAATTATAATGACTAGTGTTTGCACTGGAGAAGAGTTGAGAAAACACCCCTCCCTAGTTAATAAATAGCTGGGGTACCAAGGATGTAGAACATTGCATGCACAGTTATTAATGGACCCTATTGTTCTACTTCCATGACTTTTCTTTTAAAAAGAAGGGTTTTGGTGGTAGGGGAAGGGATTTATTCAGGAATTCCCATATTAGAAAAACAAAATGTGGCTGTATGTATGTTTATATGCACATACATACACATATAAAGTAAAAATTCAATAAGCTACCTTGGAGATATAAATTACCCAGTGTTGTTTGAGATATGCTAGAGAAAATAGAATCCAATCTAGGACTATATCTTACTCAAGTACCTTATGACCTCTAGCAGGAATCACTTAAATGCTTGCTGAATGGAGGGATAGATGGATGTTGAATTAGTCTTCTTACTGTTTAACATCTCATTTGTCACCTTGTAAATAATTGAGAAGGTTGGAGAAACTGAACTACTGTGGAGTCTTACTCCAGATCTCTTAAGGACAGGATTTAGAGGCAAAAAAAGGGAGAATCATTTCCTCCTGATAAATTAAACTGGTATTCTGATGTAATAATAACTAGCATTAATCCCCCTTTAGGGGTTCAATGACTTCCAATTGCCTTTACTCTTTCTTTTTCCTTAGTTTCTGCTAACCACAGTAATATATTTCTATAACATTTTAAGACTTGAAAAGTCCTTTTCATATTTTCAAATTTCCATTTGATCCCCACAACAATCTTGAACTAGGTACTATTATCTCCATTTTACAGTTGAGGAAACTGAGGCAGACAGGAAAACATTGCTAGTGTCTTACTTGAATTTGTCTTCCTGAATCCCAACACTATCCACTGTTACCTAGTTGCTTCCTAGAGAGACATTTATAGCAGACCATATGATGATCCTCTGCACCATGATAGTCATGTATGTAAAGGGGAGACATATGTAAGAGATGCTGTACATACAGAGAATCAAATGAGTTTTTAAAGGTAGGAGTCTGAATTATAACTTTCTTGCATTGCTCATAATTAATGGCACAGTTGGTAAGTGCTCATTAAACACTTAATTAATTGAATGGATAGTCATTCATAGTCTTACCAGGTCCTTCATCTGCAATGACTAAGGGTAGTCTGTGGTTATAAAACAGAGAGAACTTAACTGTCCTATTTGAGAATTGGCTGCATAACTTTGGCCTCTTTTGTATGAAATAGAAAAGAAACAACAAGATAAAGGAAAACTTTTTTTCTCATGCCCCAATGAGAAAAAATGGTTCTAATATTCCTTATAATTAGAAAAAAAGTATTAATGATGGAATAGGAAAATAAAGAAAATGAAATGGTCCATAAAGTTCAATATATAACTACTTTCTTGTAATATTAATGACCATGGTCTAACCAATGACGCCTCCTGATTTCACTTATCAAAGGCTTCTTTCTAGGATAGAATAGTCAAATCAGGATACCACTTTCCTCTGGCTAACAAATGGAAACTATACCTTGGATGATGCAAAGAACCTGAGCATATGACCTCGTGTATTTTCAAGAACCTGCTACATGCAAAGCTTTGTGGTACATCTTAAGAAAGCTAGGAGACAACGAAGCAACAAAAATACTCAGTGGATGGTGGTGGCTAGGTGGCATAGTGGATGAAGCACTGACCCTGGAGTCAGGAGTACCTGGGTTCCAATCCAGTCTCAGACACCTAGCTGTGTGGCCTTGGGCAAGCCACTTAACCCCTTTTGCCTTGCGAAAAAAAAAAAAAAGCAAAAAAAAAAAAAAAAAGAAAGAAAGAAAGAAAGAAAGAAAGAAAGAAAGAAAGAAAGAAAGAAAAAATGCTCAGTGGAGTTACATAAATACTGAAGCTGGTAATCCAGTGGATATAGACTGCATTTGAAGTTAGGAAAACCTAAGCTCAAATCAAGCTCTCAGACACTTGCCAATTCTGTGACTATAGATGAGTCATTTAACCTCTGCCTTAGTTTGTTCATCTGTAAAATGAACATAATACACCTACCTAATAGGTTGTTGTGAGGCTCAAATGAAATAAAAGAACTTGGCACAGTGCCTGCAACATAGTAAATGCTACACTTAATAATGCTTGCTTTCTTCCTTATGTTTGAATTATTTCTACAATTTTCAAACTGAAAATTCCTTATAAGTAGAGAATGGATCTTATTCATCTTTGTAGCTTCAGTAAATCCTGGGGATAGTACCCGATGAATGAAGCTCTTAAAACTTAAGACTTTTGAAACATCACATATTGGCATGACAAACCTGAAATTTAAACATTCATTCTTCTGAAAAAAGTTATGTAACTTTTTTAAATGGAAGGGAAAGATATTAATTTCCAAATTTATTCAGGTATTCTGAGGATAGGCCAGTCAACTGTACAGGGAGAAAAAAGTACACTAACTTTTAAATTATAGTTCCCAGAGAGCAAAGTTAAGACCATACTTAGTTCATTGATGTTAAGACTTCATAAATTTCACTCAATATATGCTTTAAAAATATATACTGGCATTTTATATTAAATGGTATAGAAGTTTTACTGGGAGAGAAAGTCAAGATAATATTGCAAAAACTTGAGTGTAGTGATTGCTAGAAAGCACAATTAATGGAGATGAAAGTGTATTTAAAAATGTAGAAGTGATTAACAACTTATATCTAACAATTCTTGGAAGGGGTCATGTAGAATAAGAGGATAAAACAAAATTTAAAAGCATGAGACATGGTCTAGGGGGGCACCTAGGTTGTGAAGGGGATAGAGAGTCTGGCCTGAGTTCAAATCTGGTCTTAGACACTTAGTAATGTGTGACTCTGGGCAAGTCATTTAACACTTTTGCAGCAGTTTTCTCATATGTAAAATAAGCTTGAGAAGGAAAAGGCAAACCACTTCAGTTTCTCTGCCAAAAAACCCTCAAATAGGGTCATGAAGAGTCTGACAGTACTGTAACTACTAAACAATGACAAGAGCATGGTCTATGTTCACATATTAAACAGTTTTTTTCTTAAACCACAAATATGCAGTTGATCAATATAGCAGTCTCCAATTTCTATCTTTGATGGGTTAAGCTCTAATACTTGTACTCAAGAAAACAGACAGATAAAGTATTTTAGATGCTTACTTTTTTATGCGAGGCAAATTTAATATATGAAATAAAAAGTGAATGCTTTCTAGAGGGTAATAGTTCTGGGGAATGACTAAGGGCTCCGTGATACTTTATTACAATGCATGTCTATGGATACATGCTCATTATTTCTCCCACACATATACTCATAGATTCCATGCTATTTCATCTTTCTTACATGCAAATATATTCTTTCAAAAAGGAATCTTCCAAAAATTCTATCTGACCTATTATTATTTCCATAGTTGATTCTTGATTGTTTAGTGATAAATATGCAACAAAACATTGGTAGTTTTAGAAGATTCTAAAAAAGAGTAGGATGAATTAGAGAATAGCTTTTATAAATAAATGTCTATATATTGGTAACAGAAATTAAATTCCTGCCAGAGAAAGGACCAATGAATAGCCTTTAAGTTTTTGAGTATTATGAAAAGCCACTGGGAATTAGTGTACAGTTGTGGAGAAATGAAGTCTAAGAGTTTGAAGGCAGTTTAATTCTCCTAGGCAGTTAGGTAGAACAAGGACAGAGTTCTAAATTGAGAGAAAGAAGAACTGAGTTCAAATACCACCTAAGATATTTACTTGTTCTATGCCCCTGGACAAGTCAGGGTATGCCTCTGTCTGACTTGGTTTTCTCAAATATAAAATGGGAAAATGAAAAGTTTTGCCTTACAGAGAATTGTTGTGAGGATCAAATTATATGATATTTGTAAAGCTCTTACCTGGCAGATAATGGGTATTTAATAAATATTTATTCCTTTTCTCCTCCTAGGAAGATTATATCTTGCCACTATAATTTTGTTTATATAACCAATTACTTGTCAATTACCAATTAGTGAGGTTCAAATCAATGAGGTTTTAGGGTATAGAACTGAGAGAAATCCCAGAAGACTGGCATGAGAATAATATGTTCTTTAAGGCATAGGAGCAAAAGTATTGTCAGTTCTACTAAGTCAGAAAGGCAGTAAGCATAGTCTTGTATGTTGTAATCAGACAGTATCTACTTTCAGAAGACCAGGCTAATTACTGCTCATTGGGTGGGTGACGGATGCAACAACCATGGTATCCAATGAGACAAAATACAAAATGGCCCAAAGTCTTGTGGGGGTAGGGAATGGTTCTTCTATTTCTGTAGCATTAGGAAAATAAGAGAAGCATAGAGAATAGTATTTGTGGATTTAGACTTTGGGCTATACTTGTCAACCCAACAAACGTTTATTATTATCAAAGAATCACTGAGTCCTTTTAGTATTGGGCCCTGCCCTTTAAACAGGTATTTAATAGATACAGAACTCAGGGACCTTACAAATTCCCAATAAAAGATGTAATAAACAAATAAAATCAGACCATTCTCTGTTTTAGGAACAGAGACAAAGCATGTAATTACATTTCAAAGGCATGATTTCCAGAGAGAGGAGTGTAGTTAAAGGATGCTTAATAGCAACTCCAGAATTATCTCCTATGTCAAGTCTGAGGCTAATTTCAGGGGCAGTGAAACTAGTTGTGTTGCCTAGAGCTGAGTGACAGAGAAAAGTCAATTCAACCACCAGGAATACTTTGTAAATATAGAAACAGAAAAGCTTGCCTGCTGATTGAGATCTCATAATAACCAAAGGGAGAGCAATAATAATACATACTGAGTCAAGCCCATGTTCATTGACAGGAAGATCTTTTAGTAGAAGTTCAATCTGCTTAAAAGTCATAGAGTTAAGGTTTCTCTTGAAAGTTTGAATATTATCCTTGATATCAATACTTTGATTGACTTGTAAACTTTCTTTTTTTTTTAGGGTTTTTTTTTTTGCAAGGCAAATGGGGTTAAGTGGCTTGCTGAAGACCACACAGCTAGGTAATTATTAAGTGTCTGAGGCCGGATTTGAACTCAGGTACTCCTGACTCCAGAGCGGATGCTTTATCCACTGCGCTACCTAGCCGCCTGCTTGTAAACTTTCTTAATATTTTTCCTACCTTAACAGGAATTTATTATATTCCTACTATGTACCAAGATTCAGGGACACAAAGACAAATTGCTTTTCCCCTTCCCTCCCACTTATTCTTTCTTTTAAAAATCTTCTAACTTCACTTCCAAACCCCACAGAGTTAGAGAACATGGCTTAATATTTTGCTCCAATGAGAATAAGGTTATCAAAGCTAAACCTTCTCAGTTTCTCTCTTCTAATCCTTAAAACTTTTTTAGCAGGGCAGCTAGGAATTCTGTAAAGAGAACTGATCTTGGGAGTCAGAAAGACCTTCTTTCAAATCCAGCCTCAAGGGCAACTAGGTGGTGCAGTGAATAGAGCACTGACCCTGGAGTCAGGAGTACCTGAGTTCAAATCTGGCCTCAGACACTTAATAATTACCTAGCTGTGTGACCTTGGGCAAGCCACTTAACCCCATTGCCTTGATAAAAAACCCTAAAAAAAATCACAGTTCAAATCCAGCCTCAGACACTAGCTGTTTGACCCTGGGCAAGGCATTTAATCTTGAAAGCCTCCAAAACCCCAACCATGCCAAAAAAAAAAAAAGATAGAAAAGAAAAGAAAAGTAAACTTTTTAACACCATGATTCATTATCTTCTCTTTCCTTCTAGTGACAAATGAATTATTTCTAGTCTTCCAGGACCCTGCTTTAGCTATTATTTCTCCTTCCTCCTTTTCATAAATCTTTACATTCTTTTTCATTGTCTCCTTTTGATCATAAATAAACTCAAGTTTTCTCTATCCTAAAATGACTTTCCTATTTCAGGTTCTTGAACTCAAGAATCCATGGAAAAGTAGTACCCATCCCCATCTCACCCTATCCCCCTGCACCCTCCAGAGAAGTGACCCTGCTTTTAGCTTGACTCTTGCAGCCATCCTTGAAGGCAACAACTCTAGTGGAAGTAGATCCTATCATCCTATCATTACCAACTATAGACTAATGACTACTGATGGACATAACAGCAACAGAGTCATGAGTTAAGCAGCAACCTCTAAACAGTCAGCCCTGGCTTAGCTCTGTTCACCTTTCTAACTTTCCTTCTGTCTGTGACATGATATTTTTGCCTAGTTCCTCAAGTTTAAAAATTTGATATTACTTTTAGCTCCTCCTCTTCCTTCATTTCTCATATCTAAATAGTTAACATGGCCAGTCAACCTCTAGAATCTCACCAATTCATTTCCCATTAATTTATTCTAAGTGCTACCACTATTTTCCAATCCTCCTTTTCCATACATCTAATTACCAGGTATTCACTTGCCTACTTGTGTCTTCTTTCTAAAGCAGTGGTAAGTAATCTTTTTTTCTGTCAAGGATTATTTGGATATTTATATTAACTTTTGCAGGACATACAACATTATCAACTTAAAAATTAGCCTGCTACATTTGGTCAAACATTTAATTAATTAGTTCCTAAAACTCTCCTAGATTTATTGAATATTGAGTCCCAACTGTGGTTGCCTTAGCAGCAGCAGACCAAATGATTTCATGACCCATGTTCTAAAGTATATTTTATACTGATGCCTGACCAACCCGGTCAAGCCAATCCCCTAAATCAAAGATTTAGTGATTCCTTAGAAAGTTTTAGAGGGGGCAGATAGGTGGCACAGCAGTTAAGAGTACTGGTCCTGGAGTCAGGAGGTCTTGAATTCAAATTTGGTCTCGGATACTTAATAATTACCTAACTCTGTACTTGGGCAAGTCATTAAACCCTTACAAAAAAACAAAAACAAAAACAAAACAACAAAAAAGAAAGTTTTAGACACATATAATACTGGAGAAAAAAACAGATCACATAGTTCAATCTTCTCATTTTACAAAAGAGGAAACTTGGGCCTCAAAGAGGTTAAATGACTTATCTAAGGTCAATTATGTACTAAGTTGTAGGGAATGGATTGGAACTCATGTCCTTTGATTCTCAATCTAGTGCTCTTTCCATTATATCATTCTATCTCTGATTTTCAATAAACATTATATTCTAGCTGTTTTGAATCAATCTCTATCCTTTCTAAACCCCATTCCCATTGATCAATAATGAGGATGTCCTCTCTCCAATTTTGTTTCTGTTGAATGTTTATGCATCTCTCAAAGTCCATTCAAATGCCATATGAAACTTTTTTTTTGATTTTTCCCTTTAAAATGTTTCATAAAATTTTGTTTTAAAAATCTTTAAGGACACATTATATTTTACTGTGTATCTAATTCTCTATATGTTCATCTCTCTCAATGAGAATATAAGTAGTATAAAAGGCAGAGACGAACAACTTAAACTTGGCATCATGTTCACCTCATACTAAATTGCTAGACATATAACAAGCTTATTTAATAAAAGTTTTTTAAGTTGAATTAATTCAATTAATATCCATCAGATAATTTCTTGGTGTTTAAATGTTTGAAATCCCAGAGTTTCTAATTAAAGGATTCAAATAATCCATATTTGGTTAACTTAAAAGTTTCTTATGCCAGACAAATTCCTGTTGAATATGGATTCCTGTTCCCTTTGCAGGGAAATTAAATATTATAATTAGGTTTCATTTCAGCTTTTTTCTCTAAGATCATTCTGTTAAGATTTATAGGACAGATTTTCAATTCACAAGAGGCCAAAGGATATTAACAGGCAGTTTTCTGATGAAGAAATTAAAGCTATTTATAGTCAAAAAATGCTCGAAATTACTAGTAATTGGAGAAATGTAAATTAAAACTATTCTGAGGTTTCAATGCCTACCTATCAGATTGGTTAATATGACAGAAAAGGAAACTGATAAATGTTGGAGGGTATGTTGGAAAACTGGGACACCAATGTACTGACTGTGAAATAGTACGCTGATCCAACTATTCTGGAGAACAGTTTGGACCTATTCACAAAGGGTGCATACTCTTTGATCCAGCAATACTGCTACCATGTCTGTATTCCAAAGAGATCATAAAAAAGTGAAAATGACCCATATGTACAAAAATATTTATAGCAGTTCTTTTTGTGATGGCAAAAGAATTGGAAATTGAGGGGATGCCCATTATCTGGGGAATGGATGAAGAAGTCGTGATGGATAGTATTGTGCTCTAAGAAATGTGAACAGGTTAGTTTCAGAAAAACCTGGATTTACACGAATTAATAGATATAAAAGATAACATCAAAAATAATTCTAAAAGACTTGTGATGGAAAATGCCACCCTATCCAGAGAAAGAACAATGGAATCTGAATGTAGATCAAAGCATACTAGCTTTACTTTAAAATTTTTTTTCTTTCTTATTTTTTTCCCTTTTGTCCTGATTCTTTTCTCACAACATGACTAATATGGAAAAAAAATTTAACATGATTGTGCATGTATAACATCAGATTTCTTGATTTCTGGGGTAAGGATGGGGGGAATCAGGGAGGGAAAAATTTTTGCAAAATTGAATGTTGAAAACTATCTTTACAAATAATTGGAAGAATACTTTTAATAAAAAGTTTTACAGGACAAGTAAACTTTTTGATTCCAACTTTTTCAGAAGGACATGATACCTTCAAACCCCTTCAAAAGGGCATTGGACAACAGTATCAAATGGAAGCCAGCTTTGCTTCACAGCTAAAAACTTAAGGCATTCAAGGGTTTCTAAGGCAAAATATCTTCTTTTCTTCTTCTAAACCTGTCCAGAGAGTAGCTGGAGTTAGCAGTATCCCAAATGATCAAGCAGTTCAGAGTGGGTTATTTTTACTTCATTAATTATTATTTGAAGTCTCAATCCTTGAAACGTGAAAATATATTCATTTGGATTGGGTAGTATTTCTTCCAATTATTTCAGGATAAAGGCAATAGAAGAATGGGCAGTGACTCAGGATGATACAGATTAGCTTCCTGAATCTCCATACATCTGCACTTCCACTCCAATCTAGGACCATAGAGGGATTCTTATCACTGTTAATAGCATAAATTTCCATAAGTATTCCATCATAATCATGTATAAAAGTCAAGGTCTAAGTCTAACTGACTTAGATCCCTATCTCTAATTTAGCATATCTGAAACAGAACTCATTATTTTCTAACTTTTTTTCTATTTCTGGTATTCTTTAAAAAATAATGGTTTTTCTTAACACAATAAAACACACTTAAAAGTCATCATTAGTCTATTCTCCGCAATATTACCAAAGTACTGCTCCTTTGATCAAGAGATTTAAGGAGAGGTCAGTTAAGTCCCCTAGAGTCAGGAGGACCTGAGTGCAATTCTAGCCTTCCATACTTGTTATTTACTACCTGTGACTTTGGGCAAGTCATTTAATCCCACTGACCAACAATACTACCCCCCCCAAAAAGAGAGAGAGATTCGAGAGGCTCCCTATTTCTTATAGGAATGATAGGGACTGAAGCTGAGATTTTTATTTATATAGAGGTCTCCCAAGAAAGAAACTACTATTTATGCACCTTCTTTTAATCTATCATCTTGAAAAATTATCCAGCAGAGAGGTATAAAATTCAAATAAAAATGGACCCCTTTAAGCTACCTATTGAGTTAGAAAACTCACAGGTTTACATGATCTATGTTTTATTGTATTTTTATTTGTTAAACACTTTCTAATTACATTTAAATCTGGTTCTGAGTTGACACCTCTGGGATGGCTTCATAGTGCTTGTATATGTCAGAGGAAGGATTGGAAGGCAGACCTTACTAGTTTTGAGGTCAGTTCCCTATCCATGATTCCACTGCCTCTCAGAAAAATTATAAAACAGATTATAAATTCCTTGGTTTGACATTGAAAGCCCTTTACAATATGACTCTCAGCTTATTGCATTTTAAGATCTCTATATTCCAGTGGCACAGTGAATAGAGGCTAGAAAGACCTGAATTCAAATTGAACCTTAGATATTTCCTATCTCTGTGACCTTAGACAAGTCATTTCATCATTTTCTGCTTTAGTTTCCTCAACTCTAAAATGAGGATAATAATATTTACCTCTCTGGATTATTATAAGAATAAAATAATTGCAAAGAGTTATTAAAATCTTGCTACAGAAAGGCAACCATTTTTTATTATTTCAAGTCAACTAACTTGCATGAAATTCTCTAGATTTGGGATTCTAATTTTTTCTCACATAGATGGCCCCTCATATCTACAAGATTTTGAATCCTCTGCCTCTTTCCTTTGTGGATTAGCTCACGTGCCATAATTTATGGGAAAGTCTTTCCTGATCATCTAGTTACTGATGTTTCTGTCTCCTCTTCAATTTTCTAATTACATATACACATATCATATTCCCCAGGGACCATTAATGTGTGTGCTTTCCCTAGATTCCCAGGACCTAGCAAATTCCTTTCACGTAGAAATGTACTTAATAAATATCTTTTTCTTTGATTAGATTAGCACAGTGGGTTAAGAGAGGAAACCAATCTCCAAATCTGGAGTCAGAGGACATGGGTTTGAATCTATTGCTTACCTTGTTTAACTTTTAGGTAGCTCAGTCTCTCTTGAGACTCCATTTCCTTGTCTTTAAAATGAAAGTGTTACTTAAGATGCTATTCAGGTTACTTTCAAATTTAAATCAAATGATCCAATGATTTTGCTGGAATGTGGAATCTTATCAGCTCTATCTTGGAAGGATGGAGATTGCTTAAGGAGTCTGCCCAAGGGGCAGAGCTTGCTAGTCAGGGATGGACCTGCCTGGAGCTGGGTGCCCTAGATAATGAAGAACCTTTCCTATGACTCTCTCATACCCTGTATATTCCAAGAATGTGAAGGGGGAAGAAGATGAAGAGATGCAGAGAAGATAAGGAAGAGGTTGCAGTAGGTTCCTAAAGCAGATGACAAGATTTTTGGTATGCCTAAGATATATCAAGGTACCAATTTCATATAGAAAACTAAAATGTATTCACTGGAAGAAAGGATAAAAAGAAACTCTTTACACACTTTAGATTCAAAGGGGAAAAAAGGAAAAAAAACCTGTAGATGTCATGTTGAAACGATTGCCATGGGAATCAGTCTGTCAGATCCTGAAACTAATTGGTCTCAAGAGTGAAAAAAAGTTGCTTGCTTTCATGATCTAGTTGAAAAGGATTCTTAAAAGGTTCATTTCAGATCTCTGAGTTCCATCTTGAACTTCTTTCAGGGCAAAGGATTCATCCCTTGAGATATTTTATTTTGTTCTTACTCTGACACTGATTTAATTATTTTCCAAGCATCCTTTCTCCTATTTTCCCCATCCAGAGAAAGATATGCATTGTGCCCAACCTAAATCATTGTATCATTTTTGGAAACAAGACCAAGGAGACATGTGAGATAATTTAGAAGACAAAACTAATTCCTTTTATGTGACTACCAATTCTAAAAATTGGCTTTGCTTATTATGATGGAATAGAGGGAGTACTGGAGAAGGAAAATAGCAAACCACTTGAGTACTTTTGGCAAGAAAACCCAAATGGGCACATAAAGAGTAGGACATGACTGGGCAACAACAAACCCATCTACTTCCCAGGGTTGTAGTTAGGATCTAATAAGATGATGGTGTGCCAAAAACATCTTAAAGTTCACGTCTTACATAGGTTTATAGTCCCTTTCAGCTGGAGTCCCTTAGTAAGTTATAGTTAATAAATCCCCAAAAAAACTCTCTCATTTTATTTACATATATGGAAACCGAAGCAAAGAAGTTAAAAGACTTTCCTAGGGTCACAGAGCTAGTAAGTATCAGAACTGGAATTTTAACCCAAGCTCTCTGATTCCAGATAATAGCAATCTTGCTATTTTATATTTAAAGGGTTAAGAAGTTAGATTCTACTATATGGAAATTTCACTTATTTGGAATATTTTATTCTGTAGTAATATTGGAAAAATTTCAAAATATTTTAAATACCTTGACTTGAAAAATATACACATCTACATATTTCTCCTTCAGAGTTCTACAATGATGCCTACTCATGTTGCCATGAAGATGACCTTGGTATTAATAATGTCCTTGGTGATAATCCAATGTCCAACCATCATAACATAAAAGATGAAAAGGAGATTCTGAGAAGTACTGTTACTTATAATAGTGCTTTAAGTTTTTTTATGTAAGGTTTTAAATAAGTGTTTTAAAGTTTAAAAAGTGTTTTCCTGGTAACAATCCTTTGAGGAAGGGAAGGTAGTAACATCCTCGCTGGGTCAGAAAGGTTAAATCTGCTAGTCAAGAAACAGTTATCATGATTGTTTCAAGCTGAGGAATTGGTTAAAAAGTAAATAGCAGAGGGGCAGCTAGGTGGTGCAGTGGATAGAGCACCAGTCTGGAATCAGCAGGACCTAAGTTCAAATCTGTCCTCAGACACTTAATAATTACCTAGCTGTGAGACCTTGGGCAGTCACTTAACCCCACTGCCTTGTTAAAAAAAAAAAAGTAAGTAGCAGAGATGGGATTCAAAGATAGGGCTCTTGACTTCAAATCCATGAATGATTCTATTATCCCACACTGGTCCTTAAATATATGATGTCAAGTATATAAATGTCCCTAGTCACAGAACAGTAGAATTGAGCTCTAGAAAGGAGTTTATAGGTCATCTAGTCATATGACTAGATGTGCTGGATAAAGTACTAGGCCTGGAGTCAGAAAGACTCATTTTCATGAGTTCAAATCAGGCCTCAGATACTTTCTAGCTGTATGACCCTGGGCAAGTCATTTAACTCTGACCTCCATTCCTCATCTATAAAATGAGCTGAAGAAGGAAAAGGCAAACAATGTCACTGTCTTTGTTAAGAAAATCCCAAATAGGATCATGAAGAGTCAGACAAAAACAAGCCGCATGACAATAAACGTACTGAAATATCATGAAAAATAGAAATCAACAGGTCCTTAAAATGATAATCTAGTTCATGTCAAAGAGTAAACAGCAGCTCTCATCTTATTTTAAACAAGGCTCAAAACAGTGAACTGATAAGAGTTTTGAAGTTTTGAAGATTATATGATAAAAACTGCTTGGTGATTCAAAGACTTGTATTAGACTTTTTGAGATCACCTTCAGGCCAGTCAGAAGACCATTGTTGTAGCTACCTGGTGTTCTTTAGGCAGAAACAGTCAATCAGGATAGTACATCCTGAATGTGCTTATTTCTATCAGTCTTCATAAATTTCAGTGCTTGGGTCAATGAAAGCTCAGGTCTTGGTTAATAGAATACCTACCCATAAGCTCAATTAAGAGCATTCTGCTTTAAAACAAAGTTCAGTTTTAGTACATAGCACATTTTCATTATTATGGAGTTGAAACTTTCAGTCGACTAACATATACTTCTTTATACACACGGGCAAGTGAAAGCGATCACTAGCAACAGGTCCCTTCTTTTCTTCTCCAGTTTCCACACTTGAGATTTCCCTCTCCTATTTTCTGTGCTTGCTTGGAGCTGCCCCCAGTGGCAAAGTTCATTTTTATACATGGTGCCCATATCTGCTCTAAAGGAACAATCAACCTATAGTATGGCATGCAGTCATGAGGTAGGACAAAGTTTATGGAATTCTGGACTGGAAAAGTTAGAGTTTCACTTTGGACTATCAAGAACACTTTTCTCTTCCTGTTGTAGTGACATCAGAGACCTCTTATCACTCTTTGTAGATAGGAGAAAAGTGCCATGGGAGTAGGGAATCCTTAAGGCTGGAACTTTAGCAAGTAGAAGAAAGACTGAAGTGTGATAAAAGGAACAAATTAACAAATCTATTTTATTCACACAAAAATTACCCTATTAAATAGGCTTTATCTGCAGTACTTGATCAGGGGCATTTACTGCTGTGATTTAGTCAAGTCATTTATTAACAAGTCAAAATACTGTCCACAACGGGTGAAGGTGAAAGTTTATCCACAAAACAGGTACCATGAACTGACTGAGGTCACGGGAGAAGGGTTACCTTTAGCCTCAAGAATTGGATATGGTTTTATTGTTCTTTATGCTTCTAAGTGCATGTGATACAAGTCTTACTGGACCAGGGAGTCTAAACCATGGAAATCATAGAGACAATATTGAAAATGGGATGAACAACCAGCCAATCCAACAGGAGAACACCAAGAAGCTAATGTGTCTGGGATTTAAGTCTAAGAGGGGTTCTGAACTTGGACTTTGGTGAGATTGTGCTATATAGGAGTTGATCTAAGATGTGAACCTAGAGTTTACCATGGTATAAGGACTTGAGAGGGACAATGATGGCTGAAAATGTTGGGGGTGGGTGTTTATTCTTTCTATTTCTATGAAATAAATATAAATTTTCCTTCAAAAACAAAACAAGCCAACCATCCACAAAACCAATGTTTTCCAAAAACAGAACCCCTGGTTTTTATAAATGCTTTTAATGATATATTTTCTTACTTACTTTGGTGGATTTACAATCTGATTTGAACACCTTCTACTTTCATAATAAACATATCCCAAACATGTTTTCTTATACTGTATGACTCTTGACTAGCTTTTCAATGAAGCATTTACCCAAGACATGGGTATTTTTCTCATGTTCTAATTTTCAGTGGAACCAGTTCAGCAGCCCTCAAAGCCTCCTATCCACGTTCTCTAGTTTTTGCTGTGACTGATCAAATTCCTTTCCTAGTCAAAGATATCCTTAATGATGACATTTATGCTACTTTTTTGTTTACAAGTCAACATTAGTAAGATTCTGCTCCTTCCTTTATATTAACGATACACTGCCTATGGCCTTTGTGTCACTGCAATTTTGATTTTTCTGGAATTAAGCAATTCATAATTCACAGCTATGGAATCCCTGAAAGAAAATTGCTGTGGAAAATAAGTTGATTTTCATGCTGGTTATTGTGGAAAGAAATATCTAGAGGATTATCTATCTTTAAAAGACAAATTACACAGAAAATGGCTTTGTGTTAGAATGATGGTCAAACTTAGAAAGTGGAAAAAAAAAAGAGGTCCAATGTTTGGCCATGAATACATCTCTCAGAGGAACTAGTAATCATTGTAAATGATGCAAAATATACTAAGTTTTTGGAAACTTCCCAAATTATTCAGACATTTTCTGAAAGAGTCCTCTTTAAACTCTTCCCAGCATGTGAGTGATCACTGTTGGTGATGTCACATGCTATTTATTTAGGGTGTTGTACAATAAAAGGAAATAGATCAGGCAGTGGAAAAAAGCACTGGGTTAGAAGTCAGGAAGACCCAGGGTTCAAGACCTTATTCTGCCACTCTGTATTATTGGATAAGTCATTTAACACATTGCAGTTCCTTCTGTAAGATGAGAATTCCATTCTTTCTCCTATTTAATAGGAAAGAATATGAAAATATAAAGCCATTTTAAAAGTACTTTGAGTCCTTAAGGAAAAATACAAATGTTGGGCAGTTATATGGCACAGTGGATAGAAGACTGGTCCTACATTCAGGAGGACCTGAGTTCAAATATGGCCTGAGACACATACTAGCTGGGTGACCCTGGGTAAATCACTTAACCTTGATTGTCTCAAAAATGCAAATATTCAAGATATTTATTGTTATAAATATTAGAAATTTGCAGTGATACTTTTCTGTTTCAGATGAATGGAGTCTTAATTTTTAAAAATTTACAGTCATAGTAAATGTATTAAAACAAATACTGATAACAGCTAAAATTTATATAGCCTTTTATGGTTACAAAGTATTTTTACTTAAGGTTAACAAAATTACTTACTCAAACAATCCTGTAATGCAGATAATACAGATATTATTTTCATTTTACTGACATGGAAACTTAAATCTGAGAAGTTAAATGACCTACTGGTTTTTTCACCAGAATCAGAATTCAAACTTAGTCTTCGGTCTCTCAAATGTGTAGTTCCTTAAATTAAAGTCTCTATTTGCCAGCAGCAATATTAATTTGAGAACAGTAATTATGGCCACTAGCTTTAATTAGAGAGGTACTTGAAAGAACAACAACAGATAGACTAAGGAATGATTTATTGAACAGAAAGAAGAAATTACCATAACATTCTGGCAGTAACCTTCCCAGGGGCTTAAGATATGATCCAAATGGGAATTTTGGTTAAGATGGTAATGTTGTTTTTTAGTTTTTTTTGTTTTTTGTTTTTGCAAGGCAAATGGGGTTAAGTGGCTTGCCCAAGGTCACACAGCTAGGTAACTATTAAGTGTCTGAGACCAGATTTGAACCCAGGTACTCCTGACTCCAGGGCCGGTGCTTTATCCATTACACCACCTAGATGGTAATGTTAAAAAGATCAGCTCTCTCAGAGAAATTTCAACAAATATGTGACACTGAACCCAAAAAGATCAAAGAAATTCCCAGAAACTCAGGGAAAAAAGTCTTTATCTGTCTAGAGCCATACAAAATGAGGGCAAAGAAGAGGGCAGAGTCTGGTGCAGAGGTTAGATTTGAAAAAAGCAAGCCAGTATCGGCACACTAAAACAGAAGCAGCTGAAAAAGGAAAAGTATTCATGCTATGAGAAGCGCAAAAATTAGGTCAGAAGCTATTCACATTGATTGCAAGACCAGCTCTAATAATTAAGAACCTGCCCTGGCTGTGAGAACAGAAAGGAGGATAGAATAATTTCCCAGAGATCACTGTGCAAGGAGACAGGGACCAGGTGAGTGTCTGGGCACCATCATGTGTGGATGGGGTAGTTCAAGAGGCTAGAAATGAGTTTTACTTCCCACATCACACTGGGATAGACTAACTCTGAGGATCATTCTGATAAAAGAAGAAAGAGATCTGAATCCATAGTGGATTATTAGGGCAGAGAAACTTGGGTTTAAAAGAGTCTAATATTGGTCATCCCTGGGGTATTAAATACACTACCTGTGATGCTGTGTTGCCAAACTAGATTAAAATATAATTTTGAAATATAATACAATAAAACATAGATAACATTACATTTTAAAGTGAACTCAATATATAGGCAGCAGGGATCCTTATCTGTGGACTAGTAGCTCCCATTGGCATCAGCAAAAGCAGTGGCACCTATTTCAGAGGAGAGACCAAAAAAAACTTACTAAACCTATTCAAGAGAACCAGAGGAGGCTGGCCAGAACACACAATCTTAATTAAAGAACTGAGACAGAAATTATGAGTAAACAAAGAAAAATTATCAAACATAATGAAAAAATATTATAAGCTAAGGGATGTCAAAAAGGCAATCTTGGGAAAAGAGAGTAACTTCACAAAAATGACAAGTGAAACCTCAGAATTTCAAAATGGCTTGGAAACCAAAAACAGTAAGAGTGGCCAAAATAAATGAAACAAAAGAGCAATGGTGAGATTAAAATGAGAGGTTGGAAGAAACAAATTGAAAGGAGAATAATTAAAACAGAAGGTGGAAAATCTTACACAAGCAGACCCCCCTGGACTCCTTTGGACCAATAGGAGAAAAACAAAGTACTATATAACTCCATGAAATGACAGGCTATATTAGGGCAAGGTTGTAAGACTGGAAATAATTTTACTTGGAAAAAAAAAAGATAAAGAAGAAATAATTTAAACAGTGTAGGACTCCTTGAAAACCCAAGACCGAAAAATTCCTGGATACTGTATTTCACTCAAGAAATCATAGAAATTAAGAAGGCTAGGTGGCGCAGTAGATAGTGCACTGGCTCTGGAGTCAGGAGTACCTGAGTTCAAATCCAGCCTCAGACACTGAATAATAATTACCTAGCTGTGTGGCCTTGGGCAAGCCACTTAACCCCATTTGTCTTGCCAAAAAAAAAAAAAAAAAACCCAAACCTAAAATAAAACAATTTTACAAGCTACAAAGAAAAAAAAAACCAAAGAAATCATAGAAATTTTCCCATTTGAGTTTCAGTGTCCTTACAGACAAAAGAAAATGGAGTGGTTTTAGTGTTCTTTAATACTCTTCTCAGTTCTAAAACTATGCTATTATAAATTCTTTTTATATATAGCTCCTGGATCTCTCAGTATATTCAAATTGATAAAATAAAATTAGCTTGGGTTAATACAAATATTTCTTATATAATTCTTTTAGGAGGCAGAAAGGCTACTGTAAAATTCAAATAATGATTAATCATAGGATCAGTAACTTGAACTCGAGGAGACTTCATAGGTCATGTGGAGTCTATACATTGCATCTTAAGACTTATGCTGTGAAAGACAATTTTTTAGTATTTCTGCTTGAAGATATTTAGACTGACAGAATTCACCATGCTATTCACATCACTTTTTCACCCAATCCAAGCAATTTCTGCTTACATTTCGAAGTTATCATGAAACAAAAAAGGAAATTATATAATCAAAGAAAACCAGGATATAAATTGTAATTTAAAGGGGAAAAAAAGGAAAACTTAAATGGTATAGCAATATTAATAGTCAGTACTTTTAGGAAAAAAAGTATATTACTGAAAAGTATCTATTTACTACCTATTCTTTCTAATGCAAGGATTTCTTAATTTTTTGAGGATAATCTTTGGTTACCTCAAAATAATGCTTTTAAATGCATAACATAAAATTATAGAGGATACAAAGGAAACACTGAAATACAACCATTAAAATAAATTTTTTTGAAGTTTGCAAACTTCAAGACAAAAATCTTTGCTCTAATGGTTAATTTGATCTGCTCACTATCTTTTCTGATTAAATAATACAGACATTCATATTTCTAGTGTGATTCCTAGTATGAATGGATACTCTTTACTTATCTTAATCTGAAGGAATTAATAGTTCTCCCTGAAATTGATTGTCTCCTATGAGTTATGTTAGTTAAGTGAGAATAAGGATTTTGTCAAATCACAAGGCCAGAGTCTGTCTATTTATCTCTCTCAAATACATACACATCATACACACACACACAAACACACACAAAAAGCTATTTTATATTTATATAATATAAAATAATAGCTAATGATAAAAGGTCACATTTATAATTTGCAAAATGCTTTGGAAATATTCTTGTTTAATCTTCACAGTAACCCAGTATGGTAGGTGCTATTATATCCTGAAAACTGAGGTGGACATCAGTAAAAGATTTGCCATATTTCAAACATAAAATAAGTTTCTGAGACCAAATTTGAAATTAGACTAGTCTGTCTCCTCCTGTTGTGACACCAGTGTGTGTGTGTGTTTGTGTGTACATATGTACACACATGTATTACATTGTTTCATTAGTGAAAACAATAAAACAATTATATATTTAAAAGGAGTGGGAATGTTCTATAGTGAGAGTAAGAGATAACAGATACTCAAGGTGCTCCAATGGTTTTTGTAGTTATTCAGTCATTTCTCAGTCTTGCCTGACTCTTTATGACCCTATTTGGGGTTTTCTTGGTATACTAGAATGGTTTGCCATTTCCTTCTACAGCTCAATTTGCAGATGACGCAAACAGGGTTAAGGGAACTTGACTAAATCACACAGCTATTATGTTTCTGAAGCCAGGAGACTCCAGGCCTGGCATTCTACCTATTGTGACACTGCCTCAAATTATAAAAAGACACAGAAAAATGTGTATAACAAACTGTTTGGGTCTTCTTGTGGTAGATCCAAATAGAAGAACCTGGACAAAAATCACATAGTGTGAGAAGTCATGGATGATTCTGGTCTGCATGGATGAATTCCACGAAGCACTGAAAGCTTAAATTGTAATGCTTCTCCTAATATATTATTCTAGTGATTCACAGTAGAGGTCAGCCTGGGCTCTAGAAGGCTATGCCACCAGAGCATGAGTTCTGGGAGATTTCTCTACCAAGTATGAGTCTAAAGGACTGACTATGCTTGCTCTCCAAGTACCAGCCTATACCAGTCAGTGTTATCACTGCAGGATTGGCCATGAGGTGCTTTTGTTTGGGGTTTTTCTTTGTTGTTGTTGTTGTTGGTTTGCTTTCATTGTATTCCCCTTTATAGTAATTCATTAGATTACCTATTAAACGGTGAAGGGTTTGAAGGCTCAGTGGAGAGGGAGAATGTCCACATGAATGAATATAGATTTTTAAAGTATTCTGTAATATCATCATCACCATCTATACAATCCCTATCCTTAGGGGAATGAGGTAACAAACACTTATTAAATGTTTTATTAAAATAAATAAATACTTATTAAATGATTCAGTGTTCTGGAAGGCTATATCAAGGGGATATATGAAGTTTGTTCAAAGAAGCCATCAGGGAAGTGATACCTGACAAGCTCATGAACTGGATTTGAGTGAGGGGTGCTTTACTAAGTCACCGATCTCATTTTTTCCTCCAGAACCATGTGGGTGCAGTAGCCAGATGTGAATAATGATGAGTGAAGATGGCCTTTGATGCAAGGCTGTTAGTTAAGGAACTTGCCCAAGTTTACACAGCTAATAAGTGGCAAGTGTCTGAGGTTGGATTCAAACTCCCATCCTGATTCCAAGATCAGTACTTTATCCACTTTTGCCACCTAGCTGCCCCAAAGGGATATATAAACTCTAGAAGGTACTACCCAGCGGAAAAGGTCTTGAATAAAAATCTAGCAGTAGACTACCATGAAATGATTAGGTTGGATCAGGTCAGAGAAAGTAGTTCGGTGAAGTTATGAATAGGATTTAGAATCTAGAAGACTGGAGTTCAAATCCTGCCTCAGATAGTTATTAGCTTTGTGAACCCAGTCAAGTCACAACCACTCATTCCCAGTTTTCCTAATGGGAAAGCAGGTATATAATAGTTTCTTTATCTCACAGGATTATTTTGAGGATCAATGAGTTAACATGGGTAAAGTATTATCCACGCCATTAAAGGTCTATAAATTGCTATTATGAAATTCATCACCAGAAAGACAGCTCGACTTGATAAACTTTTTTGCCCCCAAAACTTATGAATCAACTACTTAAGAGATAGATAACCTGAGACATATATCATCATTGGATATACATTAATAAAATTGCAGTTTCTTAAAGTATGATGATTATCACCTGTAGTATAGCTATGTGGAATAGCAAATACAACACTGGACCTGTAGTAAGGAAGACTTGAGTTTAAATCTAGCCTCAGACAACTAACTGTGTGACCCTGGGCAAGTTATTTAACTTCTCTCAGCCTTTTCTCATTGGTAATATCACATACTTGCCAAATAGCATAAATAAAGTGCTATATAAATGCTAGCTATTATTGTCCCTTGATGTCTGGTTGAAATAGAGAAATGTAGAAGTGGGAAAAGTTGGTATAAGGCTAGTTATCTCAGTTATATGGCTAAAATAATAATCAAGGACTAGATTTCTCACAAATACACTAGGCCACACAATACTTTTTCTATTAGATTAGAAGGTAACATAACATTTCTGGAAAGAAGCGTCTCTGGTTAAAAAAAAAAAATCTGTTTTATTTTCTTTTTGTGAAAATTTCCTTGCTTTCCTTTTCCTTGCAGTTGACAGAATAATACACTTCAGCACATTTTCTTGGTTGCTTCCCTTTTTATCTTTATTCTATGTTAATAATGCCACAACTCTCCCAAGTTTGTAGTAAAGGCAAAATGACAAAACATTTGCAAAACACTTCACAATGTGTTATATAAATGTTTGTTTCTAATTATTGTCATCATCATCAACATGGCTACTATTCTTATGAAGGCAGCCACATGAACTTGGGAAACATTTTAACTTCTTCAGTGGAGTAGTTAGCAGGTTCAGTGGATCAAATAAGAGGTCTGGAGTCAAAAGACCTGAGTTCTAATTAGACCTCAGACACTTTATGCCCCCAGGCAAGTCTATGTGACCCAATAGTTTTCTGATCTTTAAAATGAGCTAGAGAAGAAAATGACAGGACATTATAGTATCTGCCAAGAAAATCCAAAATGGGGTAATGAAAAGTCAGATAGAACTGAAAAACAACTAAAGAAAGAGGACTGTTGCCATTCCACCACATCTGTCACTGGAGTCAAAGGAAAAAAAAACAAGTGTCAGAGAGATACTATAAATTGGCAACAGGATCAAAGTCAATGAATCCATCATAGAAACAATGATATGAAATCAATTGGACTGATATCGTGGGTTTTTCAAAACCACTTCTTTAATATCTTATTTAGTTATTCTAAAATGAACATGCATTCCCAACAAAAATTTTTGCTCCAGCAAATCCTATCTGCACTTTATACAGAATTTATTTGAATTAGATCACATTTCAAATCAAGGCAGTCATTCTGTTATCTTATCCTATCTCATTTGATTAATAATGAATTCCTGGGACAAATATAGTTATATTTATTTATTTATATTATATCCAAAAAAGGATACACTAAAACTCAAGCCAAATGGTCATTAAAATTCTCTAGAATTATCATCAAGGGACTCAAAATTACATGGTGAAATTAATGGAGTCACATGGTTTTTAAATACATAAACATTTTCATTTCAAATTAAAATGACTAACACTGAATTCATAGTTTTGAGATATCCATAAAATGAAAAAAAATCCCTTCCCAACTCAACTTCTATAGTACCTATTGACAAAGTCAAAAATACAGCCATAATCTATTTCATAGGCTTTGAGTATTGTGTGAAACCATAAAGAAATAATAATTGTCATCTGATGATTTTATAGTCACAGCTTAATCTGAAGTCCATAAAAATATTATAAACATTCTTTTTGTCACTACTCATTAGTTTTCCGAAAACATACTCTCTAATAAGAGGTTTTCTGATGAAAATTCTTTTTAATCAGAAAGTCATGAATAATTGGTTCATCTAAATTTCTCTTTTCTAGAAATTCAGCTTAATCATTTATCATCATATTCTTTAAAACTCAGAACTGACATTATATTGTCTGCTGTGTGATTTTTTTCCTAATCAAAAAGATGGAAATATGAACTCCAACATCCCATGAAAATATGTATAGGACCCCCCCAAAAAATAAACCACTTCCCATCAGCCTTTCTGATAAAAGTCTGACATTTAAGATACGAAATTAACTGATAAACAGAAATATGTTAGATGAAGAGTCATTCCCCAAGTTGATATTTTTTTTTTGAAGTTTTGTAAGGCAATGGTGTTAAGTGACTTGCTCAAGGTCACATAGCTAAGCCAGTATTAAGAGCCTGAGGCCAGATTTGAACTCAGGTCCTCCTGACTCCAGGGCTGATGCTCTATTCATTGCACCACCTAGCTGCCACCCCTCCCCCAGTTGATATTTATCAAAAGTTATTCACAAATATTTTCCAAAAGAATGTGAAAATCTTCTCCAAATAACTGAAATAGGGGAGTACAAATTACAATTCTGAGGTGTCCCCTCAACACATTTACAAAGATGATAAAAGTAGAAATAACATTTAGTATTAGAGAAGACAATAAACTGTGACTAAAGCTATGAAGTAGTCAAACTGTTCTGGAAAATAATTTAGTGTGATAGAAAAGTGACCAAATTATTTATACCATTTGACCCAGAAGTACTATTGCTAGACATATACTGCAAGGAGGTAAAACAGAAAAATGATCCTGTATATTAAAATATTCATAGTAGTGCTTATTGTTATATTTTCTAGGTTTTTAACTATCAAATGAGAAATGGATAAATATTACATTTGATAAGACTTTTATCAAATGATACACAAAGTAGAACCAAGAGAATAATATATGCCACAAATGACTGCACTAATGTAAACAAAAGGAACCCCAAAAGACAACAGAATTAAGATGAACACAATGACTGACACCACAGGATCAAAGAAGAACTATAATTCCCTTCTCTCTATATAGAGGTATAAGACTATGAATGGAGAATGAGGCACATACTATCAGAAAAGTTCAGTGTCATTTTGATGGATTTAATTGATTTTTGATTACAAAGGGAATATTGGAAAGGAACAGCGATCTCTCTCTCTCTCTCTCTCTCTCTCTCTCTCTCTCTCTCCACACACACACACACACACACACACACACACACACACACACACACACACAAATACTTTGTTTCACTGATTGCATGAATCATATTTACTAAATGGAGAATAGGAGCTCTAAGACTTAAGGAAAAGTACAGCCTAGTAGGAAATGTATCTTTGCCAAGAAAACTCCAAAAGGGGTCACTAAGAGTTGGACACAGCTGAAAATGACTAATCAAAAACAACAAAGTAGCTATAACCCCAGAGATAAAGCAATCTCAGAATGTCATACATCAAGGAATCAATTTCTTTGATCTTGTAATTGCTTCCTTATTTGATAACTACAGTGTTGGAAAAAGGAAACAATCAATATAAGTAAATATGATGGAAAAGAGAAAGTCCAACTATAATTTCAATTTAAGAAATTGAAAGGGATCCCAGAAATATTCCTTTTAATTCTAAACATAGTGATCCCATATAATTCTCTTATAGATATGCATGATCACACACACACACACACACACACTTCAACTTAAAATTTAATAAACTCCTCTGTTCATGATATCATGCTAAGCCTTTGCTATACAAAGATAAAAATGAAATAGTACCTGCCCTTGAGGATTTTAGAAAAAATATTATTTATATATGGTTAAGTAAATAGTGCTCTATCCATTATGTCACCAAGCTGCCCCTAAATAAGGGTACTTTCATAGAATCTTCTGGTGAAATGGGAAGTCTTTAACTTTATGGAGAGAAAAAAAAATCCAAAATAAGATACTGCATGGTTGCAAACTAAAATTACAATAATTAGTATTTATAAAGCTCATTAAAGTTTAAAAAATGCTTTACAAATAACAAACCCTTGTGCCTCATAACAATCTTGAGAGGTAAATTCTATTATTATCATCCCCATTTTATAAATGAGAATACTGAAGTAGAGGTTTAGTCCAGAGTCATACAACTAGTAAGGGACTAAAGTCACATTTGAACTCAGGTCTGGGAGACTTCAGTTCTCCAAGGTGTAAAACTCTCCACCTAGCTGCCTCTATTACTAAAAGGTTCTTATATGAAAGATGAGGGATTCTGATTAATGCAAAATTACATATGATATCTAAGGGCATTCATTATAAGTCATACACCACTGACTGCCCTTATCAATGGATCCCAAGCCTTGGCAGCTCTTACTCCAAGCTGAATAGACCTATAGTATCCAAACAATATTTTTTATAGAAAATTATTTTCTAATTTCAATTTTCTTGGATACTGCTTCTCCCTCTACTTAGGATATTAGAATGTTAGAGTAAAAAAGGATCTTTGAAATTATCTAATTCAAGGAGGTAGGGGAAGAGTGAGGTATGGGAATTTCAGCCTAGCAAGATGGAATGATCAGTCCAAGGTTATATGACAACTAAGCAGCAGAGCCCAGATTTCTGGTTTTCTGATTCTAAATATGGGTCTCAGATGATATGACTATCATCTGAGCTAGTGACCTAGTGGGAAAAAGCCTTCAATTTGGAATCATTGGATATAGTTTTGAATTTCTGTCTTGCATCTTACTATTTGTGAGACCAGAGACAAGTCAAGTTCTCTAAGCCTAGGTTTTCTCACCTTTAAACAATACTACTTTACTTTCCTTCCCCAATAGAGGGAGTTGGGCTGGGAAGCAAGAAAGTAAATGGAATGATAAAGTCTCACTGGAGAGGGACTCTCAAGTTCAAGGACAGAGGGGCACAATAAACCAATAGTAGTGGTTGGTTTAGAATTGGTGGTAATAAGTCTTCTCCATTTTATATATTGTGTGAGATTTTTTATTTCTGGAAAAAAGAGAGAAACCTCAATACTTAGATAAGAAATAGAAGACACATGATATGCAACACACACACATACGTAATTTGCAAATAGATGCAGAAAACAGTCCATCTATCCTCACAGCCTTCTTTCCAGTACTGGCTGCTTAGTCCACTCATTTTGAATTGTGTTGAACTAATTATGGTCAGATGAGGTCAGAGGTCCCCATGAGATCATAGATGAGTGTTGGCTCCTAAGGTCCAGGTCACATTGAATCCTAAATTTCACATTGTTAAGTCTTAGTTCTAGAATTTCATCAGTTACCATTTTTGCTTCTGGTTAGTTAGTCTTAGAAGGGTAAAATATTGTGGGAAGAGTGTTACACTTTCTATATTTACTCAAAGGAAGCACAAACATGGGGAACTAAAGGCATTCAAAACATTCATAACTTAGAGTTCTTGGGTCTACATTGTTCATATTTCTGGGAGGACATCTGGAGTTTAGGAAAGTAGAGGACTCACAGCCACTTGGGAGAAATTTCATATGCTTACTTTGCATTGTTCTCTGGTTATTTGTTTATTTAATAAATGCAGTATACTTATCGCTTTTGTACTTAACTGATATTATTATCCCAACATCATTTGACTAGAGATCACTGAATTACACAAATAAAATAAAGAGACAGGGTTAAGCAGCAGGTAGGAGCTTGGAGCTGGCTTCCAGTGAGAATGAAAGTAATTTATTAACAATCCAGAATTGTTCCATATAAATGAATTTCTAAATAACTAGAATTTATGTCTTCAAGTATAAATTTTTTAAAAATTAAGTCAATTTGATAAAAAAAAAACTCTTGAAATTATATCATAATATCTGCTTCTTTCCTAAATGGGGTACTATCTATACACAATTTAATCATAGTTCAGGATCATTGTTATGAAAAACAAATAGTATTACCTTACATCTACTCTAAAAATGTTCTGTCTTCTTCCTCCATATTGTGTTGTGTTGCCTGTCATTGTGTCTGACATTGACTAGAGTCACTGTTCCTTCTCATCTCATAGTTTTATGCTTTTGATCTACTTAGACCTAGGAAATCAAATCATCAAATGTGTTAAAGATTGTTAGAAATCAGTCTACATATCACCACTTAATTCTAGTTTGAAATTATTGTTATGTCCCTGAGCAAATGGATGTTATGATATACACACATATACAATAAAACATGGGTATACAGGTAACATGTGTACATGTATGTACATAGTATAAGCTTGTTAGGAGAAATGAGTAGGAGAGAAACCTATGGTAATATATGCAACAAAGGCAATAATTCCAAGGTATGGCAATACAGGATAGAGGTAGTTGCTTTCCTCTAAGAGTCCCAAGAGAAAAGAAATACAAATCAGAAATGAAAGCAAATATGGTCTATCATTTCCCCCATAGTAGATTCATGATCCAAGTGGTTTTTAGTTTTGGCACAGTCACAAAAGCAGAAAATTCATTCTAGTGACAAGTTTGAAATTATTTGGAAGAAACTCATTAACTTCATTTCAAATGATTTGATTTAAAGTATTGGTGCCTCCTTGGGGTGATTTTTGATTTTCTTTCCCATCTGCCCTAATACCAGCATCCCAGGAAATTTGGAAAGCAATGTGACTTACTTAGCATGCTTGGGAGGAATAAATATTGGTCACTGGTGTCTAAACACACACACACACACACACACACACACACAGGACTTAAAGTTTGGGAAGGATCTTCAAGGCATCCAATGTAATCTCAGGAGGCAGCTAGAAAATTTCTCAGTCAAATGGTTTTTTAGGTAGTAATGCCAGCTATATTCATTGCTCTTTTCCTTAAAAAAAATCCTTAGAGAAATAAAGTTGCTTAAAAAAATAACAATGGAGTCAGATAAAATACAACATATCTAGCTTTTTTAAGAGGTAGGTTAATAGCATGTATTGACATGGACATAAAAGTTGAGGAAACAACAGAGCTCTCAGAATTAGGCAAACAAAAGGTAAAACAAAGAGAACCAGTTTCCCCCTAAATTATCCTGGAAGCTGCCCAATAATGCCAACTAGAGAAGAAGGATGTTGAGTTCAAATCCTGTCTCTGCAGTATAAGATGCATGTGACCCTTGGCTTCCTTAGAAAAAAAAATTGAGGATTTGATGTTGGACACTATTCCTATCCTGCTCTATATCTTATGACTTGATCTGAGGCAAGGAGAGTCAGGGAGATAGCAAGGCTTTTATTGGAGGGAAGAAAACATTACAATACATCTCAAGTAGACCAGTCCAGGGGCTCAGTGACTCAACTGATGGAGTTACAATGAGTTCCACAGTTAGGGCAACATTGTGTCTCACCTTTGTGAAGCCAGAAACAAATAACACTTATTTTCTTCACACACACAGTCCATTATTTGCTTGTCATTAGTGGAAGGGACCAGTTTGGGTTCCTCCTTGGTCATTGGAGCTGCCTTTGGGGCTAGCATATGGATCCAAATCATTCTTTGTAACCATCATAACCTCTTCTTCCAAGACAAAAGCCTGTGTCCCATTGGAAAGGATACCTCCTCCAGTCTCCATGGAGCAAGTGACTATCCAAACCAAGAGCCAGGCACAGACCCTGAAATCCTGAACCACCAATACTCAGTACTGACCATATCCCCCCAACAGTACTCGGAACCATAGACAACTAGATCTGATTATCTAGCTTGCACACACTACACAAATAAGGGAAAAGAGATCCAGAAATAAAAAAGATGTGTCAAAATCAATCACATGGCAAGAACAGACTATGTTAGATGTTGAAGACATACCTGCCTTTAAGGGACACTCTATCCTAATGACTATTGTTCATAGAGCTTTAAAATTTGCAAAGCACTTTACATAGGTCATCTCATATGGTTATCACTACAACCCTGAAAAGTAGGTATTTTTATTATTATTTCCATTATCAAACAGGGAAACAGAAACTGATTAAGTAACTTGTCCAAAAATCAGATAATTGTTTAGTGCCTGGAGGAGAATTTGAATTCAAATTTTACTGAGTACAAGTTTAGCATTCTATCCACTGTGCCACAAATTGCTTCCTAAATAAATTCTTAAATCTACTGCAAGGTTAGTCAGGAACAGAGCTGGGACAAGAATGTAGGGAGTCAGAATGCGGACTGGAACTCCTAATCTTGGGCTCGTTATACACTTCAAACTTCCTGTAAGTACTCCCTTTCATCTGTTTACTTTAAGAATAAATAGGAAAAGGGTGAAGATAGGCTAGTGTTAGTGAAGCTCATGGAGCTCTGTGTAGAATGTGAAATATTTATACTACTCCTGGATGTACTACTCCTGGATGAGCTAATCAACAATTTCAAGGATGAAAAACATTTTTAAGATTCACAACTTGGAAATGACAATCGATAAATAACAAAATACAAATTAATTATTGGCTGTCTCAATTTTAGCTCTGAGCTGTAATGGAAAAGAATGATATGTAAAGGTTTAAACAAAAGGAACAAGATGAGTGGGGAAAAAATGGAATAATTTTTCTTCCCTTAAAATCTTTATAAAAATCTTGTTTCAAGTAAAATTTTACAGGAGCTAATTAAGCATTTTTGTTGCAGAAGTGAACTATAATTAAAGCTCTGCCTTATATGGCTTATAAACTTGCAGCTGTGGGCTGAATGTTTCAACATATCATCATATTGGCATTAGTTTGACAAAATGTGGTAATCATTTCCTTTTGTAGATACTAAGAGGCATCCAGTACATGAATATTTTAATTTATATGTTAACCACTATAGACACACAATAATAGTGCTAGTCAGTATGTGTGTGTGTGTGTGTGTGTGTGTGTGTGAGAGAGACAGAGACAGAGAGAGAGAGAGAGAGAGAGAGAGAGAGAAAAGATATGAAAGACAGGGATCATAATAATTTCTTTATAATTTCTTTTCTCCTTTTTTGGTAAGTGGATGCCTTGCTTATTTTCAAAACTGCAACCTAATATGCATAATCTAAAACAAGGGACTATAATAGCAAAGGAGATGGTAGAACAGAATAAGACTTAAAACTGTTGATAGCGCAGTGGCAGGCAAATGAATTATGTTTTTGGGAAAGAAAAATTACTTTGAATATTAAAATGAAGCAATTCCTTTCATCCAAAAGCTATAGCAATCTTATATTTTCTTTTCAGTAGGCTTCATTTTCAGATATTTGCTCTTGCCAATAAGCCAGGAAATTTGAAATTCTCCCCAAATTAACATTCATTCTTTGGTCAGTGGTGAATAAGATGTTCTCTCTTTCTCCAACTGAATGGGACCAAGACTTTCTTGATGTGAGTACTTCCTTCCCTAGCAACAATCAAAACTGACCTAATGACTTCTCATTCTGTGCAACTTAGGTTCATATTCATCCATTAACTTTCCAAAGAGTATGAGCAACCCAACATGGAGGGTCTCCTTTTAGGTTTTCAAATTTTTATTTTATTTTAATTTTAATATATTAAAATATTTCCTAGGTGGGTACTAGTACAAGTGCAATGTCTGGGGTATTCATCTTATTCTTCACTCTTTAAGAATCCTGCATTATACTTATACTTTCACCCCAAAGATCAGCCATTTCCAGATCTCTCTCTCTATCTCTCTGTCTCTCTCTCTGTCTCTCTCTCTGTCTCTCTCTCCCTCTCCCTCTCCCACTGAGTATGCAATATGTTGAGCTGTTAATCCCTTACCTTATCTTTTCCTCAAGGTCATGGTTATTTATTACATAACTTAACATTCAGTTTCATTTGACTGTTATGTTTATATTACAGTAGTAACAAAAACTATGCATAAAATAAAGTGATCATTGCATATGTCAAAGAAGCTTAACCTCTTTTGTGGTAAAAGCTGTGAATACCATCTCAAAATGGATAAAATGCAAATATTACAGAGGAAACTAATTATAATAAAATACATCTATCAAAAATTTTTAGAGAAAAGTTCATAGACTCCAGGTTAAGAAATATGGATGTACATTGTTCTCCTATTTGTGATTGTTTCATTTGGCATAAGTTTGTATGTCTTTCAATTTTCATTCAAGAAACATTTATTAAGGGTCTACAAAGTTTCAAGCACTGTGAAATTAAGTAAAGGAATGACAGTTCCTGCCATCGAGGAATGTACCATCTAGTGGGAAAAGAAAATATGTAAAAAAAAAAAAGGAAGCTGGGAAGGAAGGGGGACACTAGGGTACTCAGGACAGGGGGCAGCTATGGAGGTGAAACTTGGAGGCAGTTAGAAAATAGAGTGAGCTGTTAGTCTATTTCTGTCCTCTATAAAGGAAGGTTGTGGGAAGAGTTTAGTACTCTCTTCTCCACCTATCCTAACTGAGGGGAGTTGAGAAGTCAGAAGGAGTAACCATGTTTCTCTAAATTCCTCATAGTCCCTGTTTCTTAAAGAGCAAACATGTCTTATCATTTACCCTAACTTTCAGTCATTTCCCCACTATGGGGGTGGTATTCACAAAAATATTTTGGCACCCATTTTTGTCTTTGACTTCCTTGGTTATCCCCCTATCTTTCTTATAGAAATGGCCCACCTCCATTTCTAGTTAAACATATTCTTACTTGTATCTGTTAATATACTTCTTGTGTATGAATCATCAATACTAACCTGCCATATCTGCATCATGCAACTACCCAGTTTTGCCGGGAGACTTGCAATCCTTTGATTTAACAGAAATAATACAAACAGAGCCATTGTTTGCTTTAGCAACTTTACCCCTCTATTTATTTCTCCTTAGTTACCCCAGTTGAACTGTCAGGATGAATGTACTATGTTCTAGGTACATTTTTAAGAGCTGAGAATGCAAAGAAAGGCAAAAATAGACCTTATTCACAAAATGTCTACATTGTAAAGGAAGAATCACCATATAAATAATTAGGGGCATACAAGAACTGTCCAGAGTAGATGGACATGAATATGGGAGAAGACCACTGGTGGTGGGAGGAAGAAGACTTACAAACACCTTTTGTAAAGCACAGAATTTGAGTCAAAGGAAGTCTGGGAAAACTATGAGGCAGATGTGAGGGGGTAGAGCATTTCTGACAGTTAATTCAGATGAATCATAGAGTGTAGCAGGTTTTGTTTTGTTTTGTTTGGGGGGGGGGGGAGACTGCAAAGGTTAAAGGGGGTTAGGTTGTGAAGAATTTTAAAAAACAGGCAAAAAAGTTCATATTTCATTCCCTAGAAGTATAATTTATTAAAGAGAAAAGTGACATATTCAGGCATGTACTTTTGCAAACTGAGTGGAAGAAGGATTAGAGTGGTAAAGACTTGAGGCAGGGAGACTAGAAGGCTACTAAAATAGTCAAGGCAATCATAATCATAATAACTAATATCTGAGGGGTGCATGGTTACTAAGTGTTTAAAAGCTATATTTAATCTCAGGTCTTCCTAATTCCAGGTCCAATGATCTAGCTACTGAGCTACCCACCCCCAGAAGTAATTCAATAGGGTGATAGCTGTGTCAGTGGAGAGAGAGGATGGAAATATATGAGAGAAATGCTGGTTTGGTTCTCCATTCCTAATCTGCAGAGTAAAATAACAGCTAGAATTTAGAACTTTTTTCTGAAAGCTAAAAGCCCCTAAATTTTAAGGTCATTTATACTACAAACCAAATAATGATATTCATCAAACCACTTTAATTCATTTTATACTAATTTGGAATGTGTACAAATTCAGATAAAGAGATGGACCAGTTTTTTTAAGATGGGGAAAGAAGAGGAAAAAAGGATTTGCATTGCAAATACTTTTATAATTTTCAGTAATATAACTTTGAAAAACCAAAATCCCTCAATAACAACATTCATTAGGAGCTTAATTTGATAGATCTAAAAGTGCTTATTTACTAAATTAACCAAATTGTTTTACTATAATATAAGAATATCTGTAAATGTGTTTCATGAAGTAGTGTATTGCAATGGAAGGAACACTGGCTTACAGGTAGATAATATGGGTTTAAGTTTAAGCTCTGTTATTTATTATCTATCAATAACCTCAGAACAGTAACTCCCTCATTATAGTTTCCTCTATAAATTTAGAAAAATTGTATTATTTACATAGGAGATTGGATTATTACAGAGAAGACTGAATTACTTGAACCAAATAATTTTTCTCTTTTTCTAAGTCTAAGAACTATTATCATGTAAGGCACCCTCCCCCTAAAGGAAGTGTTATAAGGATGCCCTAGTAAATTATTATAATGACTATCATCTGGAACAGAAAAAGAAAGGAAGACATGACATATATTTAAGTGGAAAATTACGATGACTTAATATCTATTGAAGATGGATGATCAAAACAAGCCAGTCCCTAGATAGAAAAATTCAATTAATGAAGGTGAATATAGCTTAAGACAATTGTTCTCGATTACACCAATGAAATCACAGGTGCATATGGAGAAATAACAGCTTACCAAAGTATAGTATTTTATAATTCAAAAAATAGTTTTATGTTTTTTTTCCTCTCATTTCATTCTTACAGCAATCCTGTGAACTAGGTAAAAGTACTTTATAGAAGAGGAATAAAGGTTAAGAGATTTGCTCAAAATCAAAAATTGGATTTAAAACTCTTCATAACCAGGATACAAACTACCCTCCCAAATGTATCACACATTTATATTATTCATTATACATTGTATTAAATATTAGTCCCCTTCATAAATATTCACATTCAAAATATGTTTTGTAGTATACTTTATTCAAGGTGTGCTATTTTCCATTCATGCTTCTGCTCTTCAGTTGACTGTCCTAATATACTCCTTTCTCACCTAGACTACTTTGGATTCTATATTTCCTTTAGGAATACTCAGCTTTTCCATGAAGACTTTCCTAATCCCTATAGCTATATAGTTAGTGCCATGATCCCATCATGAAAGATATGTTTTGTGTTGACCTATATACACTATTGCTATTTCCTTTGTTATAATGTGATCTCTTTGAGGAGAGGAACTGTCTTTGTATCTCCACTCGGTTATATAGCACCCCAAAATACTACAAAACCTAGTTCCTAGGAAATGTGATAATCTGGCAGAGCCAGCATGTGCATTTAAATTTTTGGAGATCACATTCAATATAGTTTCTTTTTACTATATTATACAAATTGTTTAACTAATATACACACATACACACACACTTTCAGATGGATAGAGATATAGCTGTCAAATCAAGCAACAAACATTTATTATAAACTCTTATTATGTGCTAGGCACTATACTAGAAACAAAGAATACAAGTACAAAAAATGAAAAAATTCTTGCTGGCAAGTACTTATTATCTCCCCCTGCCCCTACCCACTTCCTTTTGAACCTCCCTATTACTGTCTATGGCATTACCATACTCCCAATTAGTCAGACTAGCAACCTAGAGGTTAGCCTTGACTCTCTTTATTGGCATATCTAATCTGTTGTCAAGGCCTGTGGATTTTTCTTTCATGATATCTCATCACTTTGCAAACCTTCAAGTGCAATATAAATTCTGTTATTAGTTGTTGACCAAAAAATTCAAAGAAGATTTTCTGATAGGAAAAAAGGTGTTTGTGTGTGTGTGTGTGTGTGTATGTGTGTGCGCACATTTGCATATGCATGTACTTTAAAATGAATTTATTCTGCTCCTACACAGTCCCCTGAGAATGTGAGCTAGAAACATCACTAACGCTCTAACTTAGAAGTACAGACAGTCAGCCAAGCAATGAGAATGGATTCCAGTTTTGCGATTATAAGAGAAAATTACATTGTCCTTTTATCTTCCCTGTTTTGGCCTTCAAATGTTAGGTATACTGGTCTTGACAGTATTTTTTCCCCTGCAAGGGTAAGAGAAAAAAAAATCAAATAAGATGGCAATACATGGTTCAAACTCAAATCTGACTTCCTTCATTCAAAGTCAAATCCTTCATGATGGCAGTATGGCACTAATTAAGTGATACTAAGATATCCTGAAGGTCTCATTGAAGAACTTCAGAACTGACTGTACAGTATGGGAGATACTGGCACAGGATCAATCCAGCATGGCCTGCCCTCATCAGTGAGGGGGCTGCACTCTACAAGGAAGGCAGAATTGAAGTAGCTCAAAGGAAATGTGACACACATGAATTTAGAGTAGGAACCTCAGGTGTTCACATGGACTATTTGTGCCCAACCTATGGTAGACCATTCCTGACTTGTATTGGTCTGTTTAGTCACAGTTGGACACACTATAATTTATCTCAAATATAATGATGTCATTTTGGTCTTCAACCAACTAATGGCACTAACCACTATAGGGTTTAGGAAAGCCTTCATGGAAAAGCTGAGACTATTTTTTTTTTTGGCAAGGCAGTGGGGTTAAGCCCAAGGTTACACAGCTAGGTAATTATTAACTGTCTGAGGCTGGATTTGAACCCAGGTCCTCCTGACTCCAGGGTCCGTGCTCTGTTCCACTGCCCCAGAATTGAGACTTCTTAAAGGAAATTAAGGATTCAAAGAAGTCTAGGTGAGAAGAGATCCTTTTACAGGCATAGATGGTAAGAATTTTGAACAAACTACAGATATTTAGTTTACTTTCTGTGAACTGATATTACATTGATAAAAGTCAACAAAATATAGAAGATATGACTTTGCCATTATTTGCTTTCTCTGAAAAATGGGATAGAATACTTGCACAACTGATCTCCAAGAGGTAATTAAAAGTGTTCCATAGTCCTTCAAAACAAATTAGAATACCTGGCCATGTCTAAATATATATATATTTAGTTTTTGCAAGGTAATGGGGTTAAGTGGCTTACCCAAGGCCACACAGCTAGGTAATTATTAAGTGTCTGAGACCGGATTTGAACTCAGGTACCCCTGATTCCAGGGCTGGTGCTCTATGCACTGCGCCACCTAGCCTCCCCCCCCCTTTTTTTTAAATTTGGAATTTTATTAAAATATACATTTGATATTCACATCATGGTTAAAAACAAGCTAAAACCCAGCCTTCACTAAGCAAGACTGAGACTTCATATACTGTAGGTCCTCTCTCCCCCTTATTCAATAGAATAGCAACTGTGGAGTCATAACTGTTCTAGATGCTAAGGATTAGGCTCCATCTCCTTCAGTAGGTTCTGGAACCTGCCCACCTTCCTTATGCCTCATTCTTCAACTATAGTCTGTCTGATAGCTGGAGACTTCAATATCTTCAATACCTTCAATACTTCAATACTACCTAGCCGCCCCGTTGGAGACTTATTTCAAAGTTAATTCTCTGATACCCTGATCACAGTCTGAAATTTTTCAATTTTATTTTCTTTTACATTTTTATAGTCATTGTACCATCATCTTCTCCTGGTTCAGTTTACTTTATTCTGCAACAGTTTATCTAAACCTTCCAAGATTCTTTGAATTATTCATATTTACAATTTCTTAGATAAATAATATTTCATTAAATTCATACAATTACATTACCCAAAAATTTGTTCAAATGATTCTCCAAGCTATTTGCTTTCCTCCTCCCATTTTCATCTAGAAATGCTCTTGAGATAATTTAGCCTGTTTGGATTTCATACCACACCAGTTGCATACTCTTTCCTTTCTACTATTCTTTGCTATTTTAGAAGACCTCTGATGTACTCTAAGATTAATACACTATTAGCAATCTTCTACCTTTATCTTAGGCAATGTCTTTCAAATGAGTTATCTTCTAAACAAGTGTTGTCTTTAATTGTCATATTTCAGCTTAGTAAGGAGATAAAGTGTTTGCAGGTTGAGATGGTTTCTAAACTCTTTCCATCTTCCAATTGTAGCAATTACTTTATTTGCTCAGATAATGGTTTGAGTCTGTAAATACTTTTTTTCTTTGCTTTCAAATTCTCATTTTTTGGTATTAGCATCTTATGTGAAGAGGTCATAGATCAGAGATGTTCTAACAAGAGGTCTTCTTATTTGCATTCATTTGTTTCTGTATTAATTTCATTTAATATCAATTTTAAGTTTTTTTTCTCTAATTTGTTAATAGACTTGGAAGAACCAGACAGCTAATTCAGAAATTATCCCAATACTGGTGATGAATCACTTCCTATTTATTTATATAGGCAATTTTTAATGTATTCCACATCAAGCCTTTTCTGACTCCTTTCTGAAATAAAATATAATGATAAAAAATGTAGAAGGCTTTCAAGAAACTAATAGGCCTTTGGTCTCCTTTGTTCCTTATTCCCAAACTATATTTTCCAACATTTTTTAGCTATTTTCTTCTAGTTAAATTTTGCATGAAACAGAATTATATGAGTTGCTTTAATTTTAAGAATCTTGTTAAGTTCTTTACAGATTTATCCTATTTTATTCTCTGCCACAGATGCTGGTGCATAAAATGCAACTACCTTCATGATAGTTTGGCTGAAGAAGAGTTCAATGGAAGATAATCAAATATTCCAGGAAATGATGTTTTTTGTTCCCTTTGTATGTCAGATGAAACTAACTTTGTGCACTATTTTATCTGTCCATTCAAGGAATACCTCTAAACCTTCTTTCTTTTTATCTGTAACTTCCTTATGTTTGATGGCTTCATTTATAGTAAGGGTCAACATTGATACGGATCAATTATTCAAATAAAATAATGACTAGTAAGTGGATAAAGAATTTATTTAGGATACCAATAGCTAAATTATTGCTTATTGATGGTCTGAAAACTGTGATTCCTATTACTCTCTTCCTCCTTTTTTGCCACTTAAATATAGTCACTGTAGAAACAGGAGGTTACAGAAGACTGAAGAAAGTAAATGAAATAGCAAGACTATAAACATAATTATTCTGAGACAAGAAAAAAATAATTCTTTCAACCTAACATTCTGTCTCTTGTAGGCAAGGACTCCCAGCTCTGATGCTTACTTGTTTCAGAACTACTAGCACATAATTAAAGTTCTATAACCCCAGTTTATCCATATGTAAAATGAGAAAATGGGAGGAAAGAACTCTTAATAGAACTTGCAAGACTTTTCATTGGGAGGTATAGAGTCATTTAACTATTTTAATAGCAAAAAAAGTCATCATTATTATTACAAAAAAATTTTGAACTCATAGATCGTTCTGTGCCTCAGAGACCCCCACAGACCATATTTTGAGAAACTTTATAGACTATTGTCATTCTCTAATCCATCCTTGACCCAGTGTTTTACAATATTCTTCCTAAAGGACAAGACTACAAATCATTCCTTAATCCAGAAAATATATGGTAAGTACCTATTTCCTCTAAGATGTAATACAAACTTCTTAGTCTGGTATTTAAAACTCTCTACAATATAGATTCTAGCTATCTTTCCAGATGTTTCCAATTCTTACCTTCATGTTTTAGCTTAGGTATTACACCTCCTATTAAAAAAACTATCAAGTTCTCCTAGCAGTTCTCTCTCCCTCCTTAAATTACTTTGAATTTACTTGCCCACTTACGTGTTAAATCTGCCCGTTTCAATAAGTGAGGGCAAGAAATTTCATGCAATTATCTCTCTCATCACAATTTTCCTTAGTATGGTTTTGATATTATTGCAAGTCAGTATAAGAAATTAAATGGGAGTTTTTTTGAAGTTTTGCAGAAACCACAAGCAACACAAGAAAGTGAGCAGATGATACAGAAAAAGTTTAGAAACTCAAGAAATGCAAAAAATATATGTGTAGTATTGTATAATGTCAACATATTTCATTTTTAATATTACAAATACCCATAAGAAGAAACAATTCAGTCTTCTTCTCTGGTATGAAGGAAAGACCAAATAATTTTATGTGAATATTTCAGATCATATGGGGACAGTGTTGCAGAAGGGATAATTGAATATATTTACTATTTAAGTACATGCTATCATAGAAACAATTGCACTCTCAAAACAAATGGTAAACATCATTTAAGAGTAAATTCACTAAAAGAAAATCTTTAGCTTTTAAGATCATTGTATTACATAGTTATACACAATGTATTTTTATTTTTGAATTTTTTTTTTAGATTTTTGCAAGGCAAACAGGGTTAAGTGGCTTGCCCAAGGCCACACAGCTAGATAATTATTAAGTGTCTGAGACTGGATTTGAACCCAGGTACTCCTGACTCCAAGGCCTCTGCTTTATCCACTATGCCACCTAGCTGCTCCTATTTTTGAAATTTTTAACAAACAAAAAGAGTACTAGATACATGAAAGTTAAGTTATGTCCTACAGCTGGTGAATTAAAGCTCCTATCAGCTGTGGAAAGAAAATTTAGTTTGCCTTGAAATGTCATTTGCAGATTTTAAAAAAGAGATCTGTTACAACAATCCCTCCCATCCTTTCCACTTTATCACCTCTATAATTAAAATTTAAAAATTTAAAAACCATACAGAGACTTTATAATGCAATACTTCCATTATACTTATACAAATATTTGTCTCCCCAATGTTATAGGAAAACTGACATTCTTGGACATCAGCAACCACTCATCAAGACTAATGTCTGGTTTTAGAATAGAATTGTGAAACCATTCTGACCTTGAAGAAAAGTTTTTTGCATAAGTCCCAATGTCTTATGATGGGAGCAGGACAGAGGATCAATAAAATCAGTGAACTATGAAAATAGAATTAACTTTAGTTTCTACAACTGTAAATTGGGGGTAATAACTTCCTCTACCTGCCTTTCAGAGCTTTTAAGGGGAAACTGCTTTGTTAAAGCATTATGCATATGTGAATTATTGTGATTGCTTCACCTTTGATTCATATCATTTGCCTTTTTGGAGCAGCTTGGGTGAAAAAGGATGGGAAGCCTGATTTGAAAAAACTACATTTCAGAGTTTCAATGGCAATTCCTAATCTCTGGTAAAGTTGAAAAAAAACCACACAAAAAAACATGCTTTCAGCTGTTTTCTTGCCCACTAGCAGATCTAAATTCAAGGCCTCCAACTGCTGAACTGTCATTCCATATTTCTCAGACATGATCATTTTGGTAAGTCAGCAGGAGTAGAGGCACTCTATAAATGTCAGAAGTAAAATGCAATACAATCAGTATTCTATAAGTCATGGCAAAGAGCTCTGAATTTCAAACATTTAAAATGTCTGCACTACAGATCACCTCACTTCCTTCCTTCCTTAAGAAAGAAAGAAATCACCATTTCTGCACCATCTCCCATGGTACACACTGAACTAAGTTTTGTGGGGGAAGCCAATCAAAGAACTGCTTTACATGCCTTTAAAAAGAAACGTATCGGGGCAGCTAGGTGGCACATTGGAAAGAGCACCAGCCCTGGAATCCGGAGGGCCTGAGTTCAAATCTAACTTCAGACACTTAATAATTACCTAGCTGTGTGACCCTGGGCAAGGCACTTAACCCTATTGCCTTCAGTAAATAAAAAAAAAATTAAAAAAAAGAAAAAAACATATCTTGGAGCAGAAAGACCCAAATATTTGTCAAAGTAGAAGCAGAAGGTAGAGATATAAAGAGAAAGAAGCTTTGTCAACACTCCTCCTCTCAAGTGTAGGAGATGTATTTAACCATATTTTATATGCTTATGTTGTTGACAAATCCTTTCAATCATGTATATCGCTTTGTGACCCCCATTTGTTTGCTTGTTCTGGATTTTTTTTGGCAAAAATATTGGACTGATTTGCCATTTCTTTCTCCTGCTCATTTTACTGTGTTAGCCCTACACTCATGAAATCATGGGATCAGTCCTTATGTGTATGCTGAGGTCTTTGGAACCTCATGTTCTTTTCTGAATGACTTTAAAAGTCAAATTCTCAACAATTGAGATCAACTATAGTCCTACTCAAAGGTAGGGGAATAAATTACACCAAAGGTCAGAAAAAAGATATTTGTTTTTGACCTGGAAGCTAAGAATGGTTTACACATTTTAAAATAAGGATTTAATAGAAGTAACTTCTATGATGGACTTATGATAAAAAAAAAAAAGTGATCCACCTGAGACAGAGCTGATGGTATTAGAACACTGTTTGAAACACATTTTTTCTGTTTCTTTTAGTTTATTTCTCATGAGATATTTATATTTTTGTGGGGGAGGGGGTATTATGTTCACTCTTAAACAAGAATATTTTAATAATGTGTAAATAAATTAAAAAATAAATAAAATAAGGACTTATTGTATTAAATTTTTAAAAATTCTTTGCTTGTGAGTGTACACAATCAGGTAGGGCTGTAATGTACTAGCCCCTGAACCACATGACATTTCCAGAGCTTTTCCAGTTCTGATATCCAGATCTAAGGAAGCATTTATTTTAAAGCATCCTATTGCTTTAAATCAGGAATAGAATAAAGACGAGAGGAAACCTGAACCTGAAACCTAGCTATGTAACTTACTAGCTTTTTGCTAATAACAATGTGCAGAATCCTCAAATATAAAATGGGAAAGATACCTTAAAAGATTGCTATGAGAAATGGTTTGTAAAATATAAATACATACACACACACACATATAATTACATTGGAGGTCTTCAGGCAGAGGCTGATCATCTGATGCATATATAATGGTACATAATTCTTCACATTAAGGATTATTTTTAACCTGGAGTCTATTGATAGCTGGGAGCAAAAGGTATAGGGTACATGGACAGATTTCAGAAGACTGCTGAACTTGGATAAGAAAAAAATACACCATTATTTTCACTCATCTCTCCCTGGAATTTAGCATTTTCTTTATAAATGCAATATAACTGCAATAAAATATTAGCAATAACAGCAATAAAATATTAATTCTAAGAAGGGATTCATAGTCTTCTTAGACAGTGTGAGGTGACATGGTAAATAGAGGGCTATACCTGGAATCAGATACATCTGAGTACAAATTCTCCTTCAGATACCCTGGGCAAGTAACTTAACTTCTCTTTGCTCTAGTTTCTTCATCTGTACAATGTATTTGATGATGATGATGATGATGATGATGATGATGATGATGATGACAATGATCCTTGTCCTTCATTCTCAAAGAAGACCATGACATCAAGAAAGTAATGCTATGAAAAGTAAATTAAATTTGAAGGGGGGGGGGCTGTGCTAACTCATGAGCCTAACTTTCTCCTCTAAAGTCACCTGGGTCCAGTGGCCAGATATGAATCAGGACAACTGGAGATGGCTTGGATATGCAGTAACTAGGGTTAAGTGACTTGCCCGAGGTCACCCAGCTAGTTATTAAGAGTCAAGTGTCTGAGGTCAGATTTGAAAGCAAGTCCTGCAACTTTATATTCTATCCACTGTACCACCTAGCTGCCCACAATGTGGATAACAATAGCACCTACCTCCTAGTGTTGTGAGACTAATGTAAGATAGCATTTATAAAATGCTTTGAGGCATGTCATAAATGTTGGCTATTATTATTATTCAGAAGATTGCCAAGGAGATCCATTATACAAAAAACGAAAAGTTAAGAACCTCTGCTTTATTGTACTGGGTGGCTACTCTGAGTTCCCTTCAAGCTCTAAATTTCTGAGATTATTATGAGCAAGCGTTTTGATTGAACCAAATCATTTGGGGATTTTGTTTTAAATATTATTAAAAGTAATAATGCTCCAGATGACACCAGACAATGTTATTTCCAAATTGGAATGCTATTTTTTTTTAGTTTTTTTTTTTTTTTGTAAGGCAAATGGGGTTAAGTGGCTTGCCCAAGGCCACACAGCTAGGTAATTACTAAGTGTCTGAGACCGGATTGGAACCCAGGTACTCCTGACTCCAAGGCCGGTGCTTTATGCACTGCGCCACCTAGCCACCCCAGAATGTCATTTTTAAACAAGATACAACCATATTTCTTAGCATGAATTTCAATGTAGATTAAGGCTATAGAACAACTTAAAAAGCAGAAACCAATATAAGTAACTTTGTTTTCCATTTATCACTGATGATGTAGAGTAGGACATAGAGAAGGCATTAACCTGATTCCAGCTCTAACAGATTCTGGTTCTCTCTCTGTTGCTCTCTGTCTCTCTGTCTCCCCCCTACCCCAACCTCCCAAGTAACCAAACAATGTTTAAGCAGCAATGTTAATATAAAAACCAAACACTGAACTGAGCTCTTCAGTTGGCCCCCAGCTCTTCTCCAGTACAGTGTCTGGTGTTGTCTCAGGAATACTGCATATTAGACTGTAAGTTCCTTGAGAGAAGGGAGTGAGTTTTTATTTTTTATTTTTTTTGCTTTTCTTTGTATTCCCCAATATGGTGAAGTGCTTGGCACATAAGTAGACATTTTGTAATGCTTAGTAACTTGATGTGACTCAAATGATGATATTATTAAAATGTATTTCCAATGAACCAAATGACATTTGAATGAGAACAAAGGAAGGAATATATACAAGATTCTCAAAATTAAGTAAATACAGTTGCCATTATTAAGCATCTAGCACTTCCTATTCACTGTCATCAGGAATTTCTTAGCTCAATCTTTCTGTAAGTAAATAATAATGCCTACAGCTTTTGTGAATAGTCATTGAGGCACAGAATGGATAATTTGGGTGAGGTCAAACACTGAGTCAATGAGATGGAAGCTTGGGGTTCACTATGATGCTTCAAACTTTCTTCAGTCCCAAAGTTGGTCAGTCTGTTAGTCTATCGAATGATCCTCCTGGTGAACCAGGTATCACCTTTTCACTCAACTGACTTCATGGCAATTTTCAGATGGGGGGGGGCAAAACAAATAAACCAAAAATCTCCAAAGGTACCACTTTCCTTGACACATTTCTACACTGTATTCATCAAGAGACAGGTATGGTGAAGTCAATTACTCACTTCTATCATTTTACAAAAGAAGATAGTTAAAACCCAGAGAAAGGAAGCTATTTACCCAAGGTTGCACAGCTAATAAGTGGCAGAACTAATATTCAAATCCAGATTCATCTAACTAAAAATTCTTCATTGAGTTAGGCTATACTGAGAAAAATATCCATTCTCATTCACTGAATTTATCTAAATTGATAAAGTGAGTTGTTAAGTATTTCTGAAAAGTTACCCAATGCTACCTAAAAGTATTCAACCCAAATAGTTTAACAAAAAAATAGGAATGTGATTTTCAAGAAAATCAGCACTATTTTCCTGCTATTCTACTAATCAGAAATGTGCATAATTGCCACTAACAAAAGATACAAACAAAAATAAAGCTCAAGTAAAGCCAGTGGGGTTCTTTTCTTTGAACATTTGACAACTTAAAAAGGGACTGTCATTCATTAATATGGGATTATCAAATCATCTCCAATAATGATTAAAATGTTATTTTGCTTCTGACATCTTTAGAAGTAATATAATTAGCCTGGATAACTCAAAAGGTCAGTTCAAAGATGAGTCAAAAATTTCTGGAGAATTTCTTCAAAGTAAGAATATACTTTTATCTGGCATGAAAAGAAAAATGAGAACTTTAGATTAACTGAGAATATTGTCCTACTTAGTATAAAGAATGGATTCCAAGATATGTAATTAATTTCTTAAAGAAGTAATATCAGTCATAAAATATCATCTCTGAAGATGAGTGGTCATTAGAAAAGGATTCATTTGAGAGTCTCATCTATGTATTGCACCATTTAGCTGCCCTTTACTTATTAATTAAGTTATCTCAACTATTAGAAATCTAGACATTCCTGAGCAGTTAAAAAGCAGAAAGATAATGATTTAATTTACTTCATACTTATATATGAATTTGAGCTGCCAATATTCTTCCCAATAATTCCCACCTCACAAAAGAAATTGAAATTTAGAAAGGTACCAGGAATTACTGCTTTAAGAAATAAATAAAAATAGTAATCAAACATCAAACACCCTTTCTCAAGAGTGCAAGTATGCATGTGTTAGTGAATGACTTCTACAGTTGAATGGGTTTTTTTTTAATTACTTGGAAAATATCAGTACATAATTAAAAATGCATTTTTTCTCAATATGAAAAAGTAAAAAATTCTCTACAGCTATAGAGAACTAAAACTTTTTGTTAAATATTAACTAGTCAGGAATATGGTCAGGATTGTCTCTATTAAACTCCTGTAGCAAAATATCAGGACGACCTGGAGGTGACTCAGAATCTTTAGTTATTCTAATTAAATAGGCCCTGACTGGTCCTATGTGAAGGTGGATAAGCTTCAAGGGCTAAATTCGTGATGGTGTCTTGTTTTAGGACCAGCCTTGCTAAAAGCAAAAAAAGGCAGTTTTGAAAGACGACTTTTTTTCAGGTGACAAAGGTTTTGGCCCAGTAATTCTGTTTCACTAAGTATAGGAAAAATACATATTTATGAAAAAAACAAAATTATGGGAAGCACTGAAGTTATTATAATTAAAATTATAACATTCATATGAATTATAGCAAAATTTATTATTGTTATAATTCATATATCGCATGTCAGATACAGACTTCTAGGAGGGCAAATCATTTTAACTCATTGACTAAGTAGACATATTTAACATAAATAGTCTGTTGTTCTGTATAGACGGGAAGTAAGATAATGTTGCTATATTTTGCTTAAAGCTTGGGAATGTTTTTTGGTCAGTGTGAGGAGAATGGGAAGGGGAATTAATAGAAAAGATAACTTATTTTTCTTCATTATTGTGATAAGCAATGTCTTATCAAAGAGTGGGTGGTGCATGCAGTATGCCTAGGACTTTAAATGTCACCAGAATTTTATGCTTTACATTTCTATAACAATGACTATATTTATGAGAGCTATGCTACACAAATATTCTTTGATGATGATGAAAATTATTACCACTATAAGAATTCCTAGAAAAATTGTTCTCCAAACTCTAGATTTCAAAAAAAGTGAAATTTAAGATATATATTTTAGATTAAATTTAGAAACATAAATAGCCATTGGGACCTAAAGAATAAGTTGGAGCATCAGTGATAAAATGCCCACAGACAATACTCAGGAGGCAAAATGGGATAAAATGAGTTGTCGTGGACTTTAGAATTAAAGTAAAATACAAGTAGCTGGAAATGTAATAATATTTTCAGTTCACAAAGCACTGTGCCTTTAAGGACATTATATATTTATAATTCTAGACTGATTGGTTGAATAATCTATCCTGTTTACTTAGAGGTAAAAATAGAAAACAACCAATCATTTTATTTTCATAGAGGTTGCCATTGAAAGGATTCTCTGAATTCAAATATTTAGGAATAGGCATAAAACAAAATTAATAAAACAAAACAAGTACTACAAATACCACAATGTTGAATAAACAGTGAAAAAAAATAAATATATTTGAAAAGAGAGCTATTTTTGACCACAGAAAATTCCTTTTGTTTCTTGAATGCTAACCTATATAATGATATGAACTTGACTCCAAAGTTGATTCATTTCTATTGAGTACAAAGTAAACTAAGGTATTAAGATTGCAGTAAAATATATAGGGGAGTTGGATAATTTTTTTAAACTGTGGATTCCTGTCTTTATTTTGGTGTTTCACTTTTGTTTTCTTAAAAATAAAACAATGCCCCCCCCCAAAAAAAAAGCACAAACAACACAATCCTTATAGACTCAAGCAACCTTCTTAATCTGGTTATGCAAGGGAAGGAAAAGGAAAAAGAATAAGTTAAGAGGGATGAAGAAAGCAATAGGTGGGAATGGCCTCTGAAGCCTGGTCTGCTTGTATTTGAGGATGCAGTCAGAGCAAAAGATCTAGAGGTCTTGATAGCCTGTATGATGTGCCATTTTCTCATGGTTTCTTGATTCAGGTCACCAATGATCAAGAAAATTGCTGAGTACTCTGGGGGGGGGCATTACAATATGAAAATGAAAATGAAAAGTGAAAAGTATTCTTCAACTTCCAAGTGTACTCACCTCTACTAATAGGAAAGGAACCCAGAATTCCTTTGTACACATTATCTTTTGCTTCAAGGCAACTACTGGATGAGATTGCTGCCCTTTTGCTAGTTTTTGCTTCTTGTAATGATGTATAAACTTTAATGGAGTTTCAAATAAAGCCTCTGCCATGCTACAGTGGGACGATCACATTCTAAAGAACAGAAGGTCTAAGTCCTGTCCTCAAGGACTTTAAAATCTAATGAGATAAAGAAGGAAGAGAAGTGGAATTGGAGCCAGAAGATAAAGACTCAAGTACTGACTTTGTTACTTACCAGCTATATAACTTTGGACAAGTCACACTGAACTTTGAATTTAGATGACATGAGAGGGTTGGATTAGATGATTTCTATCACTTATTTCTTCCTACTTTTTCAGGAAAACTTAGAGATTTATTTTATCTTTCAACAGATAAATAGTATCATATAATACCTTCCAAAATAGTCTAGCTTAGAAGGGGTGATATATGGTAACATATATAATAGGAGCATTCTTCCAACTTACATGCTTAAGTGAAAGATTTTTTTGTTTTTAAGAATCCAATATACTCCCTGAGGGTCTGGTATCTTAAACTTGATATACATCATCACATTTGAATCAAAGAAATTAGAAAAATTTTAAATTTAATCCCAATAAGAATTCTGACATACTTATAATTTTTATTGGAGTTGAATCTTTTGGCTGATTGGTTTTCTCAGAAATAAGTGAGTAATGAAAAAATAATGCCCTTTTTAGAGGCTACAGTACTACATGTTATGTTCCCAGTGATATTATTTCATTTTATGGAGTTGTTACCTCTTAAATAACTTATCACTCCACAGCAAATGTAAAAAATGTATAAAAGAAAAATTGCCCATTTGGAAAAATCCAAATAAAATATTTATACTTGAGACCTAAAGATCTCCCATGTTGTCCATATTGCAATATGTTATTTCAGTATCCCTCATTGTAGAATTAGTCTAATTCTTTAAATCTAGGTATTGATACTCTAAGACCCAAAGAAAAAAAAATGGCAAAATCATAGTGAATATCAGAAAACTGTCAAAGAAAGAATAAAGTAAGTCATCAAGGTACAAAAGTGGGGGTGGGTCTTATAATGAGAATAAGGGGAAGCAAATGAAGAACTCATGTGCTGTACTTGTGTCCAGGAAATTAAAAGAACCAGAGGAAGTCTGTGGCCCATTGGGTAAACATAAGATTTATAAAATGGCATGGGAAGTTACACAGGATGAGAGGGTTTACAATCTCTATCAATAGAGGAACTACCTATGCTGATGACATCATAGGTTCTTTGATATATTAAATCACATAATTTCTACCAGATTCAAGAAGCATTAATTAAAACCTAACTATGTGTCAGGCACTATGGTAAGCATTAGGAAAATAAATACAAGCAAAAAGAAACAGAGCTCCTACCCTCAAGAAGCTTATCATTTTAATGGGGGAAGGTAATATGAAAGGAAGCTAAAGAGCAGGACAGAAGAAGAGGAAATTTATGTGGGCATGGTAGAGAGATGGGGAAAGTCAAGACCAGAACTAGAGTGAAGGAGTGAACAAGTGTAGTCTCAGCACTTCTTTAAAATATGGAAATGTTTTTGAACTTTTAAAACCACATATATACAGCAGCCCACAATAAACTAATCAAATATATGAGTTAGATAGTTAATTTTATGCTAAAGAGAAAGAATTGGGGATTTTTCCTAACTTACCATATCTATGAACTTAGAAAAAAGATTTTCTCAAATTACTACCTCCACCAGAAGTGTTGTGTATGGTAGAACCAGATAAAAGAGGTGTAAATGATAAATTTGCTAACTTTCATTTCCTCTTCAGACTATGATACATAGAGAACACTGAACATTAAGACTTATGCTTTTCTAAAAGGGAAATCCTTCAGTCATCTAATTTTATTCTCCCATTTTGGGATACAGATGCACCCAAACTACTGCTAATAAATGGATATTTGTTCCAATTTCCATAATTTTTCTTAGTCACATATTTCAGGAGATAAGAGTAACCTTAAGGATCTTCAGAACAGTATATGTGTATAGGATCAGATATAGTCTGCTGTTGTGTGTTTTGCAATTATAGAAATCCATTTCAAATTACTCCTACAAGAGGGAGGTTCTATTTGAGAATACTGAGTAATATTTAACTCTTTAAATCACTTGTTATGACAAAAAAAAAAAACCAAAAAATAAGGGAGCAAAGAGAATAATAACTACAACACAGAAAATTCATGACCTGCCTTTTAACTGCTTCCCAACCCGAACCTAAGGTTACATGCCTCCTTTCACTTTATGAGGTTCTATAGCTCTCCCAATGTGCCTTGGGTTATTTTTTAGACTCATATTTAATATCAAAAGATCAAAGCATTCCATTCTGTCTACCAAAGATAAGCAAAATTTGTACTTTGGGCGGAAGTGTCAGAATGCACTGAAGTTTCAGCATTTGTTTTACTGCCTTTTCCCCCAAGAGGACAATGAAAAATTAAAGTCATTTGAGATACAAACAAGTGGTAAATATAATAGGGATACTGTCCAATAAGGGAGCATTTGAAGACTTTGACTGGAAAAAATATAAATGACCTCTAAAAGTTGGTCTGGGAATTTTATGCAGGATGTTTACTAAGAAGACGGTTTGGTATAAGAGAAAGATTGCTTTCCTGGGCATCAGGAAATCTAAGTTCTAATCCCAGCCTTGCCAATGACTAGCCATGTGCTATCATGAACAAATTATTTCCCCCAGACCTTGAGCTAGAAGATACATAAGGTTCTTTCAAGTTGCATTCTAGTGATTATTGCAAGGATAGTTCTTTGATACAAAGGAACATCTTGACAATGTGCCCAAAGTTCATGGGTTGCCATCAATCAATAAGCATTTATGAAGTTATTACAATATGTTAAATAGCACGTTAAACACTAGGGACGCAAATCAAAACGAGTCCCTAGTTTCTAAGAGTTTATATTATTTTTAACAATGGGTTTTCATTAATATCTTTTGCTCTTGCATCATCAAGACGTCCCCTTATAGACTTCCCCATTGCAGCAAGTCATTTCTTATACAAATAATTTGAAAAAGAAATTAAAAAATATCTGACATCATATTCAACATTCTATATCTGTAGCTCTCACGTTTGTAAAGGAGCAAGGTGAGGTATCTGCTCATATTAAAAGCTTATATTACAATGATAATTCAGCACAGTAAATATAGACTATACCATGACCAAAGAATTCAATAACAAATGATCAAACTTACTGTTGATGAGCTTCTCTGTTCTTAGCTAGGCTGGCCCAATGAGGTCAAACAGCATTTCTCAGACAGTCTTTGATACTTTTCCATTTTGAGAGAGTCTGATAGAATTGTATTCAGTTAGCAAAGCCAATCACAACACACTGTTATTTCCATGCTTGGTGCTGAGTTAGGTAGTAGAACAGGATATTTATGGTAGTAAAAACAAAATGATGGCTTTATTATTAATCATTATTACTATATTAATTATTATTATTAATTATTGCTGTTATTATTAAACTCAGGAATGAGGTGAGTAAAGTATTCCCTAATATTTTTGAGCAAATCATGCTTTTTGGAGTCTATTTGAAGAAAGATGTACTTTATCAACATTTACAACAGCTATAGTTTATATATCTGATCTATGTAATTATCATATTGTTGTATGGATTTGTGGCACATAGTAGAACCAAGTAGAATTATGAAAATTAGGACAGACATCAATTTGTTAAAGATGGTCTATTTTACTCATGCCCAAAGACAGAGAATAAACTATCTGTCCTAAAGCATTCCTGTTTGGAAAAAGACAGAATTATTGATATTCAAAATTCTTTATGTGTAACAGCCTGTCACAAGAAAGAAAAATTAGCAAATCAATCTTTTAGAGTCCAATTTACAACATCTTTCCAAATAAGATGTTCTATGTTGATTAAAGTCATGTGTTCCCATTAGTAAATCATAAACTATTAATTCCCTGATAGTTTTTGTTTTTGCAAGGCAATGGGCTTAAGTGACTTGCCCATGGTCATACAGCTAGGTCTGAGGCTGGATTTGAACTCTGGTCCTCCTGACTCCAAGGTCAGTGCTCTATTCTCTGTGCCACCTAGCTGTCCCTCTTTGATAGTTCTTGATTCAAGCTTAGTCAAAAGATTCCTATTCCTATTTAGACACCTAAATCAACCCATGAACCTCATAAAGTGAAAGGAGGCATGTAATCTTAGGTTCAGGTTGGGGAGCAGTTAAAAGGCAGGTCATGAATTTTCTGTGTTGTGGTTATTATTCCCTTAATTTTTTTTATTTGGATGTCACAAGAGATTTAATGGGTTAAATATTACTCAGTATTCTCAAACTTCTATCAGTTTAAGGAACACTCAGCATGGGAACTCCCATTAATCTATATGATAGCTAGTCTGTCATCTACTAGGTAAAACAAATGGAGTCGATCAAGACAAAAAGGTTAAGTGAATTGTCTAACATCACACAACTAATTAGTATCACAGAAAGAATATGAAATCAAGTGTCCTTGACTATAAGTCACTGTATTGTGGCTATTCAGAATTTTTCCAAACTAACAAGTAATGTTCCACAATTGGGCTATAAATAAAATTCTAAAATTCTAATTTTTGCCTATATTTGACTATCTCATTTCAGAGATGTGACATTTATTATTATTATTTATAATAATAATAATAATAGTTATTATTTTTATTATTATTATTATCTAGAATGAGAGGGCTGTCAATTACAACCCTGTATGGGTTGGGGGATCAGAACAAAGAAAAGTATTAAAGGCTAGGTTTTGTGATGGCAAGATAATTGGCAGAAGCAGCAGGGGGAAGAACATGGCAAAGATTTGAGGGGATTCAAGAGGTCAGAGCATTTTTGATCTAACAGGTAAGGTAGTAATAGGAAAGAAGCATGTGAATTTGGAGTCAAACTGCAGTTATAGTAAGGATTTGTTGTTCAGTCATGTTTGATACTACATGACCTCATTTTGAGTTTTCTAGGCTAAGATACTGGTTTGCCATTTCCTTCTCTAGCTCATTTTACAGATGTGAAGACAGAGACAACAGAGTTATGTGATTTGTCCAGTATTGCATCATTTAATAAATGTCTGAAGCCAAATCTGAACACAGAAAGATGAGTCTTCCTGACTCCTAGCCTGGTGCTATATATATATATATATATATATATATATATATATATATATATATATATATAAATGCTGCAAGATCGGATAAGGAAACATAATTGCTAGGTTCTAGCATGAGAAATATTAAAAAAGGTAAAAAGTAGAAGAGATTTGGAGGTAATAGAGAGGGGATGAGGGAAACTACTGATCTCTTCCAAGGGAAGAAGGAAAAAGAAAACTACTGGGTTCCTCTTTTCTTTTCACTCCTATCCTTTATTCACAATGGAAAAACAAATAGAGAAATCAATTATGTAACTCCTCTTTCAAGGGCAATTCTCAGGTACCAAGTCTACAATTTGACATTTCCAATGGTAACTCTCCAGCTAAGGAGCACTGCTGTCTTAACAGAATGATTTATTATTCTAATCAGGAAATGTTGAGTACAGCATGACAATCAGAGATAGGACTTATTATCAAGGAGGGAAATGTCTGAACAAGAAACTGGATGACAAAGGAAATGGTCAGATTTTTATATTAAAAACAGACAACATCTTCTTTGTGGAAAACAAGGAAGAACCATGTGGCTCAGGGAAGATTCTGCTTTCAGTAAGCAGTCTTTTGTATCTATGAATATAGATTTACACATTTATAGCAGGAAGGAATCTAAAAGGTCTTCTAATTCAACATCTATATTTTACAGGTGAAGAAATTAAGGCCCACAGAGATTAATTAATTTACCCAAGGTCATATATAGATAGCAAGTGACATAGTGACCCTGCTGACAACTTTCACTGATCTTCTATATTGTATAGGACAATTTCCTACAAATAACAGTGGCAAAAATTAGAAAATCTATATTATATAATTTTCCTGAATGGTATCCAAAATTTTTTTACATTAAAGTCACAGCATTTAATATTTTTCATGATGGTTTTACAGGAGGACTGTAATGAAAATCTTCATTATTCATCATCTTTCATATCCATCTAGAACTGAAGAGATAAATTACAGAAAACTTGACTCATTCTTGTGAAGAATTTCTCACTGTACTGATGGTATTAAGATCTTCCCATCTGATGAATGTGACATACTTTAATAGAGTTGATAACAAAGATGAATAGAGCAATACTCTGTCCATAGGCCATGCATGCAACTGGATAATTATACAAAGTATATAATCACACATACACACACACACACACACACACACACACACAGATACACATATTAGATATGAATAACAAACTCTGCCCCATATTCATTTAAGGAATTTCTACCACTTAAGCAAGTGATTTGTATACATGCTTGGTCTCTAAATGTCATCCTTAATCGAGGACTTCTACTATAGAAATGTTTATACAAAAGTGTGCATCCAATCTAAGATTAAATGAAAAATCTAAGACAAATTGAGGGAGTATATTATCATTTTTCACATAAAGTCAGTCTGGGGCAGCTAGGTTGCATAGTGAATAGAGCACCGGCCCTAGAGTCAGGAAGACCTGAATTCAAATTCAGCCTCAGACACTTAATAATTACCTAACTGTGTGAGCTTAGGCAAGTCTCTTTATCCCATTGCCTTGCAAAAAACCCAAAAGAAACAAACAAACAAAGTCAGATCTAAATAATTTGAAAATTTTCAATTGCTCAAGGTAATAAAAATAAAGATTCCACCTAAATTAAATTACTAATTCAATGCTATGCCAATCAAGCTAGCTACCAGTTCTAAAATTATATTACCAAATTGAAATCATCAAAACTATCTGATCCTGGTTAAGAAATAGATAAGTAGACTGTGGACAAAAGTCATAGTATTTAAATAAATGATTATAGTAATCTACTGTTTGATAAATCCAATAGCTTCTGAAATAAGACTTCACTATTTGACAAAAACTGCTGGGAAAACTGGAAAACAGTATGGCAAAAACTAGGCAGAAACCAACATTTCACATCCTATACCGAGATAAAGTCAAAATGGATAGAGAATTTAAGCACAAAAGGTGATACCATAAGTCAATTAGGAGGACAAGAAATAATCTGTCAGATCTGTGGAGAGGGAAGAATTTAGATCCAAAAAGGAGATAGAGAACATTATAAATTACAAAATAGATAATTTCAACTACTTTAAATTAAAAAGGTTTTGCACAAATAAAGCCAATGCAATCAAGCTTAGAAGGAAGGTAGAAAGCTGAGAAACAAATCTCTTTTTTTGGGGGGGGCGGAGGGGGTTGCAAGAGAACAGGATTAGGTGACTTGCACAAGGTCATACAGCTAAGTAATTATTAAATATCTGAGGCTGGATTTGAACTCAGGTCCTCCTGACTCCAGGGCCGGTACTCTATCCACTGTGCCACCTAGCTGCCACTAGGAAACAATTTTTACCTCTAGTTGTTAGTTATAAGTCATTTATAAAATATATAGAGAATCAAATCAAATATATAAAAATAGAAGTAATTCCCCAATTGATAAATGATCAAAAAATATAAATAGGCAACTTTCAGAGGTTTTTTTGGTTGTTGTTTTAGGAGCTTTTTCCAAGGCAAATGGGGTTAAGTGGCTTGCCCAAGGCCACACAGCTAGGTAATTATTAAGTGTCTGAGGCCTAATTTGAACTCAGGTACTCCTGACTCCAGGACTGGTTCTCTATCCACTGTACCACCAGATGAACAAATTAAAGCCATTTATAGTCATATGAAAAAATCCTTCGAATCATTATTGATTAGAGAAATGCAAATTAAAACAATGTTGAGGTACCACCTCACATATATTACATGGACTAAAATGACAAAAAAAGAAAAATGATCAATGTTGAGACAATGTGCAAAAACTGGGATACTAATGCCCTGCTGATGGAATTGTGAACTGATCCAACCATTCCAGATAGTAATTTGGAACTATGTCTAAAGGATAATAAAACTGGGCATATCCTTTGATCAAGCAATTCTGCCACTAGATCTATATCCTAAGGAAATCTTTAAAAAATGGAAAAGAGCAGAGCCAAGATAGTGACAGGAGAAGAGCCTCTCTTAGGTGCTCTCTCTATAATATTTCAAAAATCAAAAAATTATGACTAAATTTTCGAGAGACAGAACCCACAGAGGGATCCAGTGAGGCAGTTCTCCAGACCAAGGTAACCTGGAAAATAGTGGAAAGGCTCTGCTCCACAGGGTTAGAGGGATAGTTCACCAGAGTGAAGAAACTTCAGCCTCCTGGAGGCAGTCCCAGGGCACCTGGGGGCCCGGGCTCATGGCAGCAGGGGCAGTTTCCTGACCTACACCCTGGGGAACACCAGGCACAACATGCAAGATAAGTGGAAGATCAGATAAGTAGACCATGGACAAAAGACATAGTATTTAGGTAAATGACTAAAGTAATTTACTGTTTGATAAATCCAAATACTCTAGCTTCTGAAATGACTTCACTATATGACAAAATCTGCTGGGAAAACTGAAAACAGTATGGCAAAAACTAGGCAGAGACCAAAATTACACATCCTATACTGAGATAAAGTCAAAATGGATATAGGATTTAAGCATAAAAGGTGATACCATAAGTCAATTAGGAGGACAAGAAATAATGAAGTACAGCCCTCAGGGCAGTCAGCAAGCCATGGTGGTGCCTGCAGCCAAGATCCAGGAAAAGGAAGCAGGGAGAGCCTGTAAGCAGGAGCCCCCAGGCAACTGAGCCTTGAGTGCTCAGCCCACCAAAGGTAGGGGAGTGGAGAGAGACTATCAAGGTCAGTCCACTGTACCTGGAACAAGGACTCTGGGGCTCTGACCACATTCAGATCCTAATTACAGTCTAGGCCCCCCCACCATGGAACAGCAGCCTCCCCATTCCCACCTCAGCCCCATGGCAGAGGAGTGAGCTTGTGGACATTCACAGACCAGGAGGGAAGACAGAGCTTCACATACTGAGATCGTTGTGTGTGGGGGTGTATCCCAATAATACTCAAAAGCTCAGGATATACCCCAAAACCAGGCACAGGCTGGGGAAATGAATGAACAGAGAAAAAAAAGGAACATCATTGAGAAACACATTGTCTATGATCTCAAGGATCAAAACACTCAATCTGAAGATGAGGAAGTCTAAGCTTCTATATCTAAAGACTCCAAGAAAAACAGAAATTGGGCTCAAGCTATGATAGAGCTCAAAATAATTTTTGAAAACCAAGTAAGGGAGATAGAAGAAAAATTGGGAAAAGAAATGAGAGAGATACAGGAAAAATATGAAAAAGAAGTCAGCAGTTTAATCAAAAAGATACAAAAAATGCTGAAGAAAATAACATGTTAAAAATCAGCTTAGGTCAAATGGATAAAACAGTTCAAAAAGTTATTGAGGAGAAAAATGCTTTAAAAAGCAAAATTGGCCACATGGTAAAAGAGATAAGAAAGCTCTCCGAGGAAGACAAATCCTTCAGATGTAAAATGGAGCTAAAGGAAGCTGTTGACCTTATGAGAAGTCAAAACATAATACTTCAACACCAAAAGAATGAAAAATTAGAAACATGTCATTGAAAAATCAAGTGACCCAGAAAACAGATTAAGAAAAGATAATTTTAAAATTACTGAGATACCTGAAAGACATGATCAGGAAAAGAATCTTGACATCATTTTCAAAGAATTACTACAGGAAAATTGCCCAGATATCCTAGAAGCAGAGGGCAAAATAGAAATTGAGAGAATCCACTAATCTTCCCTGGAAAGAGATCCAAAAAAAGCCCCTCAGAAATATTATACTCAAGTTCCAGAACTCCCAAGTCAAATAGAAAATATTACAAGCAGCCAGAAGGACACAATTCAAATACTGTGGAGCTGCAGTCAGGATCACACAGGACTTAGCAGCATTAAGGGCTCATAGGGCTTTAAATACAATATTCTGGAAGGCAAAAGAACTCGGAATGCACCCAAGAATCAACTATCCAGCAAAACTGAACATTCTCTTCCAGGGGAAAAGATGAACTTTCAGCGAACCAGGGGAATTTCAATTGTTCTTGTTGAAACAACCAGAGCTGAACAGAAAGTTTGATCTTCAAATACAGGACTCAGGTGAAGCATAGACAGTGGAGGAGAAGGTAAAATATGAGGGCTTGATGATGAAGAATTTCATGTATTCCTGCATAGAAAAAATGATACTGATAATACTCATATGAAACTTCTCATTTAATAGAGCAGATAGAAGGAGCTTTTATAGATGAAGCACAGGAGAGAGCTGAATTTGAAGCTATAATATGTTGTAAAAATGGAGTCAATAACTAAAAGGGCAATGTAATGGGAGTAACAAAAAGGTGATGTAGAATAGGCTAAGATATTTCATATAATAAGATTTTTTTATTACAATGAGCTATTGTAATGATATGGAATGGTGGAAGGAGAGGGGGAATGAGGGATCCTTCACTCTTGTCAGGGGTGGCTTGGGAAAAAATTGCATATATACTCAATGGGGTATAAGCCATCTAGAGTAAGATGGAGAGAAGGGAGACAGGGGGAAGGGGGGGTGTGAGTGATGGAGGAGAGGGTGGACCATGGAGAAGAGTGGTCAGATATAACACATTTTCTTTTTTTACTTCTGGCAAGGTGCTGGGATTGGATGGCCTCTCTGGGACCACAGAGCTGGGTGGTTGCTGGGCCTTAGGGATGATATGTGCACTCAGGTTCTCTTGGCCCCAGGGCTGGTGATCAGTCTTCTGTGCCACTAAGCTACCCTACAGCACATTTAAGAAGAGGGACAGAGTGAAAGGAGAGAGAAAATATAGTATATGGTAGTGGGGAAGTATGAATGGTGGGAGTTGCGATCAGCAATGGCAACCGTGGGAAAATATGGAAGTAGCTTTTGTGATGGACTTATCATAAAGAATGTGATCCACCTGCAAGAGTGATGGTGTTGGAACACATACTGAAGCACATTTATTTTTATTTTTTTCCTCTTTATTGCTCATGAGGGTCTATATTTTTGGGGGGGAGGGGGTACTATGTTTACTCTTAACCAAGAATATTTTAGTAATATATCAAAAACATCACTTGTACAAAAATAAAAAATATATAATAATAAATTTTAAAAATGAAAAAATCCACATGCACAAAAATATTTATAGTAATTCTTTTTTCTAGTGGCAAAGTATTAGAAATTGAAGGGATGCCTATCAACTGGAGAATGACTGAACAAGTTATGGTAGATGAATGTACTTTTGTAAGAAATCATGAGTGTATGGACTTTGGAAAAGCCTGGAAAGACTTGCATGAACTGATGCTGAGTGAAATGAGCAGAATCAGGAGAACACTGTACACATCAATAGCAACATTGTGAGATGATCAACTATGTTGGAATCAATTCCTCCCAGGTGTTCAGTGATTAAGGAAAAGCACAATTCTGAAATGTTATGGAGAATGTCTTCCACATCCAGAGAAAGAAAACTAAAGATTCTGACTGCAGAGCAAAGCATATTTGGAACTCAGGAGCTTTCAGAAAAATGAATTTGAAAATTATCTTTGCAAGTAATTGGCAATAAACTCAATTAAGTGGTAGAGCAAGAATTAAAAAAAAAATATGAAAAGCAGAGTATTGAAAGAATCGGGTCTTAGGCATTCTCTCATAAAACTCATAAGCTAAGGACTCTAAATTTTCAAGAGACAGAACTCACAGAGGGACCCAGTGAGGCTGTTCTCCTACTCAATGTAACCTGGAAAAGAGTAGAAAGGCTCTACTCCCTGGGGTTGGAGGGGCAGCCCACTGGAGGGGTAGCCTGCCAGAGCGAAAGAACTTCAGCCTTCAGGAGACAGCCCCAGGTTGCTGGGAGCCACAGTTCACAACAGTAAGGGAGTCTCCTGAGCTACACCCCAGGGAGCACTGGGCACAAAGTGGGGAAACAGCGGGGGACCTCTGCCAGAGCGAGCACGTGGAGCCCAGCCATCAGGGCACACAGCAAGCAATGTGGTTTTTCAGCAGCCCAAATCCAGGAACCAGAAGCAGGCAGAGCCAGTAAGCAGGAGCCCCAAGGGGATGAGCCCATTGAACCTAGGGAGGGAAGTGAAGAGACAGAGAGTGCAGAGCTCTGTACTCTGCCCCTGGAACAGGAATCTGGGGTTCTGACCACATTCAGATACTGATCGCAGTCTAGGCCCCCACCATAGAATAGCAGCCCTGCCCACCTCAGTCCCATGGCAGAGTGGGGTGTATATGGTTGTTCACAGACCAGGAGGGAGGACAGAGCCTCACACACTGAGACCCTTGCGGGAATGTCCCAAAAGCTCAGGAAGCACCCCAAAAACAGGCTTAGGCTGGGAAAATGAGCAAGCAGAGAAAAAAGAAGAACACCATTGAGAAATACATTATCTATGATCCCAAGAAGGATCAATATACCCAGTCTGAAGATGAGGAAGCAGACGTTCCTGCATCTAAACACTCCAAGAAAAAAGAGAAATTGGGCTCAGGCTATGACAGAGCTCAAAAAAGACTTTGAAAATCAAATAAGGGAGTTAGAAGAAAAACTGGGAAAAGAAAGGGGAGAGATGCAGGGGAGAGATGCAGGAAAAACATGAAAAATGAAGTCAGCAGCTTAGTCAAGGAAATCCAAAAAAATGCTGAAGAAAATAGCATGCTAAAACCCAGCTTAGGTCAAATGGATAAAACAGTTCAAAAAAGTTATGGAGGAGAAGAATGCCTTAAAGAGCAAAAATGGCCAGATGCAAAAAGAGATAAGAAAACTCTCTGAGGAGAACAAATCCTTCAGACAAAGAATAGAATTCAGGGAGATTGATGAATTTACCGGAAATTAGGAATCAATACTTCAAAATCAAAAAAATGAAAAATTAGAAGAAAATGTGAAATATCTCATTGAAAAAACAACTGATATGGAAAACAGACTTAGGAAAGATAATTTAAAAATTATTGGAATACCTGAAAGTCATGATCAGGAAAAGAGCCTTGACATCATTTTCAAAGAATTACTACAGGAAAATTGCCCTGATATTCTAGAAGCAGAGGGCAAAAATAGAAATGGAGAGAATCCACAGATCCCCCTCAGAAAGAGATCCCAAAAAACCAACCCTTAGGAATATTATAGCCAAGTTCCAGAATTCCCAAGTCAAAGAGAAAATATTACAAGCAGCCAGAAGGACACAATTCAAATATCATGGAGCTGCAGTCAGGATCACACAGGACTTAGCAGCAACTACATTGGAAGCTCGTAGGGCTTCGAATAGAATATACCGGAAAACAAAAGAGCTTAGAATGCAGCCAAGAATGAACTACCCAGCAAGACCGAATGTCCTCTTCCAGGGAAAAAGATGGACTTTCAATGAACCAGGAGAATTTCAAATGTTCCTGTTGGAATGGCCAGAGCTGAACAGAAGGTTTGATCTTCAGATACAGGACTCAGGTGAAGCATAGAGAGTGGAGGAGAGGGGGAAAATATGAGGGACTTAATGATGATGAACTGCATGTATTCCTGCATAGAAAAATGACACTGATAATACTCATATTAACCTTTTCAGTTAATAGAGCAGGTAGAGGGAGCTCGTATAGTTGAAGCACAGGAGAAAGCTGAATTTGAAGATAAAATATGGAGTAAAAATGGAGTCAATAGAAAAAAAAGGGAAATGTAATGGGAGAAAGAAAAAGGAGAGGGGGAACAGGCCAAGATATTTCATATAATAAGATTTTTCTTTATTACAATGAGCTATTGCAATAATATGGAAAGGGGGAGGCAAGGGGGAATGAGGGAATCTTTGCTCTCATCAGAGGTGGCTAGGAGAGGAAACAGTATATATATATTCAATGGGGTATAGACATCTGTAGTAAGAAGGAGAGAAGGGTGACAGGGGGAAGGGGGGATGTGAGTGATAGAGGAGAGGATGAACCATGAGGGGAGAGTGGTCAGATATAAGACATTTTCTTTTTTACTTCTTGCAAGGGGCTGGGATTGGATGGCCTGTCCAGGACCATAGGGCCAGGTGGATGCTGGGCCTAAGGGGTGGTGTGGGGGCTCAGGGCCTCTTGGCCCCAGGACCAGGGATCTGTCTGCTGCGCCACTCAGCTACCCTACAGCAGAGTCAGTGAAAGGAGAGAGAAAATATAGTACATGGTAGTGGAGAAATACAAAAGGAGGGAGTTGCGATCAACAATGGCAATGGTGGAAAAATATGGAAGTAACTTTTGCGATGGACTTACCATAAAGAATGTGATCCACCCATGACAGAGTTGTTGGTGTTGGAATAAAGACTGAAACACATTTTTTTATTATTATTATTTGGGGGGGGTGCAGGGCAAATGGGGCTGGTTGGTCTGCCTGGGACAGCATAGCAGGGTGATTGTTAGTTGTCTGAGGCCGGATTTGGACCCGGGTGCTCCTGACTCAAGGGCCCATGCTCTGTCCACCACCCAACCACCCATACTATTATTACTATTTTATTTTATTTTGGGTCTTTTTTTTCTTTTCTTTTTTTTTTTGTTTTTTGCAGGGCAGTGGGGTTTGGGTGGCTTGCATGTCACACGGCTGGGTGATTGTTGGGTCTATGGGGCTGGATGTGGGCTTGGGTGCTTGTGGCTCCAGGGCTGGTGCTCCGTCCATTGCACCACCTGGCCATACCTACAATTATTACTATTACTTTTTGTAATTTTAATTTTTTTTCCTCTCCCCTTTATCGTTCAAGCAAGTCTATATTTATGGGGGGGAGGGGGTATTTTATTTACTCTTAAACAAGAATATTTTATTAATGTAAAAAAATTTGTACAAAATGAGAATAAATATTTAAAAAGGCAGAGTATTATATTAAAAAAAGACACTTCTCACTCAACTTCCTCATGCTGCCAGTGTAACCATGCATTTGTCATACAGTTGGTTGTTCCTAAAGGGACAGCTGTAGCACTGAAAATGGAAGTATGGATTTGGATTTAAGAACATGGTTCAAATCTCAGTTCTTTTATGTTTAACCTACAAAACCTTGTTTAAGTCATTAGTCCTATCTGGGTTTCCTCATTTTTATAACAAGGAGTTTGGACTAGAATACCTGTAAGTTTCTTTCTAGCTCTAGACCCACACAATGATCCTGATGGATGAAGAAGTAGATTGGAGTCAAAAGGCAAGGTGGGTTTGTGTTCTGGTTTTGTTGCTTACTAGCTACATGGTCATAAGTAAACAATTTTAACCCTACAATGCTCAGATTCTTTTTCTGTAAAATAAGAGTGATGATATTTGTACTGTCAAATTCATAGGTCTGCCATGAGTATTCTACTATAAATAAAAAAGTGCTGATATTATAGCCATTAAAAGAAAATGGGCTAGGGTCAAAAGTTATTTCATAAGCATCTCAGAATCATAGTATATGGAGTATTCAGAGGACAACTAGTCTAACTTCATATCCCAAACAAGAATTTCCTATTATAATAATTCTTAAGAGACCCATCTCCAACTCTTGCTTGGACATCTCCAGGGAAAAGGAACTCATTATCTCCTAAGGCAGACCATTCTTTTTTTCAGATAGCTTTGTTAGGAATTTCTTTACAATCTTAAACAATAATCTGCCTTTCTTCCTTCAAAATCTTACCCTGGGGATGACCCTGCTCCAGTTTTTTCCACCTTGTTAGCTGTATTGAGTTTGAAAAAAAAATTCAATAAGAAAAAGTTCCCCATTACTGCTATGTCTAGAAGCACCCTAAGATATATCGCCATGTGTCAAAACCTGCAACATTACTGTGCTTTGCTATAGAGGGTTGTAAATATACTGATGATGTCAACGATTTCCCCCACAGAGGGGAACACTGCTTTACATAACCATTCTATTTACACAGCTTTTAAAAAAGAAGGAATTCGAAAATTGTCAAAATACATAAATTGGTAGGTATTTTAGTGATGTTAAAATAAAAAAGGATGCTATTTGTTCTAAATAGAGGAGTGTTTTGTGTTAACATATTTAAAATCATCCTGAAAAGTAAATACAAAAATGCAATAGAAAACTAGACAGTTTCCTGGAGTGAAAGTTTGGAGAAAGAAGTAGAAAAAAGTAGATTAGAAAGATAATAGGGAAGCAGAAAAGACTGACTTACTTCAGCTAAATGGTTTTGTTTTCCTGAGACCTATCAGAGTAGGATAAAAGATGTTAAGATTTATCAGAAGATTAACTCCACCCCCCCAAAAAATTCTTTTTATACTATATCCCAGTGTTACTTTTATTTCACCTAGTCTCAATATTATCTAGTAGCAATTTTTTTCATTAAATAGCTAAGTCATCAATAAAAGGAAATCTAATACAACAAAGTGATTTAGCAGACCTTTCTTTCCACTTACCTCCCATAATCTTGGACTGACAATTAATAAATTCTGGCTTCTTGTCTGTGAGGTACCGCTGACAAGTATGATGAAGAATCTGGAAAAAGGTGCATTTTTCTGAAGCTGTGCTAGCCACCCATTGGTCAAAAGCATTTTCAAAAAGTAAGTCAAATTCTGCAGAATCCTACAGAAGACAAAAAATGTTTAAAAAAATGATTGCTATTAATTCATTGCTTTCTAAAAAATTTTAAAAGATTCAGCCTGCTTTCTGATAACTTGGTATTTATCACTAGATACTATTTCCATGTAAAGCTTCTAATTGGTGCAGTGGGCAGAATACTAGACTTAGAGTTTGGAAGATATGAATTTGAATCCTCTCTCTGTTGTTTACCAGCTGAGACTCAACATCTGCCAGCCTCAGTCACATCTGCAAAATGGAGAAAACAGTGCTGATTTAGTGTGATGATTAATTAAGATAATAACTGTAAAGAGCTTTGAAAATCTTAAAGTGTAGATGTATATGTGCATGTGTAGACTAGCTATTATCATCATCATCATCATCACTGTCATTATTATCAAACTACCAAATTATCATCACTACCAAACTCACAAGGTTGAGGATATTCTTAGAAATCAGACAACACAAAAGAGAGGCAGCTTAGAGAAATGGATAGATTATGAGACTGAGACTCAAGGAAGTCTAGGTTTAAATCCCACCTCAGACAAAGCTGAACCTCAGTTTTCTCATATGAAAAACAAGGAGGCTGGATTCAAAGGAACTGCAAAGGTCCCTCCCACCTTTATCTTTGGTTCTAAAATTGTTCTTCCTAAGAGATGATTTGCTTCTGGGGATGTAGGATTTATAGGGTTTTTCACTCCAGAAAATGAATTCTTTTAGATCTCTCTGCATTCTGATTATTATTAATCATGCACTAGCCTTCTGCCACAAAAGACCCTCCCCTTTTCCTGCCAAGTTAATGAGTGACATGAATATTGCCTACATTCATCATTCTTTATAATCAGCTATTTTTTTCTTCCTTCTAGGGAAGAGGTAATATACTGCCAGTTGGATAATTCTGCTGTAAAAAACTTGACCTTTTAAACCTAAATAAGTCATAACAGAATTTTAAACAAGTCTTGAAATTTCTGTAATTTTTTGAGACAAACATAGCATTTTCCTTAGAGGCATATATTTAATGCTTCTAGGTTTGGCAGTGGGTTAGCAGAGTCATAACCATGATTACCTGAACTACTAAAGGGAACATTTCTCCTCCCAATGGGACCTCTGTTAGTTCCTAGTCATATAACAGTTGAAAAACTTTATAATTTGCCTGGACAAGAAGAGCTGTGACCAGAGAAGTTTTTGCAGCATAAATGAAATCATGAAAAAGGTCTTGACAATAAAAGGCAGAGAACAGAAAATCAAAAAGAATCACATTCAGAATATAATTTCTTTACTCAGCATTGAACATTTCACTCACCCGGTTGGGATCGATACCATTAACCTGGCGAAGCTGGTCAAGCATCCACTGAGACCTTCGTACAAAAGATGTGGAGCCTTCAAATTGTTTGACCTTTGTGATCGATGCCTGTGTGGGCTTTTTGTTTGTCACTACAGGAAAAACACACACACACACACACACACACACACACAAAAAGAGAAAGACCACCCCTGGTTAGTGTTTCTGTTCATTTATTCCAAAAAGAAACATTTAATGAGTAACAAAAAGTACATGGTAGGTATTAAGGGAAGAGGAAAAGAAACGGTTCCTGAACCTTAAGAACTTATAGTCTTGAGGGGGCAAATGAAATATGCATATCCAACAAAACGAAGACAAAGCAACATTAAATCATTAATATATGTAAAATAATCTGTTGGAGCTATGGTCTATGTGGAAGGGAAGCAAAGTGAAGGAGATGGTCAGGGACAGGATTATCAGTTAAAAGTTTGGGATTAGGTATTAAAGGAAAATGGGTTGGTAAGGCTATTTCTTGTGGTAGCAACTCAGATTTCTGGAGTTAGCCATTAATTTGTATTATACTACAAAATTTTGAGTCTTCAGCAAAGGCAAGACAATGTCTCGAGTTTTCCTAGGATTTTAACATGCCTAAAGTGAGAAGGATGGACCAGAGACTGGTAATAAAGAGTCTTGCACAGAAAGTTTCATTTCAAGATTGAGACGGGGGCAGATAAAACATGCAATGAAACTCAATCAACTCTCAATGACCTCAGAGAACAGTCAAGGTATCTAAAGGAACTTTAGGAATCAACTTGAGTAATAAAGACTGGTTAGAGTCCTGAAAAAAGCAAATGGAACATAACAAAAAATATATTTCATTTTCAAGTGAATTCTTGTGTTAATGTTTTATCTATAGTACTAGAATTTTTGCAAACTATCATAGACCACTATCATAAGACTTCTATATTGTAAAAATGAAATTTAAAAGAATCTGCAAAACTATCTTGCTTCCACCTTATGGAGACACTGCTATTTTCCTCCACCTCCCTGATCTCTTCATCACATTATTTCTATATACTGGGCAGTATCACATCTCAAAGCAATATAAAGGCAGAGCTACTCTCTCTCTTTCTAGAAAAACAGTAGTGAAAAATGAATAGTGTTGAGTGACATCATGAAAACCTGTGTTAAAATTCCCATCTCTTATGATCATGTATCTCACTTACCTTTTCTATAAAAAGGAAATAATAATACAAACTATAATTCTCACAATATTATTGTGAGGATAAAATGAAAATAGAGCAAAATATGCTATGTAAGATATACACTTCCTTCTTAAATTAAAAAAGATAGCAAACAAAATGAGTTAAAACCTATGCTCATATATGTGTACAACCATACATGTATAAATACTTAAATATGGACACATAATATGTGCATTTGTATACACACATGCATAATTATTCCATTTGTATAGGGAAAGTGAGGCAACAGTCTACCAGTGCAGGTTTGCACCTTCTAATCTTAGGAGTCAGCTTAGACAGGTTAAAGGTTAAGTAACTTCCATAGGGTCTTTTTTCTTTTTTCTATTTCCTTCTGATTCAAGGTTATATGCAGTAATAACACATTCATTAGCAAGTGGTAGCCACACAATATCAAGAGATCCAGAGTAAGGACCCAGAGTATTAGGTAATGACCTGAATGAAGAATTAATGGGAAGATTAGGATGAGTCACCAAGAATGAGAAGTATGGATGGGGTATGATTTCTACCATCAAAAGAAGTAACCATAGTAATGACACCACGAATCACTTAATCTTTTTTAAAAAGGGCATTAACAAAGGAATTAAATGGCCTAGAGTGTTTCCCCAAATAAATTACATTTTGGCATCACAAAACTGCTAATTTTCTACAGTGTGGTGCTCTGTCCTCTGTAGTCTTACCATAGTTCAGGGACAAGGAGCTCATGAAAAAGACATGGATGGAGAGTAAAATATGTAAAAAAACATAATAAAACAAAGAAAATTTGGTTTTTTCAAGTAAGTAAGTTTTAGGGTTAGCTAATTCTTTGTCATAAAAAAGCTTAGAGCATAATGTTTTAATTGAAATTTTATTTTTCCATGCAATGTTAATTTTTCAGTTTTCATCTATTTTCAAATATGCGAGTGCTACATTTTTCTACCATTCTCCCTTTTCTCCCCCTCTTCATGGTGGCAAACAGTCTGGTAAGGTACATACTTACATATTAGTCATGTTGTGAAAAAATAATTAGAACTAAGGGGGAAAATGGTAAAGAAAGGAAAAACATAAAAGAAGTTTTTTTTAAAAAAATGAACATGGAATGTTTTGCTCTGCATTCAGACTTTGTTTTTTCTCTGGATATGGATGGCATTGTCCATAACAAGAGAGAGCATAATTTCTTATAGATAAGCAAAAAATTTATGAGCTCCCTACAAGAAAGATTGAGAATAGACAGTATAGTTTTTTTTTGTTTTTTTGTTTTTGTTTTTTGTCAAACAGAGATGTAGTACAGTAGATAAAGTACTGGGCCTGGAGTCAGGAAGATTCTTTTTCTTGAGTTAAAATCTAGCCCAACAATGAGAACCTGAGCAAATTATTTAACCCTGTTTACCTCAATTTCCACATCTATAAAATGAGTTGGATAAGAAAATGGCAAACCACTCCAACATCTTTGCCAAGGAAACCCCAAATGAGGTTGTGAAGAATCAGACATGACTGAAAATGACTGAGCAACAACAATAATAACATGTTACAATAAGTTTACTGTAGGTAAGGGATTAGAATAACACATGTATTATAGCCAACCATTTACAAATTAAAGCAATTACAGCTTGCATTCAATGATATAATTTCTTGTCAGACTTAAAACCAAGCATGGTGCCTGTGGTACTGAAAAACATTCTCTTCTACACATGTCAAGACTCAGTACAATTTGACTTCTTAAAGACTACCATAGGGGGCGCCTAGGTGGCGCAGTGGATAAAAAAAAGTCTACCATAGCTAAAAGCCATGTCAATAATAGTATCTGAAGGCAGTCATCTACAGTTTAGAGATTACTCTTTTCGGGGCAACAGAGACCCTCCCTTCCTCACAAATGCCACTGGAAAACTTCCATTTTGCCTTTATAAACTCATTTTCACAAAAGAGTATATGATGTGAGTGCCCTGAGTTCAAGGATTGCTTCACTTTTACCATTTCTTACCTCCAATGCCTAGAATAATATCATAGTAGATGCTTAATAAAACTTGTCATTTAATGATGAATATTCAGTCTTTTCATAAAATTCATAGCCTCCAGATACTTTAGCCTCATATCAAAGGCTAAAATATAGCTCTAGGTCTGAACATGTTTTTAACCATCCTTGTGGAATTGCCATTTCCTTATCCAAGTAGAAGGTTCTTTCTACCCACTTTAAATTCATCCTTTGCAACTTCTATGAAAAAAGGAATTTTCTCTATGTATATATCAGATAGATAGGCACAACAAGAAATCCACTGCTGTGTTTCAGGTCCAAAGGAAACAACACACCTTGAACACATGCAGGTCCTGAAATGTGCCTAAAAGATTAAAGGAAACTTTCAATAACAGGAAAACATGGCTTCCTGTATTAGACACAGGCCCCTAAACACATACAAAGAGGATTTCCTTGTTTGTTTATTTAAATCATATGGTCTTTAAGCATTTCAGGGAAACATGGAACTTTTCATTCTATCTTTATTTAAGGTGGTTAGTGTACTCTAAATTCTTTTAATCTATTTCTTCCCATGTAATTCCTATGTGTTACAAAAACTAAAAAAGACAACCCAGCGTCAGGGTATAAAAGCAGTAACATCACAACTTTGTAAGACTGATGACACGATCAGGGTGAACTGACAGATGTTTCCACTTATAACTCTAAAAGAGTTGGAAGAGAGCTCAGCCAGTTCAACCAGCACCTAGCACTGAGAATCCCCTTTTCTGTAGCCTTTGTTTGAAACCTTCTACCCTGAGGGGAAGGTTGCTTGGGACCTACAAACTCCTCAGAGATGACTCAGTGGACTTTGGAAAATTCAAATTGTGACAAGTGGCCAAAATACAGCTCTCTACAACTCTGGTCTTTTGTTTCTGGGACTTAGTAGGAAAAAAAAAAATAACCCTCTTCTCTATCACACATTTTCTGATAAGGTGAAAATGGCTTAAGTTGGTAATGGTCATTTTTGAAATCTGACTTTTTTAAAATTAAAAAAACAAAAATAAGAAACATTTATCAGTCAGAGCCATGTCTATTGAGGTAAAGGTGGATGGAGGTAATATCACCTTCACTGAACCTCAGTTTCTTGATCTTTAAAAGGAAGGAGTTGAGGGCAGTTAGGTGGCGCAGTGGATAGAGCACCAGCCCTGGAGTCAGGAGTCCCTGAGTTCAAATCCGGCTCAGACACTTAATAATTACCTAGCTGTGTGGTCTTGGGTAAGCCACTTAACCCCATTTGCCTTGCAAAAAAACAAAAAAGAAAAAAAAGGGAAGGAGTTGGATAAGATGTTTCTAAGTTTCACACCCTTCTTCCAATCCCCTCTTCTCCCCCCCCTCCTCCCACCCCCTCTATCCAAACTCTAGTATTCTCTGATTCCAGCTTCTTTTTCACCAGCTTTTTTTGGCAAACTTCTGGGACTTTGGCTAGTTTTTCTGGGCATAGAGCCCAGTTTGATTTAATTTTTTTGTTTATTGTTTTTAAGTATGATATTCTGGTTTCTGTTTGGAAACAGGTGCTTTTAAAATTATCATAAACACTATATATGCATAGATACATTTAAAAACAAAGTCTTTCCAGTCTAAATGTTTTTAAAAAAGAAAGAGAGAAAAAAAAGTTGCAGGGTTCTAACCTCTTGAGGTTTTGCAGTTTAACCTTCTTTCTTTTCAAGGGTTTGTATGGAGTAACTCTTCAAAAATAAATTTATTCAGTTTTTCTTAAATTATCAATTATTTACTGTATGTGAAAAGGATTTTTTATGAGAGGTTTTTTGTGACTTCTAATTCATAGAATTAGGGAGAATTTTTTTTTTTGCTTAAATGTCTAATGGGGAAGAGAATGCAATGTGCATCTTTTTCAAGAAGAAACAAAACTAATCACATTATTAAGGGATTTCCCCAAATTTGGATCTATAAACATGTAACTTGCCAATATTCAATAGTTACAAATATTTTCTTCCTTTCAAAGAGATCATTTTTAGGAGTGTTGCCTATACTTAGGGAATAGCCTATTTAGGGATTAATATGGTCTTTTGGATAGTAATAGTATATTCAATGTACAGAATCCACATGACTAATTATAGACATTCAATAATTATTCACTGGTCCTGATTCCATATTGAAAAACATAGATATTGTATCAGTCAGTCAATACATATTTATTAAGTACTTACTATTTGCCATACACTGTTAAGCAGTGGAAATACAAACAAAAGCAAAAGACAATCCATGTCTCAGAGGAATTCATGAACTAATGGAGGAGACAACATATGCAACATATATATATATATATGTATGTATATATATATATATATATATATATACACATATGCAGGAAAATGGAACAGAATCAACAAGGAAGGCACTAGAATTAAGAGGAATTTAAAAAGGATTTCTGAAGAAAAATTTTAGAATTTTACCTGGGATTTGAAGGAAGTCAGAGAAGCCAGTAGGCAGAGAGGAGAAAAACTTTTATATCCCTAAGGATGTCAATAAAAATTCATATTTGTCGCTTGTCTCTTTCTCATAAAAATAAAAGGTCAAAATTACTTTTACTATTTGAAAAAAAGGTATTTATTAGAAAGAGATCATTTGGGGTTACATTTTGTCAATAACAGGGTGATTAGAGATCTTGGCAGTTAACCTTACATGAAAGCTAGATTTATTGCAAGAGGAATGAACATGCATGTGGAATTCAAATAGTTCACAATCCATACAGCAGTTTATATTTTTACATCAAAGAGAAGAGGAGGTACCAGAATCTCCCTATAAGGGGAAATGGTACGGGGTGGGGGGGAAGTTGCAGCAAAGGTGGGACAAGAACAAAGCTCCTCCAGGAGAGGAGCAAGGTGATGGCGAAAGTCACATTTGTTTCCCTTTGGAACTGCTAGACTATGAAGATAGGATGGTCTGCTAATCCATAGCGTCTCTGATGCACAAGTAATTTCTCAGTCTAGTGCAAACTGATTGGTGCCTGTCTTCACTCCCAAGCACCAAGTCTTGCTTAGGATGCAAACAACACATTATGACATCTCAGGGAAGGCTCCTGCATGGTCTGAGTCTAGCTTTTCTGGAAAATATGGGCAACTTAAAAAAGATAAGATCAGGATAACTCTTAACATTTCTTTAATACTGACTAAATCAGAAGAGAATTACGATGATGGGTAAAGTTCTGTCTCCTTCATTATACAGTTTTAAAGTTGTCGAAGAGTATCCCTCAAGAAAACCTTATGAAAAAGGTAGTAAAAGTATTATTATCCCCCAGTTTACAGATAAGGCAGACTCACATTGGTTAAGTGACTATCTCATTTGTGATAGTGATAGTGTCAGAACTTAATCTAAGGTCACAAAAAAAAATCTGAGAGTTGGAAGGCACCTCAGAGTGTAGACAAAGTCATATAACTCCAGGTCCTGTTTCAGGCTGACAACTATCTCCAAGTCTCAGTTTCCTTAGATATAAAATAGAGGATATGTGTACTAATTCAAATGATGACCGAGAGGAAAGCACTTTGTAAACTATAAAGCACTAGATGTAATGTGAAGTCATTCTTACAACCCCACCTCCACAAATTGGCCTCTAGCTATCTTTCCAGCTTCACTGTACACTACTCTCCCTCCCTTACTTTACAAAATAGCCCTTTCATCACATAGATTTTCCATCTCTGCCCTGCCATACTGGTCACCCTCCTAAACCTCCCTTATCTCCTCTTCACATAATCTCTTTTCCTTCAAGACCCAATTTAAGGATAGCATTCTACATGAAGCCTTTTCTAATCTCCCCAACTGATGTCCTCCCTACAAAAACACATCTTTAAAGCAGATAAGCTTCGAATCAGGAGGACCTGAGTTCAAATTCAGTCTCAGACAATAACTAGGTGTGTGTTCCTGGGAAAGTCATTTAACCCTACTGACCTCAGTTTCCTCATCTGTAAAATGAGCTGGAGAAAGAAATGGCAAACCACTGTAGTGGCTTCATATGGGGCCACAAAGAGCCAGACAAGACAAAGAACTGAATAACAAAAATTCATTACCCTTATATTTATTCTGAAAGTACTCATATATGTTCTTTCCATCTCTTTTGTTATAATATAAACTTCTGAGGAAGGGATTGTTTCATTCTTCAGATTCTGAAACCCTTGGACCTAGAATGCTATGCAGTTAATGAATGCCTATTGATCCAGTCATTGATGGTGGGTGATATAAGACTAGAAAGGTTTAACTGTTATGGACTAGTGACAGCACATCTTAAAATCAATCTAGCTGTATTTGGAAAATATTTTTTACCACAATGTTAACCAACTAGCAACAAATTATTTGGACATAACCATTCCTAAAACTATCTGCTAAAGAATGAACGAACTGTAACCTGTGTAAATAAAGAGCAATACCAAATATTTCACTATTCTATTTTTTTTTTTGAAAAATGCTATTACAAGGATGATATGTAGAAACCTCAGTTAAAAAGAAGATTCTTTTCTTCAATTGCTTTGGATAAACAGGAGTTTACTGTTGTGTGTACTTCTTTATTTTGTCATTTATTTATTCATTTATCTATCTATCTATCTATTTATTTATTTCACTTCAATTCCCTTGTTGCCTATTTCTAAAAGCAAAAAGTTTGTAAGAGAAAACTCTAAAGAAACTGTCATTATCTGCATTTTCCTAAATGACAGCAGATGTATTTGAATACTCCTCCAATACCTGTGCTCAAAGCCAAACAGAATATTTGTCCAAAGTGATGCCAGGAAAAACCTTCACTTGTCTTCCCTAACATTAATGCCACAGCACAAACTGATGGGATCTATTGCCATCATCTGTCAGCATACAGGGGAATCATGATGAGCCCAGAGGATGGAGTGAAGATTAAAATTCTGGTGTGGAAAACACAGCACAAACTTATTATCCCGTCCTTTGTTAACTCTCATCCTTTGGGGATAACCCTAAACCTTCAGGGAGCACATTTCAACAAGTTCAGAACAACAGACTATTGATTTTTTTTAAAAAAATCTTTACCTTTCTGTGCTTCTGAGAGATTACATTATTCAAGGATTGAAGGTGAAAAGTTTGTTTATTTTTCATTTAACTTTGATGTCTATTTACATTCAAATAGTTAACCTTGGGTCTGTGATGAAATATAGAAAATTTAGGGCCTTCTTTGAAAGATAACTAAACAAGGATCCTTATCCACCTAAATATAACAATAAAATCAAGGACTCTTCTCTACTGCTAAAGTGCCCTAAAAGCTCTGTATAAAAAATGACTCTCAAAATTTTCTTTTGCACTTAATAGTATTTCTGTCTTTTTTGTTCAAATACATGTAAATCGTTTCAACACATTCCTCTTTTTTGTTTTTTTGCAAAGCAATGGGGTTAAGTGACTTGCCCAAGGTCACAGAGCTAGGTGATTATTAAGTGTTTAAGACCACATTTGAACTCAAGTCCTCTTGACTCCAGGGCTGATGCTCTATCCACTGTACCACTTAGCTGTCCCCAACATTCATTTTTGTAAAATTTTGAGTTCCAAATTTTTCTTTCTCTCCCTCTCCTTCTCCAAGCAAGCAAGTAATCTGATATATTATACATGTACAGTCACATTAACCATATTTCTACATTAGTCATGTTGTGATAAAAAAGAATCAAAAAAAGGGGGAAAACCATGAGAAAGGAAAAAACAAAACAAAATAGCATGCTCATCTGTATTTAGATTTCATATCTCTTTTCCTATTGTGGATAGTATTTTCTATCACATGACTCTCACCATTTGATTTCTAAGTATACAGATGCTTAAGCAGCTTGTGACTTGCTGGAGCCAAGACTCAAACCTACTGTTTAATCATTCTATGCTACCCCTTCCACTCTACAGAAAGTTCCCTACTATAACTAACTGAATACTGAACTTGGTAAGAACATAGTTCAAATCCTACTATAGTCTCATATTGCCATTTACTCTAAAAAGTTCTTCTAAACTCTCTCAGATTAATTTTCCTCTTCCATAAAATGGAGATAATAATAGCAGCTACTTCAAAGGGTTGCAATGAGGAACAAATGAGATAACATATGTTTGTGACTTTGTGAACCCTAAAGTGATATGTCATATTTAATACATCTATAAGTTAATGATATTTATATATGTATAGATTATTATTATATTTATATGGCATAACAGTTATAAATATACTGTTTCATAAATATTCACACATTCACATATAATTTATTATATCATATTGTTTTGACATTAAGTACTAGGCTTCTTATATAAGCCTTACAAAGAAGTAAGGAAATGCCCATTTCAAACTTTAACAAATAACACAGGATTGGGGCAGCTAAGTGGCACAGTGGTTAGAGCACAGGCCCTAGTTGGGCGACCTTGGACAAGTCACTTAACCCCATTGCCTTCAATAAAATTTTTAAAAAATTCAAAAAAACATTGAAAAAATAACACAGGATTTGACTGATAAGTAATAAGTATAATGAAATATATACTCATTTGAAAGAGATTTAATATTATTGCTGGAAAAATAATTGATGAAATATGATATGCACATGACAGACATTAAGATGGGTAACCCTCTAGTGAGGATATACATATACATATATATATATATATATATATATATATATATATATATATATATATATATATGTCTTGACCAGATAATCTGATCTAGATCTATAATGAATTGGAGCCAAACTAGAATAGGAGGACGGAGGCCAGGTAATTACATATCACTTTCAATGATTTCATATTTCTTATGACACAAAGAGCCAGCTCAAGAAACAGAAAAGGTCTTTCCATCATAGAATACTACAACCTTCACAAAGAAACAAAACATAAAGTATCCCCAGTAGCACCACCATAAGGACACATGATGGGTATAAGTTAACTTAAGCATATTAGCAATGATGTTAAATAGCGCATGAAACATGATCATGAATGGTGATCAGAGTAAAGTTATTTAGGCAACTAGAGTGAGGTATAACAGATAGACAGTCTAAATATCCCAATGATACTTCCAAAAATATATTTAAATTAAAATAAAAATAAGGCCTTTAATGTGTCAGGAAATAGAGCTTATAGTGAGAATTCTTATAGACAAAATGAACAAAAATCATAACAAAGAAAAAAATATTAAAGTCTCTAATCAACAGTGTTTGATGACATTATTGATTCATGAAAGAGTCTGTTCCATATAGGGAATTAATCTTATCTAAGACTGACTAAAGATGACTGCCCAAAGATAACAAGAATTCTAGTTTCCTGACTGCCATGAGTCATTATGGAAAGTCCATGCCACAGTATAGAAGTAATCACTATAAGTATTTACTTCAGGAAAGTTTTAGAGCTGGAAGAAGGTTTAGAGATCCAACTAGTTCAACCTCCTTTTTAAAAAAATAGATTGGGAAACTTAAAACTATAAGAGATTAATAATAAATGCAGAAATGACATATGAGCACAAGTCCTCTGATCTTAAATTCTATGCTCTGTCCACTGTATTATTTATAATCAGAAAAGAAAACTCATGAAATGGCATCACATATTCTCATAAAAAGTGACAAGTTTGTTTTGAGGGCTCTATTTGGGCCCTGACCCACTGAGAAAGCAAGCTTCACAAGGAAAAGAAAACCCTGGGACATTCCTAAGATGTCAGGACTTTTAATCTAATGATAAAGCCGTTCATTTCTATGTTACTGGATCAGTTAGTTGTAAATATTATGAATTTGATCAAGACAAAGCAAAGTCCATTGAGCCAGAAATGCAGAATTGGCAGCAAAAGTGACAATGACTGAAAGGCAAAAATATCAATTATTTACATGTCATGTAGAAGTACAAAATAATGTATATGCACAGTGTGATTATAAGGCAGGTTTTCCATTTCAAGGTCTAATGCTCTAGCCAATTTTTAGAATAACATTTCCAACTTTAATATCATTATTCATGGCATTATTTCTTATGCATATAAAAATGTATACGTGACATACATACATTTCCCATAAATATACACATATACACATGCATATATGCATGCTTCTAGAGATATGTATATCTATTTTCTACACACATATATGTATGTATGTATGTATGGGTATGTGTGTATATGTATACATATGCGTATATGTGTGTATGTGTATGTATATATGGGTATATGTGTATGTATATGTGGGTACATGTGTATGTATATATGTGTTTATGTATGTATGTGTGTATATATATATATATATATATATATATATATATATATATATATGTATACATATATATAAAATCTATACAAATTTTGCCTAACAGGAAGATATCTGGAAAACTTTTTTTAGAAAAATTATATTTAAAGTAAACAAATTACAGTTTTGTAGGCAAAACTACAATCTCTAAACATTAATTTCCTTTTCTCTTTCTGAAGGCAATTAGGTATTACAGCAGAAGTACATGTCCTAGAATCACGAAGACATGAGTTCAAATTCAACTTCGGATGCTTAATAGCTAGTTTGAGCCTAAGACATTTAACCTTTTACATCCCAGTCTCATCTATAAATTCTAATCTAATAATAGATCTAATAATAGAACCTATCTCCCAAAGCTGATCATATTTGTAAAATTATAAATGAAATCATTTATAAAACCCCTTGCAAACCTCATAGTGTTGTAGAAGTGCTAGTTTTTAATAAATGGACTGAAGGTTATTTGGGTATATTTTACAGCTAAAGTTTTAGCTGAATGTATTTCTGATGTGTATGAAAGCAAAATCAACTTGCAGCTTCATCAACATTTGATTTTATATACATTATTAATATATATGATGATATATCTTGCTTTATGCCAGGTCTGTAGGAGTTATGATGAAAAATGCTATCCATTCCTTGAGAAAGAACTGATGGAGTCCAACTACAATTTTAAGTATACTTTATTTTTCTTGGGCTTTTTGCTCTGTTTTTTTCTTTTATAACCTGACTAATATGGAAATATATTGCATGACTACACATGTACAATGTATATTAAATTGCTTACCTTCTCAATAAAGAGGGGAAGGAGGGAGAAAATTTGGAAATCAAAATTTTAAAAATTAATATTAAAACTTTCTACATGTAATTGAGAAAGTATTAAATACATAAAAAGATATGTTAATAGAATGCATTCTATATAGAGACTCTTAAAAAATAAGTTTTTTTCTCTGTATATGGTTTGACTGGTTATTACAAATATAATATCCCCTTCATTTTATTGGTTTTTTATTAATATTGTTGCAGACATTGAATATGCCGTTTTCCTTGTACTTTGCTGATTATGTATCAATTGAGAGAAATCATTCCATGTTTCTCTAAATTCTTCATATTTATACTTTCTTATAGGTCAATAAACTCCCCTCACATTTATTTATTAAAATTTGCTAGCCATTCCTTAATCAATGAATACCCACTTTTGTTTCAAGGTCTTTCATAGTAAAGTTATATATCCTATAAAGGTATAAATAATTTCATTTGTATAATGAATTCAACCCCATGCATTAGTCAAAACTGGCCCTTAGTCACAAGGATTTCATTTTTACCAGTCTTTAAATCTTAACTCACCACTAAACCCTCAACAAATTGAGTCTTTCCTACCTTTTAGGTCCCTAACCAATCTGTCCATCATCTTTCTTCTTCTATTGTCCCTGAGCCCCTGCTTCCTGTCATCTACTTCCCTGTCACCCTTTTCATCTCTGTCTCTAAACGCTTTTATCCCACAAAAGGACTGTTTCTTGGGTTTTATTCAAAGATAGTATTCAGAAATAATACACGAGGATGAGAAAGACTTTTTCTCTACTCAAGAAGGATTAAATAGATGGAAGGACTTCTTTTGGGGGACTCCTGGGTCCTGAAGTATGAGTTCCAGCTAATCTTTGTACGAGCTTCAAGTATATACCCTAGGAATTGGGCAGTTCAAGGAAATCATAACTGGACATAGGCTCATATGATCTATACAATTTGAAACAAGAAAAAATTGTCTAAAATATAGAATCTTATGTGGTCTGCTCAAGTAATTGACCTAGAAATGTAATTCAGGAAATATATATATGCAGAATGAAGCAGGGCATATGAAGTGCTGATGCTGTAAGGAAACAGGAGAGGATGCTAAAAACAGGAGACAATGATTTGGGACAAATATTTACTTGAAGCTTTTTCAGGTTGAGGTAAAATCACTCTAATTTAATGGTACCGGTAAAACACACTGTCCTACTACAGCACAAATGGTTTTAAAACTGAGCAACACAGTTGCTTACTGTTAAGAGGCTTGAATATTTTCTGAGTAAGGAGGATCTTTTTATTATTCTAGTAAGGAAAAGGAGCATATTTGTAGACTTTAGTCTCAGTCAAAATAATGCTATCAATCAAGCAGACAATGTGATCCTACATTTTGTATTCAGAGAAATGAAAAAGAGCAAGACTTCTGAAGGAGTTGACAACTACATAGCCAATTCTACATGAAATATATATTTAGAAATACCTATTTGGCATTATGGGAGCACTATTCTAATCTCTACTATCAGGAATATCAACTAAATGTGGAGGATCGTTAAAGTTTGAGTGTTCGGAACTGAAGTGGGCTATGTCTGCTGGGCATGTGTAGTCAATCTAGCAGTGATATATGGTGAAGCTTCTTGGAGCTTCATGGAGGGGAATGATACCAGATCAAAAACAAAGCAAGTCAAGCTTCTATGCACATAAGAAGTGAGTGACTCCTACTGTTCTGTCCTGGGCAAGACCAAGAGACCAAGTCTTTAAATAAAAAAAAAAATGAAAAAGGAGAGAAAGGAACCAGAGCCTATTCCCTCCCTAGTGCTTTTTTCACTATATCATGCTGGAAACAATAACAGTCACTCCTCAATAGAAGATACACTTTTTAAAAAATTAAATTTTTTTTATTAGTGCCTTTGTTTTGGAGATTTTTAATAAATATAAACAATTTAGCAAAAACCAACGAACACAATAACCACATCTGATAATATATGTAATAGCCTCTACCTAAAACCTTTTCTCAAAACCATCCTCTCTTCCCAACTTCCCTATTTCTGTCAAAGGTACCATCTTTTCATTGTCTCAGGTTCATAATCTTGGCATCATCTTAGATTCCCTCATGCTCTCTTACCTCAATATTCAATCAATTTTGAAGTCTTACCATTTCTATTTTCACCAATCTCTTTCTAGATTATTGCAACAGCCTCTTAATTTGTCTCTGTGCTTTGATTCTCTCCCCACTCTAGTCCATCCCATACATTACTGGCAAATTATCTTTCTTTAAGTCAAATCTAAATATGTGATATTTCTACTTATCCTCTAGAGGTTCCCTATTGCCTCTAAAATATGTAAATATATGTCATAATATATTATAAATATAAATTCACCTGTTAAGCTTTTAAAGGCATATACAACTTGGTTCCAACCTATCTTTCAGTTATCACTTAACATTATTCCTTCTCCCATAGTTGACTCAGTCAAAAGACCTTTTATTTTGTTCTTCAAATATCACATTCTATTCTTCTGTTCCCTATCTCTGTATCTGCCATCCCCTATACCTAGTATTTACTCTCTCCTTATTTCCATCTAGTAGAGTCCCTTTCTGTTTCTGAGATGAGACGCAGCCATGATATTCATTCATGGCATTCAAACGCCCCAAATGTCAATCAATTAACATTTATTAAGAGCTTATTTTTTGTCAGATACTGAGTATACAAATACAAGCTGAAGGAAATACTAACCCTATCCTCAAGGAGCTTGTGTTCTAAGAGAAGACAGAACATAAAAAAAAAGCTGAAAAGGGGGTTGAGGGATAATGCTTAGTAGAGAAAGTCTACAATGCACCCTTGAGAAGAATGAGAATGAAACGTGACTGGCCTTGGCACCTTCCTTATAAGGAGACTCTAGGAGCCAAATAATTAAAGGGAGAGGCTACGGAGTAGAGAAGAGTACTTTTTGTATGTGAATTTTAGGACTTGACTAAGATTTCAGGAATGTTAGTAATACTCGTCACCCCCGAACTACCATATATTTAATGTCTTTGTATATATTTGTATTTACTAATGTTACAATTGCTGCCTTCCCTTCACACCCAAAAAGTACAAAAAAGGCATCACTATGCAGAGTTATTTGACTATGATGAACAGACTAATATGAGCTCAGAAGGCTCTACCACAGGATAGGCACAGATAATTCATATAAACCTTCTTTCATGCTTTCATGTTGAAGTACACTCAACATGTTGAGTAGTCCTGTACCAATGTCTCCTATGCTTCTCTAAGCCTCAACTATCACATCTATAAAATGGAAATAATAATAATCATACTATTTTTCCAAAGAGGGTTCTATGAGGAGTGTTTTGTAATTGTGGAATACTATATGTTAATTATTATTTCATAATTGGATACCATTTTCAATCCAGATAATATTTCTTCTAGTGGAAACTAAACCAGACTGGTTTAATGGAGTGATGAAATTGTTTATGCTATATAGGTTGTTCATTTACAACAAGCCTCAGAACATTATTCATCAAAGAGAGCCATTAATGAACTTGCCTCAAAACAGTAACTAATCCAAATATTTTCAAAAGTTCAATAAAAAAGACAATAGTATCTTGTAAACTTTATTTTTTTTTGGTCTTTTTTTGTTTGTTTTTGGAAGGTAATGGGGTTAAGTGTCTTGCCCAAGGCCACACAGCTAGGTAATTATTAAGTACCTGAGGCCAGATTTGAACTCAGGTTCTCCTGATTCCAGGACCAGTGCTCTATCTACTATGCCACTCTAGCTGCCCCAAGTACTAAACTTTAAAAAAATTTAATAAATGCCTTTTGTTTTTTGTGCCATAACCATTTATTGATATAGTCCTCCCTCCCACCAAATTTCCCACTGTAAAAAGGAAAAAGAGAAAAGCAAAACCAATAAGATAGGTCTATCATTATAAGCAATATTCAACCTCCATAACCCCCCATTTTTCTAGTTTGGAAAGAGTAGTAGATTTTATTATCCATTCTCAAAGGCTGAAATTGGTCATTAAAATTATTAACCTGTTCCCTCAACAGGTTAAGTGGTCCAAGGATATGAACAAACAGTTCTCAAAAGAAGAAGCAGAGAAATAGAAAACTATATTAAAGAATGTTCCAAATCACAAATAAAAGAAATGAAAATCAAAAGAACCCTGAGGCTTCACTTCACATGCAGCAATATCACAGAGGAAAATAAAAATCAAATAGTCAATTTTGGAGCGGTTATGAAAAGATCAGGACACTTGTTGGAGCTATAAATTAGCACAATACTTTAAAAAAGAAATTTGGAATTTAGTTTGTCTTTTGGTGTTTTCATTTATATTTTAGTCATTGCATCTATTCTTAGTCTGTAACTTCACACTATGTTTTTTTTTTCTTTTTTAGTAACATTACTGTAGCTTTGCAGCATCTTCCCTGTATTACCTTTCCATGAAATAAAGCACAGTTACTGCCTATATTTGGCAAGGCATACCCCATTCTGCATTTGTAGTGAAATCACTTCTCTGTTGAGAGGGAAGTAGCACGTTCATTAGCTCATACCAGTGAAAGGCACATTTAAGGACATATGCAATTTTTAAAGGCACATATCACTGTGAAACCCAAGAGGCATATTTATATTGTTTCCTCTAATTTTGATGTACTGCACCTGGTTTACAATTTTCAAACTTTCTCCACTACAAAAACCACATAGATCCTTATTTTAAAAGCGAAGGTACTGATGGGTTTAGATATACTAGAGGCACTCTGAAATGTAAAACAGACAATCTCACACAAAAGGACTTGATTGCCACTCTAAAACAACAGGAAAATTGCCGATTTACAAACTGCTGAATGTCCTCATCACAAACTGATATGGAGCATTTTCTGTGGATGCTGTATTTCTCTCTCCTCAAGGATGAGTGAAGGGTTCCCTCATGCTCTACATGTCAAATATGCCATTTTGAATTCAAGTGACAGATTCCAGGGGATATTATAGAAAAGATTTGGGACAGAGGAGAGGAGGCAGGAGGAGGGAGTCAGAAAAGGATAGTCTGAAGGGGAGCTAGTAAGACAGAAGATGGGAGACAGAAAAGGGTCAAGTGGGAGGGATATGGGAGAGGAAGAGAGAGAGAAAAAAGAAAAAAGGGAAAGAGAGAGGGGAGGGAATAATAAAAGGGGAAAGCGGGAAAGAGGAGGAGAAGAGACAGACAGAGAGAGAAGTTCAAAGGGGAAAGTGGGAGGGAAGAAGAAAAATAGATTATTTTTGTGCCTCTGAGATCCAATTTGTGTGATCTATAATCTTCTAACACTCCAAGCTGTGTATTAACATCCAAGACTCCCCATTAGGAAACTCAAACGAACTCCCTATTTAGACATTCAAGACCAGATGTCTTATAAGCATCTCAAACTGAACATGATGAAAACAGAACTCATTATGATTGTCTTCCAATCCACTTCTCTTCTAAATTTTCCTATTTCTCTCCAGGGTAAAACTTATTTTTACTCCTACAACCTCTTTTTGACTTTACTTTCTCTTAATGAATTAGTTCACTAAAATTCAATCTCATATATCAATCAATTCCAAATCTTGTCATTTCTGCCTCCATTAACACCTCTCGGACTTCTCTCCTTAATACATCACTGAAGCTTTCATCACTTAGCCAAATGACTGGTGTTCCTGTTTCAAATTTGCCCATGGCCAATTCTTCCTCCATTTAAATGCCAAAGTCATTTTCCCCTGCCATTCTATTGCTCAATAAACTCTAATGATTCCCTACTACTTCTAGGATCAAATTTAAGATCTGTTTGGCATTTGAAATCCTTCACAATCTAGCCCAAATCTACCTCTCCAGGCTTGTTGCATAATACTCCTATAAGTAAACACTTTGGTTCAACCAAACTAGTCTTATCGTTCTCGCTCCCCCCCCCCCCCACCGTGAAAACACCCATTCTCAATTTCCATGCCTTTTCCTGGGACATTAATTCACTTGGAATACACTTCCACTTAACTTCCACCTCCTTTTAGAATTCACTCAACTTGGGGCGGCTAGGTGGCATAGTGGATAAAACAACAGCCCTGGAGTCAGGAGTACCTGGGTTCAAATCTGGTCTCAGACATTTAATAATTACCTAGCTGTGTGGCCTTGGGCAATCCACTTAACCCCATTGCCTAGCAAAAAAAAAAAAAAATGAAAAAAAAAAGAATTCACTCAACTCAATTGTTTTGTATCTATTTTCATATAACTATAAATGCTAGATTATTAAAGTGTTCCAGGGAAGGAACTGTTTAATTTTTGTCTTCATAATTCCAATGCAAGAAATATTAGGCAATTAAGAAATGCTTATGAGAACAAAGACCAAGGACTATTACCTTTAATTTAGGAAAAAAATGATATCTTATTGTCTGATCTTGCTATCTCTTATACTTTGTTTCTTCCTTAAGGATATGATTTCTCTCTCATCACTTTCAATTTGGATCAATGTATACCATGGAAACAATATAAAGACTGGCAAATTGCCTTCTGTGGGGGGTGGGGGGAGGGAAGTAAGATTATGGGAAAAATTGTAAACCTCAAAATAAATAAAATCTTTATAATTCAAAAAAAGAGAAATGCTTATTGACTGGTTGGGTTCCTGATACTCCCTTCTGGCAGGCCCAAACCTGTGGACAATAATAATTTATATGAATTTAAGGTAGAGTTTAAAGACATCATTAAATATATGACCATTGTAAGATGGTCTATTATTGATGATCTAATAAATTAAAAGGAAAAATAATATTTTCAGTATACTTAGTTGTGCCATCCATCATTAAATCAGATAACTGATCATATAAAAGGTACTGTGGCTAGTTTAAATGGTTCCAGACCAAGAAAGAACAGAAATGGAATGGAAGGCTGAAGGGTTTAGGTGTAATTCTAGATATTCTAACCTTCTGGTTATCTTGGGCAAGTTACATTTCTGGATCTCAATTTCTTCACCTGCAGAATGGAAGGGAGTTTGACTAGATCATGAATGTTCCTTTTCTCATTAATTCTAAAATTAAGTTTTGGGGAAGTCACTTATTGTGTGGTAATCTCTGAAAATTAAATTCAAATAACTGTGTGGGGCAAAATAGATAATGGAAAACTGAATGGGTTATGGATGTGTTTAAGTCTTCCTTAGTTCTAACTTCCTCAATGCTTAAAGTAGAAGTAAACACCATTTATATCTCTATTCTTGGATAGCTTTACAAACTGTGGATTAAAAAACAAAACAAAAACAAAGGCTTCAAAGAAATGGCTACATAAAAAAGGAAAATAAATTTAAATTATTCTTCCAGAAGTTACAAAGACCAGAAATGCAAAGGACATAAGAGATTTGTTAATATTAACCATTACGTATAGCATGTTCCTGCCAAATTGGAACTCTCTACAATTTACATACCCTGTGAAAAATTCAATGAATATTTTATCCGTGGGAGGTGCAAAAAAACATTTTTAACCCAAGGAGAGTTTAAATCAAACAGGATTGTTTCTGCTGCTATTAATTTCTTATCTCACAGCAGCTCAGAACTGCTATTTGACTGGAAGGAAAGGATCTAGAAACACACTTTGCTGGGATTTGCAGATGGGGATATATGCTTCCAGCTTTTTCTTCTATAAATTAATAACAACAGTAAATTTTCACATTTATAACAAGGTCTTGGAATTCAAGATTATTTTCATATACTCTCTATTCTTTTTATTTTTATAACAATTTAATGATTATATGTGGGGAGAAATAAAGTGGAAAAATTCAGATAGGAGATTTAAATTCTAGTTCTTGTTCAACCATCAATTAGCTGTGAATACTCCAGTAAATAATTTCCTCAATTAGTTCTCTGATTTCCCTATAAAATCCAAACTTTACTACATATAGGACAACAAAAACTATCAAATATAATTGGAACTGTATTGGTTAGGCAGACTTATCCCATCACCAGTATACTTTTCTAACTTTTACTGATAATGAATTTTAAATGTGGGTATCACTAATCCTCGAAGAGGGTAGGAGTGGGGTGGAGCCAAGATGGTAGGATGAAGGCAGGAATTTCCAGAAGCTCTCATTCAAAATACTCCAAAAATCTTAATATTATGACTCAAACCAAATTTTAGAGAGGCAGAAGCCACAGAAAGACACAGTGAAATAATATTCCAACCCAAGGTAAGTGGGAAGATTCATGGGAAGACTGTTCCATTGGAGTCAGAAGGGACAGCAGTGCAGCAAGGTCACACCATGCCAGAGCAAATGAATTCCAGCTTTCCAGGAACAGCCTGCAGGGCACTGGGGGCCCCTGGGCTCATGACAGCAGAAGCAGTTTCCAGACCTCCCAATCCAGGGATCAGCAAGCATAACTTGGAAGATCAGTGAGGAAACTCTGCCAGAGTGGGAATGGAGACCAGGCCAGCATAGCCATTAGCCCAGAAATGGAAGCACGCCTGCAGAGTCACTCAGCATGGAGTTACCTGACAGCTGCTTCCAGAGCGCTCAGTCCAAGGAAGGTAAGTGGTAGGGGGAGACTGTCAAGGGCTCTCTACTATCCCCAGAACAGGACTCTGCTGCTTTGTCCATATTCAGACCCTGGTTACAGTCTAGAGCCCCATATTTCCACAGAGCAAGGACTCTACTAGCAGCTCCAGGGCAGAGGGGAGGGCTTGTGATCATCCACAGACCAGAGCTCAGACCAGAAGAGCATTCAGAGCCTTTCAAAAGATTTTGAAGGAACTGAGATCCTGGGAAGCACCTCAAAACCAGAGCACAGGCTGGGAAATGAGCAAAGAGAAAAAAAAAAGAACCTGACCACAGATAATTACTGGTCCCATGAAGGAGCAAAACACATACTCAGAAGATGACTAAGTCAGAATTTCTGTATCCAAAATCGCCAAGAAAAATTGGTTTTGGTCTCAGACTATAAAAGAGCTCAAAAAACATTTTGAAAATCAAATAAGGCTGGTAGAGTAAAAAGTGGGAAAAGAAATGACAGCTATGCCAGAAACTTATGAAATCCAAGTCAGCAGCTTGGACAAGGAGATACCAAAAAATACTGAAGAAAACAACATGTTAAAAATCAGTTAAAAAACAGTCCAGAAGGTTAATGAGGTGAAGAATGCCTTAAAAAAGCAGAATTGGCCAGTTAGGAAAAAGGAGATTAAAAGCTCTCTGAAGAAAATAACACCTTCAAATGTACAATGGAACTAAAAGAAACTGATGACTTTGTGAGAAATCAAGAAACAATAAAACAATACCAAAAGAATGGAAAACTAGAAGAAAATGTGAAATATGTCATAGGAAAAACAACTGACCTAGAAAACAGATCCAGAATAGACAACATATAAATTATTGAGTTACTCAAAAATCATAATCAGGAAAAGAGCCTAGACTTTTTTTTTCAAGAATTTCTAGAAGATGGCAACAAGAAGGGATCTAGTCATAGGCGCTCTCTGATAAAACTCATAATCTAAGGACTCTAACTAAACTTTCTCCAGACTGAACCCACAAAGGGACCCAATGAGGCAGTTCTCCTCCTCAAGGTAACTTGGAAAAGAACAGGAAAGGCTCTGCTCCCTGGGGTTGAAGGGGTGGCCCGCCAGAGGGGTGGCCTGCCAGAGCAAAAGAACTTCAGCCTCCTGGAGGCAGCCCCAAGGCACTGGGAGCATGGCTCACAGCAGCAGGGGAGTCTCCTGAGCTGTACCCCGAGGAGCACCAGGCACAAAGTGGGGGAACAACAGGGGACCTCTGCCAGAGTGAGCACTTGGGGCCCAGCCCTCAGGGCACACAGCAAGCAGCTTGGTCTTTCTGCAGCTCAGATCCGGAAACAGAAGCAGGCAGAGCCAGTAAGCAGGAGCCTCCAGGGCATGAGACCATTGAGCTGAGGGAGGGGAGTGAAGAGAGACTGCTGAGCTCTGTCCTCTGCCTCTGGAACAGGACACTGGGGCTCTGACCATATTCAGATCCTGATAACAGTCTAGGCCCCCCCATAGAAGAGCAGGGGCCCCCCACCCCAGCCCTGTGGCAGAGGGGGGCACTTATGGTCATTCAAAGACCAGGAGGGAGGACAGAGTCTCACACACTGAGACCCTTGTGGGAGTATCCCAAAAGCTCAGGAAGCACCCCAAAATCAGGCCCAGGCTGGGAAAATGAGCAAACAGAGAAACAAGAGGAAGATGATTGAGAAATATTTTGCAAATAAACCCAAGAAGGATCAAAATACTCAGTATGAAGATGAGGAAGCACAAGCTCCTCCTGCATCTTTCTTGGAAGAAAAACAGAAATTGGGATCAGGCTATGACAGAGCTCAAAAAAGACTTTGAAAATCAAGTGAGGGAGTTGGAAGAAAAACTGGGAAAAGAAAGGAGAGAGATACAGGAAAAACATGAAAATGAAGTCAGAAGCTTAGTCAAGGAAATCCAAAAAAATGCTGAAGAAAATAGCATGCTAAAAACCAGCTGAGGTCAAATGGATAAAACAGTTCAAAAAGTTATTGAGGAGAAGAATGCTTTAAAAAGCAAAATTGGCCAGATGGAAAAAGAGATAAGAAAACTCTCTGAGGAGAACAAATCCTTCAGACAAAGAATAGAATTCAGGGAGATTGAGCAATTTACCAGAAATCAGGAATCAATACTTCAAAACCAAAAAAACAAAAAAAAAACAAAAAATTAGAAGAAAATGTGAAATATCTCATTGAAAAAACAACTGATATGGAAAACAGATTTGGAAAGATAATTTAAAAATTATTGGAATACCTGAAAGTCATGATCAGGAAAAGAGCCTTGACATCATTTTCAAAGAATTACTACAGGAAAATTGCCCTGATATGCTAGAAGCAGAGGGCAAAATAGAAATGGAGAGAATCCACCGATCCCCCCGAGAAAGAGATCCCAAAAAACCAACCCCTAGGAATATTATAGCCAAGTTCCAGAACTCCCAATTCAAAGAGAAAATATTACAAGCAGCCAGAAGGACACAGTTCAAATATCGTGGAGCTGCAGTCAGGATCACACAGGACTTAGCAGCAACTACATTGGAAGCTCATAGGGCTTCGAATAGAATATACCGGAAGGCAAAAGAGCTTAGAATGCAGCCAAGAATGAACTACCCAGCAAGACTGAATGTCCTCTGCCAAGGAGAAAGATGGACTTTCAATGAACCAGGGGAATTTCAAATGTTCCTTTTGGAATGGCCAGAGCAGAACAGAAGGTTTGATCTTCAGATACAGGACTCAGGTGAAGCATGGAGATTGGAGGAGAGGGGGGAAATATAAGGGACTTAATGATGATGAACTGCATGTATTCCTGCATAGAAAAATGACACTGATAATACTCATATGAACCTTCTCATTTAATAGAGTAGGTAGAGGGAGCTTTTATAGTTGAAGCACAGGAGAAAGCTGAATTTGAAGACAAAATATGGTGTAAAAATGGAGTCAATAGAAAAAAAGGGAAATGGAATGCGAGAAAGAAAAAGGAAAGGGGGAATAGTCCAAAATATTTCACATAATAAGACTTTTTTATTACAATGAGCTATTGCAATGATATAGAAGGAGGGAGGCAAGGGGGAATGAGGGAACCTTTCCTCTCATCAGAGATAGCTAGGAGAGGAAACAGCATATATACTCAATGGGGTATAGACATCTGGAGTAAGAAGGAGGGGGGAGTATGGGGAAGGGGTGGGGATGTGAATAAAGGAGGAGAGGATGTACCATGGGGGGAGAGTGGTCAGATATAACACATTTTCTTTTTTATTTCTTGCAAGGGGCTGGGATTGGAAGGCCTGCCCAGGACCATAGGGCCAGGTGGATTCTGGGCCTAAGGCGTGGTATGGGGGCTCAGGGCTTCTGTCTGCTGGGCCACTCAGCTACCCTACAGCAGAGTCAGAGTGAAAGGAGAGAGAAAATATAGTACATGGTAGTGGAGAAATAAGAAAGGAGGCAGTTGGGATCAGCAATGGCAACGTTGGAAAAATATGGAAGTAACTTTTGTGATGGATTTATCATAAAGAATGTGATCCACCCGTGACAGAGTTGTTGGTGTTGGAACAAAGACTGAAGCACATTTTTTGTTATTATTATTTGGGGGAGGGTGCAGGACAAGTGGGGCTGGGTGGCCTGCCTGGGGCCACATAGCAGGGTGATCTTTGGGTGTCTGGGGCCAGATTTGGACCCAGGTGCTGCTGGCTCAAGGGCCAGAGCTCTGTCTGACACCCAGCCACCCCTACTATTATTACTATTTTATTTTGGGTCTTTTTTTCTTTTCTTCTTTTTGGTTTTTGCAGGGCAGTGGGGATAGGGTGGCTTGCATGTCACACGGCTGGGTGATTGTCAGGTTTACGAGGCTGGATGTGGGCTCGGGTACTCTTGGCTCCAGAGCTGGTGCTTTGTCCATTGCGCCACCTGGCCATACCTACAATTATTACTATTATTTTTTTTATTTTAATTTTTTTCTCTCCCCTTTACTTTTTTCGCCCAAGCAAGTCTATCTATATTCATGGGGGGAGGAGTATTTTGTTTACTTGTAAACAAGAATATTTTATTAATGTAAAAAAAATTTGTACAAAATGAGAATAAAAAATAAATATAACAAAAAGAAAAAAAAGAAAAAAAAAGAATTTCTATAGGATAATTACCCTGATATCCTGATAGAAATAGAGGGTTAAAGAGAAACTCAGGGAATCCATCGATCTCCTCCTGCAAGAGATCCCCAAAACATAACTCTCAGGAATATTATACACAAATTCCAGAACCCTTAAGTGAAAGGGAATATATTACAAGTAGCCAGAAAGAAACAACTCAAATATTGTAGCACTACATTTAGGATTACATAGGACTTAGCAGCATCCACATTAAGGGCTTGTAGGGCTTGGAATATGATATTGCAGAAAGAAAAAAAGCTTGGACTACAACTGAGAATAAAATCCTCTTCCAGAGGAAAAGGTGGAAATTCAGTGAAATTGGGAAATTTCAAACTTTCTGTTCAGCTCTGGTCATTTTAACAGAAAAGTTTGAACTCCAAGTACATGACTCAGGCAAAGCATAGAGTGGGAGGACAGGAAGGGTTTGATGAGGGATTTAATGATGTTGATCTCCTTATATTCTTACATGGGAAGATGATACTGATAATTCAAATGAACCACATCCATTAATAGAGAAGTTAGAAGGAGCATTCATAGCCTAGGCACAGGAAAGAGATGAATATGAAGGTATAATATGTTATAAAACTAGAGTCAGTGGGTGAACAAGGGATGCATTGGAAGAAAGGGAAATGAGAGGTAGAATGGGTTAAGATGTTTCATATAAAAAGAGTCAAGAAAAAAATCGTTTGCAATGGAGTGGAAGGGGAAGAGGTGAGGGGGAATGAGGGAGCCTTTATTCTCACTGGAAATGGCTCAAAGATAAAAAAAACATATATACTTAATAGGGTATAGAAATCTATCTTATCCTAGAGAAAAAAAGAGAGGAAGGGAATGGGAGATAGGGAGGGTATAGATGATAGAGGAGAGGAAAGACCACTGAAGATGTCAGATACAAAACATTTTTTTTGGTTTTTTTGCAAGGTGGTGGGCTTGGTTG